>NW_024424453.1:35924312-36468999 GCF_017311325.1 Ursus maritimus
TTCCCAGAAGGGCAATTTATTTTTTCCCCCAAACCGTGTAATTTTCTAAAGACTTGCAGGAAGGTGGCCAAACATTACACACTCAGTAGGAAGAACTAGAAAGAAGCCATGTTTTGTAAACGACTTGAAACTATTGTTCTAGAAAATGAAGATTAGTCTTTTCTAGAAAATGAAGACTTAGTCTTTCATAACTGAGTAGAATGGAAGTTTGATGAAAGCCAGTGCTGGTGGCACCTCTTTGAATAAAACCTCAAGTTCGTAAGAGGAGCTTTCAGATTTTTATTTAATAATGTTAAAAATCTTGGCGAAATGATACTTTAAAGCTTTGCATCCTCTTAGTTCAGAGAAACAGGCTTACATATAAATTCCTGCGAATGCTTTAAAGATCTGTGTATGAATTTACCCTGCTCACAGCACACACAAGATGACACTTCAGAATTGACTTGAAAAGCTCATCATCTGGTTTTAGAATTACCTTATCATCTAAGGACTATTTGGATTTGAAATCATGCATATTTAAAGGTACATAGCTAATACTTATACATCATAATAAGTATTTTTTTATTTTTTAAAGATTTTATTTATTTGAGAGAGAGCATGAGCAGGGGGAAGGGCAGAGGGAGAGGGACAAGCAGACTTCCCCACTGAATGGGGAGCCCAATGTGAGCTGAAGTCAGATGCTTAACCAACTAAGCCATCCAGGCACCCCAATATCATAATAAATATCTAAATAAACACTGAAGTTGCTTAGATGGATTTAGGAAAAAAAAAAAAAACCTTTCGTGATAATTAAAAATAAAGGTATACATATAAGGGGTGCCTGGGTGGCTCAGTCGTTTGAAGGTCTGACTCTTCATTTCAGTTCAGGTCTTGATCTCAAGATTGGGAGTTCAAGTCCCACATTGGGCTCACACTGGGTGTGGAGCCTCCTTTAAAAAAAAGAAAAAAAAGAGGAGCATCTGAGTGGCTCAGTCGGTTAAGCATCTGCCTTCAGCTCAGGTCATGATCTCAAGGTCCTGAGATCATGCCCCATATCCGGCTCCCTGCTCAGCATGGAGTCTGCTTCTTCCTCTACCCCTCCCCCTCGCTGTGCTTCCCCCCCCCCACCTGCTCGTGCTCCCCCCTCTCAAACAAATAAAATCTTAAAAAGAAAAGAAGGAAAAATAAATGAAGGCATATAAACAAAGGGAAATGGTTCTAGGTGAAAATCTAAACATTTGCATATAATAGCTTAACATTGCTAATACCTCGCTGATCAAGGAAATATTTAAGCTACCACTACTACCAGTCATACTAGACAGAAGATTCAAATGAAAGGATACAGCCCCTACTCACAAGCAGTCGGAATCTGGAAAATTTCTTTGGAGAGGTGACAAATTAGCGACCACTAATGCAGAATATCTTATGCAGGTTTTGAGAAGCTATTTACAAAAGAACCATTATTGTTCTTCTTGAGAAAAATCATTGGATTGTGGGCAAAGGGTAGAAAATTTATAATCTATAAACTCCGTATAAGGTGGTACATACAACAAAAGCCTGGCTCCCTTCTGTGAACCACGTCTGTGTTACAGTGAGTTTTATCAGAAGGCACATTTTTCTTTTTCTTTCTTTCTTTCTTTCTTTCTTTCTTTCTTTCTTTCTTTCTTTCTTTCTTCCTTCCTTCCTTCCTTCCTTCCTTCCTTCCTTTCTTTCTTTCTTTCTTTCTTTCTTTCTTTCAAGAGACAGGGGAGGGGCAGAGGGAGAGAGAATCTAAGCAGGTTCCATGCCCAGCACAAACCTGATGCAGGGCTCAATTCCACGACCCTGAATCATGACCTGAGCCAATTCAGTTGGTTAAGCATCTGACTCTTGAATTTGGCTCAGGTCATGGTCCCAGAGTTGTGAGATCGAGCTCCCGTTGGGCTCCGAGCTCAGCATAGAATCTACTTGAGATTCTCTCCCTCCCCCCTGCCCTTCCACCTTCTAAATAAATAAATAAAATCTTAAAAAAAAAAAGATACTTAATCGACTGAGTCACCCAGGCCCCCCAGAAGGCACATTTCTTACTAATTCCTAGACACTCAGTTCCCTCCAACTAGCCAACCTTTTATCAATTTTTTTTCATTTTTCTTTAAAAATAATTTTTAATTACATAGGTCATACATAAATACATTTTCAGGTAAAGCAAAAACCTCACTATCCCTTCCCCCTCTACCATCCTGCTGTTGTCAACTGGGTGTACAAACTTCCAGGTGCTTCTCTACTGATTTATGTGGGGAATGTGCCTGTTTGTAAGAGTGGCTGTGTATTTTGTTGTTATTGACATAAAGACTTTCCATTATATCTTAGGCTCTTTCAACTTTAGTGCATATACGTGATTATTTAAATTTATATTTAGATCAGTTAAAGTTAAATAAAATTCAAAAATCAGTTCCTCATTTACACAAGTACTCCTTAGCCACACGTGACTAATGGCTACCATATTGGATAGCATAGATAAAGAACATATCCATCATTGCAGAAATTTCTACCAGGCAATGCTGATGTAGAGCTATTTTATTCTTTTTCTATAGTATTTCATGATATGGAAGTACCATAATTTATATAATCATTCCTTATTGAAGGCATTTATGTTTATTTACAGTTATTTTCTGTCACCAACAGTGTACTCTTTGGAAATGTTTTTCTAGACAGTGAGAAGGGAAATTGCTGCAGGATTGAATATGGCCGTTCTAAATTTAAAAAAATTATTTCCAGATTGCCCTTCTCAATGGGTTTACCAGTTTACACTTTCACCCATGATTTTGGAGGGTACTGTTTCTCCTGTCTTTACTGGAACTGGCTGAGTACCATCAACCTTAAAGATGGTTGCATAGTGTTGAGTGAAATGTTGCGTCTCCTGATGGAATGCTCTAATTACTATTGAGATCGAACATCTTATGTATTTTTATCAGCTAAATTTACTGCTTGTTTCTGGCCTTTGACATTTTTTCTTTTAGGCTGTCTTTCCTTTTTTGTACTTATCCCATAGAAGCTATTAAATCTTTGTAATATGTGTTAGAACTGTGCCCTCTCAATTTGTCGTTTATCTTTTGTTTATGGTATCTTAAATTGCTTATAATATCTTTAAGGAATTTTAAAATTTAAAATAATCTACTTAATAATCAGTTCTTTCCTTATGCTTTTGCATTTTATATATATTTTTAGGAAGTGTTTTTGTACCTTAGGTTATAAACCCACTTTCCTGTATCTTTTTATAGTGTTTTTGTATAGGTTTATTTTCATTTACATTTAGATTTCCAATCCATCTTCTTACCTTGTTTTCCATTTGACAGACTCTTTTAAGGCCTAGCTTAAACATGTTCCTTTCCTTCTATAACCTCTTCCTTCCTCCCTCGTAGTTATCTTAAAGCCTTTTTCTGTTTCTTTTGTTCTGTTTTAAAGAGAGAGGGAGAAGGGCAGGGGGAGAGAGAGAATCTTTTTTTTTTTTTTTTAAGATTTTATTTATTTATTCGACAGAGATAGAGACAGCCAGCGAGAGAGGGAACACAAGCAGGGGGAGTGGGAGAGGAAGAAGCAGGCTCATAGTGGAAGAGCCTGATGTGGGGCTCGATCCCATAACTCTGGGATCACGCCCTGAGCCGAAGGCAGACGCTTAACCACTGTGCCACCCAGGCGCCCCGGAGAGAGAGAATCTTAAGCAGGGTCCACGCCCAGTGTGTAGCCCATCATGGGGCTGGATCTCACAACCCTTGGATCATGACCTGAGCTGAAACCAAGAGTCGGACCTTATCTGACTGACCCACCGAGGCGCCCTGCCTTTTTCTGTATTATAGATACAAATACATCACTCTGTACTAATGCTGCATGATAGAAATATACTTTGAGTCTCAAATGCAAGCTACATATATAATTTTAAATTTTCTAGTAGCCATATTTTAGAAAGTAAGAAGAAACAGGTGAAATTAATTTTGATCTTTTTTATTTAACCTAGTATATCCAAAATATTGTCGTTTTAACATGTAATAAAGATAAAATGTTACTGAGTTTTGGTGGTTGTTTTTTTTCCCCCTGATGTGTATTTTACACACTCTTGTACATCTCAGTTTAGGCTAGTCCAATTTCAGTTGCTCAAAAACCACATGTGGCTACTGGCTACCATATTGAACAGCACAGCTCTATACTGTTATTATGTATTTATCTTCCCCATTTTACCATCTTCTCAAGGAGAGAGACATTTCGTTCCTCTTTTTATCCAAGTTTTATTGCAACTTACAATATATTAGTATTGTAAAATGTTTGGGAAAAGCTAAAATGCCCTTGGGTAACATCAATGGAAGAATAACTTCCAGAAGAATGAGGTGGTTATACTGTTCTCCCATTTACCAGGCAGACCATCCTCTACTTGTTATTATGCTTGGTCCTTCCATGCTTTAGAAGGGCGTTGTTATACAGGAGAAAGCCCAGAAGAGAGTGATTAGATTAATAAGGGGTCTTCCAATCATGCCTTTTAAGGAACAACGGAAACCTCAATGGTATTTCACACGGGTTTCGGGAGGTAGGGATGAGCACGAGAGAGTATGGTCTTTAAGGGCTTGAAGAGTTTTTTTTTTTTTTAAAGATTTTATCCATTTATTTGACAGAGACAGCCAGCGAGAGAGGGAATACAAGCAGGGGGAGTGGGAGAGGAAGAAGCAGGCTCATAGCAGAGGAGCCTGATGTGGGGCTCGATCCCATAACGCCGGGATCACGCCCTGAGCCGAAGGCAGATGCCTAACCGCTGTACCACCCAGGCGCCCCGCTTGAAGAGTTGTTAAGAGGAGGAATGAGTCTTTGTTACTCTAAGAGTAGAACTAAGGTCAAGAAGTAGAAATAACAAGGGATCAGATCTCAGATAGACTTTAGGAAGCACTTCCCAGCCATAACAATACCTGAAAATGAACTGGCCTGTCTAAGGACCATGGGATCACCTTATACTGGGGGAGTTTTCTAACAGCTCACCTTTTCAGGATGGATGGCAGAAGACTTCTAGCATCGTGTGGGACAGAGAGTTAGCCCAAATGATTTCCAAAGACCCTTCTCCCCTGTGCTACTGCAGTTGCATGAGACCATACCTGTAAGCACATTGGAGTCCTTTAGAGAAGTGTGTCACCAAGTTCTAAAATATTTATGTGAAGGTATTTGTGTCTGGATGCTTGGATTTACCTTCACTGCTTTTAGTGAGGTTCTAAAACAATCACTTTAAATTTATAGCTTTTCTCTAAACTTCGTACATCACTGAAAAACCTGGTACTTGCATTTTTTTTTCATATTTCAGTCATTAATTTATTCAACATTGTTCAGTCTTTAGTTTGCTTCCTTATGTCCTCTGGCTCACTCAGAGATTCTCGGTTTCTTAGACCTTGCTTGGAAAGGCCTGATAAGACAAAGAGGAAAATCCTGTGTGTGTGATACGATACATTTCTTTGGAACGACTGCCGATCTGTATACATCCAGGAAACACTTGGGTTAGTTAATATTCTGATAAAGATTAGCACTTTCCGTTCACATTGCTCTTTGCATCTCAGGTTCTCAAATACTTCAAAGATAAGCAGAAATCATAATCAATGTTACCTCCCAAACTTCTTTTATTAATATTCAGCAAGTAATCTTTAGAATTGAACCAGCAGTTTGTAGCCTTGGTGTTACTTCCAAAGAACCAGAAACTTGTATTTTAAAATGATGATTATATCTCGGTTCAAGGATTTTGAATTTCTTGGTTTTGTAGGTCATTTTCAAAGTTCAGAAATGCAAAAAGGGTGTTAGTATTATATTGGTAAAATATATCAAAGTACCAGCTCCTAAATTTGCCAACATTTCCCAGTGAATTTGTAGGAATGTCTTTTCTCCAGAACCTAATATATTTATCTGTATACTAACTTCCACATAGGGCTATGGAACACACCTGATGAATCACTTGAAAGAATATCATATAAAACATGATATCCTGAACTTCCTCACATATGCAGATGAATATGCAATTGGTTATTTCAAGAAACAGGTAAGTTTTTCACTGTGCAACTCTGTTCTGTCATTTCTTTTCTTAATACATAGTCAGGTAGGCTTCATCCAAGGAAGTTTTTCCCCTGGCATTTTCTGCTTGTAAGAAGGACATATCTTTATTTTGTAATCCTTAAGCCAGGAGTAAGCTTCAGACTGTAGTAGAGGGTATGACCAGCACATAGTAAATACTAAAGAAATATTTGTTGAGTGAATGAATGAATGCTATCTATAAATGTAGTATCATATTGCATCCTGGAATTCTAGAATATGGTATCCCCAGGCTAAGGAGAAATTCCCAGGGCTGGGTGAGTACAGTTCTCTATGAGTAAGAGAAATAGATTTAGTCTCTGGAAAGCCTCCATTTATGACAGCAGAAAGAAAATGATGAAGTTTATGAAGGGCCCCTGACAATCCTTTGGAAGCATACAGCAGGCTGGGAGCTTGGCTGCCGTCTCGGGCCTTTCTTACCAGAAGTTTTCAGCTCAGCTTTTTAAGGATTATTCTTTGGCTGCATATTTTTTTTAAATAGTGCTTTATAATTCCTAAACGTTTTCGTTTACTCTTCTAACTACAAAAGTAATGTAAAGTTATTGTAGAAATTTTGGGAAACATAGTAAAGCAGAATGAAGAAAAATTGGTTGTAATTCTACCATCCAAAGAGATTTACTGTTAATGTTTTGATATGTACCCTTCTAATAATTGTTCTGTGTATGTGTTCATGTGTACATGTGTATATAAATATAAAACTTGGCTCGTTATTATATTAATTGAATTA
Organism: Ursus maritimus; assembly: GCF_017311325.1. Classification (NCBI taxonomy): domain Eukaryota; kingdom Metazoa; phylum Chordata; class Mammalia; order Carnivora; family Ursidae; genus Ursus; species Ursus maritimus. The sequence continues at coordinate 35,931,109 of NW_024424453.1, forward strand.
CTTGCCCTTTTCACTTAATACATTCTGATTATTATTTATATAATTTTTGGTAGTTCTCTGAAATCGTATGGTATAATTAGAAAATAATTCATTAAACCAGTACCACATTTTTAGGACATTCGGGTGTTTCTTTTAAGTGTGCATTTATAAGTATGTGTTTGTATGTATGTTGAATAAATGTCTAGATGTAGAGTTGTTTCCAGATATATCTAAGGCTTTTGTTATGCATTGCCAGATACTGCAATAATTTCTATTCTTGTCAGCAATATATAAGGGGCTTCAAGAAAAGGTTTGGTAACTGAGAAGTATATTTTTTATTCCTTCCCTAGATAATAAATTGTGTATGTTTGCATTTATTTAATCATTGTGAAGTGTGGTGGTTTTTTCTTATTCGTTGCCCCTTTCTTTGTATTTCTTCTTCTGTTTTTGAATTGCCAATTCATTGTATTTTGCCTCCTTTTCTACTAAAATATTTATTTTCACATTGATTAATGAGGACTCTTTGTGTATGGCATATTAACGTTTTATTTTATGATTTTTCTCCCATTTGTCAGTTGTTTCAACATTCCTTATGAGTTCTGATGTACAGATTCTTAAAGATTTCATTGCATAAAATCTATTAACTTCTCGGGCGCCTGGGTAGCGCAGTCGTTAAAGCGTCTGCCTTCGGCTCAGGGCGTGATCCCGGCGTTCCGGGATCGAGTCCCACATCAGGCTCCTCTGCTGGGAGCCTGCTTCTTCCTCTCCCACTCCCCCTGCTTGTGTTCCCTCTCTCTCTGGCTGTCTCTGTCAAATAAATAAATACAATCTTTAAAAAAAAAAAAATCTATTAACTTCTCTTTTTTGCATAAGTCTCATGTGATTAGAGAGCTTTTCCTCCTCTGATGTCAGATAGTTAATCTCCTATTTGTCTTCTTCTCATTCTTTGGGATGTGTCTGTGACTTTTGTAATAAAACTCTTTTGGAAGAACTAAGTGGGGTTGTTAACTGAAGGCTTGAGGCACAGCTTTCTTAGGCTGCAGCTGCACTGCAAAGCCTGAAATATAAGTCATGGTTCTTAAATGACTTGTCTGTAGTCCTCTGTGAGGCCTATGGCAATGATTGCTTGGAAAGTAAGTTTTTGCTGAAAGGCAGGCAGGATAGTGCTGGTGATAGTTCTGAATTCCAGGTAGTTTACGGCAAAGAACTGAAATAGGCATGGTATGGAAAATTCTGTTTATAATACGAATATATGACTATCCTATAGTACTAGGTTATTGCAGATTAAAGTATGTAAATGAATATATTGCCGATAAATGCCACGGACACAATTACACATTGTGATGGTCTGGAAGTTTCTGCCTATGCAGTAGGGGTTTCATTTCCTCAACATCTAAATATATATGTATATAAATAAAAGATTTTATTTTGGGGCACCTGGGTGGCTTAGTTAAGTGTCTGGTCAGGTCATGATCTTAGGGTCCTGGAATCAAACTCCTCATCAGGCTCCCTGCTCAGTGCGGAGCCTGCTTCTCCATTTCCCTCTGCCCCTTCTCACTCCCCAGTGCTCTCTTTCTCTCTCTCAAGTAAATAAATAAAATCTAAAAAAAGAGGGGGGGGGTAATAAGTAATTAAGTAATCTCTATACCCAACGTGGGGCTCGAACTCACAACCCCAAGATTAAGAATCTCATGCTCTGGGGACCCTGCGTGGCACAGCTGGTTAAACGTCCGACTCTTGGTTTCGGCTCAGGATGTGATCTCAGGGTTGTGCACTCAGCGTGGAGTCTGCTTGGGTTTCTCTCTCCCTTTGCCTCTGCCCTCCCCCACCCCAATCTCTCTCTCTCTCAAATAAATAAAATCTTAAGAAAAAAAGGGTCGCATCCTCTACTGACTGAACCAGGCAGTCATCCCTAGTTACTATATTTCTTGATAAGCTTTTCTTTCAGAACTTAGAGCGGTTTTTGATTTGTTGAGAATCCTGGGGTCCCCTCCCCAGTTTGGGAGAAATTGTTCAATTTAATATAAAATTCAACTTTATATTAGTTCTGTTAAAAACCATTTAGTATAATTTGTGTTTTACTAGGATTATTTTTTTATGTTGTCTTGCTTCCTGTTTGCAGTTTGATTTTTGATGTTTTTGATGTTTTTTTTTTTTTAAAGATTTTATTTATTTATTCGGGAGAGACGGAGAGGCAGAGGGAGCAGCAGACTCCCTGCGGAGCAGGGAGCCCGATGTGGGGTTCGATCCCACAGTCCTGGGATCATGACCTGAGCTGAAGGCAGACGCTTCACCAACTGAGCCACCCAGGCACCTTCTCCAGATGTTTTTCATGTTTTTGAACTCCACAGAGGGGTTTCATGCTAATCCTTTCCAGAATAATGTGATGGGAACCGGAAAAAGTGTATCTTGCTGCCTACCACACAGTTTGCGCTCAGTGGATATTTGTTGCACAGTGGCCATATGAATGAATTTATTTGCTTTGCAGGGTTTCTCCAAAGAAATTAAAATACCTAAAACCAAATATGTTGGCTACATCAAGGATTATGAAGGGGCCACTTTAATGGGATGTGAGCTAAATCCACGGATCCCATACACAGAATTTTCTGTCATCATTAAGAAACAAAAGGAGGTAAGCACGTGACTGACTCCTGATCCTTCCGTACAGGCTGGTCTTCGTTGGGTGAGTTGTGTATCTCTGGGCTCTGTGTGGATGGCTCTCCCACGTATCGTCATGAGTTCGGTTTGCTGGGATTTGTGTAGATTTCTTCTCTGATGGTATGCTGGATCCCTTTCCTCTCTAGGCACCATTCCTAAGAGGGTCAGCACTTGTTAAATTGGTGTAAAATACAAAACTTGTAAAATGTGATGATATCTTCACCTTCACCTTCAAGGCTTTGGACATTCTAGCCTCATGTACCCTTCCCAGACTTACCTCTTTGCTTATCTAAACTCTTGTCTGAAAGCCATTACTGAGGCGTTAAGCTTCTAGCGTGTGTCTCTGTCCGTTTCCCACCTCACTGTCCCAGCACACGTTCACCTAGGACCACTTCAGCCTGAGTTCAGTTTCTCCTTTGAGCTTCCCTGGCACTAGTTTGATCCACTTCTTTGAATTTTGGTTATTCGTCATCTTACGTGGGCATTTACCTTCGTGTGTATCCCTCTCTGCTTTTAACATTGCAACTTCCGAAGGCCTGTGTTTCTAGGAATTCAGTGATTTGTCACCTCATTTTGGGGTGAAGTCTTTTATGCATATGAACTGAAAGGGAAACAGTGAGAGGAAAGGCTGATAGATTTGACTACATAGTAGTTTTACAATTGTCCGAGATAGAAAACAATACCGTAAAAAGAGCATAATTGGGGGCGCCTGGGTGGCGCAGTCGTTAAGCGTCTGCCTTCGGGCGTGATCCCAGCGATCTGGGATCGAGCCCCACATCAGGCTTCTCCTCTAGGAGCCTGTTTCTTCCTCTCCCACTCCCCCTGCTTGTGTTCCCTCTCTCTCGCTGGCTGTCTCTCTCTGTCAAATAAAGAAATAAAATCTGAAAAAAAAAAAAAAAAACATAATTGGAGAGTGGCCATTTATTAAATGAATGAATTTCATGTTAAGCCCAGGATCATCTCCTCACTCCCCCTAGTTCATTGGAGTTCAGAAATGGGCTTTGTGGCTGTGTCATCCCTCATCATTTCCACTTTACATTTCTGTTATTCATTCTCATGCATTTTCTTTCTAGCAAGTAACTAAAAACGGCATCTGTCTTAAAGCCCATCTTTGTTTTCTGGTTTCTACTGATGTTCCTTAATCCCAGTTCTTCGTTGTTTGTCAGACATCATTGACCTAACAGACGTAAAACTCCTTATACAGTCTCTGATGCATAGTAGGTGCTCAATAAATATTTTCCTTTTTACCTTAAAGTGGGTCAGGCTTGTTCTTATGAATGTGGGTGAAAGGTGCTTTTTTCCTATTAGAAAATAAAAACAACCTTTGTTGTTTCTTGCTCAGCCATGCCAGCCCTAGAGAGAATTCCAAATAGGGTACTTGGAGAGTTAATAAAAGCACAGCAGGCCCCTCTCTCTGTCTCTTTCTAAAGAGCTAGCTTTCTTCATTGTTCTCTGTGGGGTTTAATGAGCAGGTCCGTATTCAGCAGCTCGTGTTCGGCATGAGGGGCTGCTGGCCAGCGAGAGCCATCACCAGGCAGTCAGCTGGCCGTCCCTTCTTCCTCCTCCGAGGAGCATCCGTGCATCTGGTGGAAGCAGAGAGCAGGATTGCCCTGCAGATCGCCTAGTCCGGATCCGTGGGCTCTCACTGTGTACAGGGGAAAGCTGTAAACACAGAGCTAGCAAAAGCAAGTCCATTGTTTAGAAGACAATGCTCCCTCCCCATCCTTTTTCTCCTCCCCTCTTGGATCTCATCTCCCTCTCACCTCACCTTCCCTGTTGGCCTCCAGCCTTCTCCAGCACCGGCCACTGAGTGGATGATACAGGCTGGGAGCTGTTAACCTTGTTTCTTCCAAAGAGACCTGAAGTCACCATAAAAAATCCTGGATTCATGTAGTATCTTCTTCCAGTGATTTTCACAGGTATCTTTATTCCAACTTTTGAAAACCCCCTTGTGGAAGACAGGGACTCACGGTAATAGCAAGCAAGTTATAAGTAGATGGAGGGCTTTCCTGGCCCCTGAAAGAGTGCAAGAGCAGAGTAAGTTGTGGTTGTGTCTAGTGGAGACAGAGAGAGAAAGCTAGTGCAGTTGGACAGGGGAGCAGAGTGGGAGTTGCGGGCTACTTTGTGAGTATTGACTTTGGGAGTGGGAAGCTGGGATCCGTAGGGGCCTAGCATCATTGGAGATGTCTTCGTGGGAAATATATTTTGAACTCTTTTGAGCCTGCTGAATCCCATTAGCATGAGCGAAGATGCAGAGTCCAACATAAGTAGATTCATAGGCACGTGAACAGCTAGGACCATAGGTGTGCCGGTGATAAAAGCCGCTGTTTGAGAAAGTGTGACTAGGTCGTGAGCCGGCAGAGTTGAGTGTATACATGTGTGTGTGTGGTTGGGGGGCGGGGGTGGAGCTGGGAGGAAAGGATGCATCTCAAACTTTCACCGGACTGTGAGATAACAAGGGACTGGGTTTGGACGATCCAAAGTAAGGGCAACCAACCAATGCGATTTCTTTGTAAAGAACACGTGCTAAGACTTGGTGGCATATTAGAGATGGGGGAGTTCCCCCAAATCTCCTGTTGGGGGTACTAAAACCGAAGGGATGGAATGGGAGAAGGATCTGAGGAGAGAATGATGATGACATGGTGGAGAAGTGGAGACATTTTCAAGGGAGGTGAAGGTAAAAGACTGAAACAGAGGTAAAGTGTATCCATTCTCCAAAGCAACCCTTGGAAGCACAGAGGGGTTAAGAAGCCCTCCACTGTCGTTACGAGTCACTCACCGGGGCCCCACCACCTTCAAGGTGCTACGCAAGGGGTATGGAAACCACCTGGGTGGGTTATCACATCTGAGGGTATCCTTGATAAAGAGAAAAAGTTTTAATATTATATTTGAAATTAGGTTTTCTGAAGGAGTTTATTTAAGAGATTACCATTGGGATTCTGTTTTAAAAAGACACAGACTGGGGTGGGCACCTGGCTGGCTCAGTCAGAAGAGCATCCGACTCTTGATCTGGGGGTTGTGAGTTTGAGCCCCACATCGGGTATAGAGATTACTTACATAAATTAAAAAACTTAAAAAAAAAAAAAAAAGGTCTTACACTCAGAGCTCCTGACCGGCCTCATCAGAAGAGCATGTGACCCTTGATCTTGGGGTTGTAAATTCGAGCCCTGCATTGGGTGTAGAGGTTACTTAAAATCTTTTTCTTTTTCTTTTTTTTTTAAATTAATGTATTTTAGAGAGAGAGCGTGAGTGAGGGGAGAGGCGGAGTTAGAGAAACTCAAGCACACTCCCCACTGAGCCGGATGCCTTGCAGGGCTGGATCCCACAACACTGAGTTCACCACCTGAGCTGAAATCATTAGTGGGACGCTTACCTGACCGAGTCACCGGGTGCCCCCAAAAATAAAATCTTTAAAAAAAATAAAAATAAAAAGACTTCGGCTCATAAATAAACAAAGGGAGAGCATCCATCTAGGTCTGTCCTGTCCGAAGTGGCAGCCACTGGCTACATATGGCTTCTAAGTGCTAGATACTGGCTCATTGAAATTGAGGCGCACTCGAAGTATACAGTACACTCCGATTTTGAAGACCTGTTAGGGATAAAAGAATGTAAAATATCTCATACGTATTTTTTCTACTGATTATATGCTGCAGTGATAATATTTTGGATATATTTGATTAGATCAAAATATATTGTTTAAGTCCAGTTTTACCTGTTGCTTTTTACTTTAAGAAATGTGGCCACTGGAACATGGCAGGGCGGCGGCTGGGTGGCTCAGTTAAGCATCTGCCTTCCGCGCAGGTCATGATCTCAGGGTCCTGGGATCCAGCCCCGCCCCCCCATTCTGGGTTTCCCGTTCAGTGGACAGTCTGCTTCTCCCTCTGCCCCTTCTCACCGCTCCTGTGCACTCTTTCTCTCTGCTCTCTCAAATAAATAAATAAAATCTTTTAAAAAAAATTTACATGAGCTGATTGCATTATATTTCTGTTGCACAGCAGTGAACTAGATTTATCAGACATATACTTTTACTAGTCCCATTCACCTTATGAAGTTCTTTGTTTAATTGTCAGGATTCAAATACATTCATGCTGGAGCGTTTACCAATGATATGTTTGAGATCAAGCTGATAGGAACTGGAGTGTTTTGTTTTCCTTTGTGAATTCAGTTAGTGACTGCTACTGTGTTTTTCTTTTTCAAATTTTTATTTAAGTTCTAGTTAGTTAATATAGTGTAACGTAGAATTTAGTGATCGTCACTTACGTATGACACCCAGCGCTCATCACCAGTGCCTCCTTCATGCCTGTCACCCACCTGGTCCATCCCCCACCCATCGCCCTCCATCAGCCCTGTTTGTTTTCTACTGTTAAGAGTCTCTTATGATTTGCTTCCCTCTCTCTCTCTATTTCCCCTGTTTCGTTTTTTCTTTTCCAAAATCAGTTATGACATAGTTAATTTCTGGATGACTATTTTTAATTAATTTTTTTCTTTTCTTTAAATGGGAAACCGCACTGTTTTGGAAATAGTTGACGTCAGTACATTAGGAACTATTTTACAAAACAAACATCTCTCAAAATTCCCTAATCCATCCTGGCTGCTCACACCAAGGGGTGTGTGGCCTCAAATATTTGGAGCTGCTTTTTTGATGCAAACAGTATAGGTTAGGGCCCCTGCCTTGAAAATTTTGAATATTAATGTCATCCTTCCCGGCAAGGGGGCGTTGGGGCTTTGTGAGGCCTGTTTCGGGTGCCCTCCAGTCTGAAGGGAGCCCTTAGTTCCTAGTCAGGAAACGTGAAGAGTCCGGGCTGGGCTGGGCTGGGTTGGGTAGAGAAGCAGGGCAGGATAACTGGCTTCACTGCTGAGGACGACAGGGGCCCTAAGAGCAGTGTGTTGTCTCAATATTGGCTTTTTTGATGGCAGGGGACGAGTATTCAGAGCCGGTTGTGTGAGCGCCCCTGGACGGGTAGAGTGTAGTAGAACGTTTTCAGGTCTTCCTGGTTCAATAGCAGTCACCCTGTCTCCTTTTTCGCATCCCGAAGACTTTATTTAGGCGACCGACTTCTTAGGTGGACTGACTTAATCTGTAGCCACAGACTTCTGTCACTAAACAAATTTCTTCCTGTGCTTTACAGATCATTAAAAAGCTGATAGAAAGAAAACAAGCCCAGATTCGAAAAGTATACCCTGGACTTTCATGTTTTAAAGATGGAGTTCGGCAGATTCCCATAGAAAGCATTCCTGGAATTAGTATGTATAGATCTTCATTTCAAAGCAAAATCTTTTGGTATTGTCATGAGATGCATTTGAAACGGTTGCCAGAGTGCAGTGATTTGGAAAGCTCTTTGCCTTGCCTGTCTCCATTCGTAGTGTTTGTAGTCTTAAGAAGGGAGATGCTTTCCCTTTGTCTTTTCTCTACTTCTCAGTGCAGACAAATCAAGGAGAACTTAGATGACCCCTTCTTATAGCTGTTAATACCCATCGTTTATTGAGAGAGTGCTATTAATAGCATGGGGAAGTTCTGCTTTTACCAATGGGGAAATTGAGTCTCAGAATGGTTAAGTCCTTTGACCTCAAGTAGCACATGGCTAGTAACTGTCAGAATTCATCTGCAGACTTGTTGCTGTTTGCTCCCTTGCTCATGCTGTCATGATTGCAGTCTGCACAGCTGTGTGCTTGGCCAAATTTCTCTCTCCAAATTTCTAAAAAAGATGATTGGGAAACACATAATTTGGTTCAAGTTCCCTATTTGAGAGTAGTTTTCCCAAGGGTTCTTATCTGTGAGTGTTAGGGATGCATCATCTTGGGTGAAAACATACAAAATAGCTGTTTTTGTAGAACTATCGAGTAGCCACACTTTCATTCAGTTCAAATCCAGGATCTTCTAGCATATTGAAGATTTAATACACAGCACAGAATCAAACAAACTGCAGTTCTCCAGAAAAAAATAAGACCTTATTTGGGCAAGACACATTCCTTCAATACAATAGCTACCCTGTAGCAGATCTTACTATTACTTCTAGACCTAAAAATTTCACCCCTGTTAATGGCATAATAGCCATCATATTGCTGAATGCCTACTTGTGCCAGGTGTTCTTCTGTTTTCTTATTTATTTTTATTTTTTTACATACATTGACTCATCTCAGAAGTGATAATATCACCTAATTTTTAGAGTTCTGTTTTATAGATTGAGAAGTTATAGAGGCAAAAGGTTAAGTAGCTTATCTAAGTAGCTTTTAAGGAGAGAGCAAGAAATCAGATCCAGGTCTATTGGACTTGAGGCTGTGTTTTCTTTCTGCTGCACTAAACCATCTTGTATTACCAGCAGAGTCTTTGCCAAATAAAATAGAGACCAGGACAAAGTTTGTTCTTACCGAAAATAACAGCTTAACTCTTTCACATGGTGATTAGCAAAATATGTGATTTAGAGTTTAAAATATGCACATGCCCCCAGTACTGGACGTATTTATTTTTTATGCTTTCCCCTGAAAAGTTGGGAGTTCCTGCTTTAAAAAAACACTAACATAAAGAGGTGTTGGCTGTCTTGGAAATGTTTCGTGCTATTAGCTGTAGAAGGAAGTAACTAATCGCAGTTGATTTCTGTCTCTTCCCGGAAATAGACATTTATTGGGGCGTGCTTGTAATTTATTTCATTTTTGATAAGTATTAATTTTGTTACTCTCTTGACCAAAAGCAGTTCTCATTCAGTGTTTAATTTCGTTGACATATAGGAGAGACAGGCTGGAAGCCGAGTGGAAAAGAGAAAAGGTAAGTAGGATGGGTGAGAAGATATTAATGGAACTGACTTTTCTTTCCTCCCAGCAACTTAGAGGAAGCAGGCAAACTGCTTGTAGTCACCCATTACAGCACTTCCTGCTTTTCAGTTTTCATAAAAATTTCTGGGATGGCTCCCATTTTAGGTTTTTGTAAAAATAAGCGAAATAGGAATCCCCTGGCAAGAGGGCAAAAAACTAATCATTGCTCCCTGTTGTTTCCTCTTCTCCTTTCAAGTAAGGAGCCCAAAGACCCTGACCAGCTTTACAGCACCCTCAAGAGCGTCCTCCAGCAGGTAAAGGTGGGTGTTTTCTCTTCATTCACCTCATGCAGATATTTTGAAATGATTTCCCACATGGAATTTCCATATTAGATACCTTACTTTTTTCTTTACTCAAGAGCCATCAAAGCGCTTGGCCCTTCATGGAACCTGTGAAGAGAACAGAAGCTCCGGGATATTATGAAGTTATAAGGTTCCCCATGGGTAATGCCATTAACCTTTTCTAAGTATAGATTTAACACTCTCTGGATGGCGGTGTGGGGGACACATGGTTGCTGAGGTTGATCTGTCCTCTTCTGTTGTAGGGTAGGGGGTGTGTGATGGGTGGTGGGATTCCCTGCACCACAGAGGGCCAGCGATAGAGAGCAGAGTGATAAAGGACAGGTGGGTGGCCGAGTCCTGTTAGACACGCCTGCAGCTTTTAGAGCCACATGTCGCCAGCTCTGGATGCAGAGGGCCCGGGTGGGGAACTGCACCCAGCGCGAGATGCGAAAGCTGGCCATTCGGACTTCACCGTGTTTATACTCTGCCTGTTCGGTTGCACGTGGAAAGCTTCAGGTTGTCCTCTTGATACATTTTGAGCCTTTGGAGAATTGTTGAAAGTGATACAAAAGAAGTTGGATTAAGGCTGCTTGCCTGCTATACTAGCAGAGGAGAAATTCTAGTAATGCCCTTCTCGATTTTCCATGCTCTTGATGGATGCTATTAGCGTCACTAGTTGTACTCCTTGTAAAAGCTTTGTTCCGCACCCAGTACCGTACAAACAAAAAATGCCGTTAGAAATGAGGAATTGTGGAATTTGCTCGTGCGCCTGCACCATGCTAAAATGATTAATTGGACCGATTGAGAATCCAATTAAACTAATTTGGCATTGTGTAGATGACAGACAACTAGCCGAAGTGTTTGCAGTTGGTTGTGTGGCCATTGTTTTGGAGACAGCCTGTGTCTTCTGTCCCTTTTCTACCTGCAATCTGTTCCTGGTACCAAGAAGGTATTAAAATATGAAAGGAAGAATGACAGGGACCCATTAGCTTCCTGACAAAGGAGTTATTTGTAGGCGTTTCCTACAGCATTAATTTTCACGAGAATGTTCTGTAGAGTCACCGTAATGGTTTTGGTAGTCTGTCCTCCCTAACGTGGACCTACATCCGTATGCTTTTCTTTCTCTTTTCTCTCTGCCTTGCTTCTCTGTATCGTAGTTATGAAAGCAGAAGCGTGAGGGTTGAGTGAGTCTAGAATTCTGAATGGAAGAGTGTAAAGGGAATCAGTATTTTCTTTACTTTTTAAGTTTTTTTAAAGGTCTTATTTTTAAGTAATCTCTCTGCACCCAACATGTGGCTCGAACTCAGCCCTGAGATCAAGGGTCACATGCCCTTCAGACTGAGCTAGTCGCATGCCCCTCAGTAGTTTCCATCATGTAAAAAGTATGTTAAAACCCTTTATGCCCATTTCCAAACTTAAGTTAACTGACCTTTGCATCCTCATTGCCTGGACCATCTCAGCTCCCTTTATGAAGCCCTCTTGGGAGGTTGTATGAGTTTGGGGAGAAGAATTATCTCTCAGCCCTGCTCACATACGCTCTGAAGACCTGCAGTGGTAGGTCTAGAAGGTCCCGTCTGTCATAGCCTACTCTTCAGCCTGCTTTCTGGCAGCGTTTTGCTTGGTCCAGCCTGAGAAGGGTACGAGCCTCTCCAGTTGGTTACCACCTGTGCGCACAGCTGAATGGTCATGAGGGGATATTGGCCCTGTTGAGCAAGACCAGTGGTAGACCGAGGTATGTTCTACACAAAGTTATTAAGACAGCGAATGGTGCCCTTTAGGGGAGCAATTATATTTTTCTTAGGGTGCCTTTAGGTGCTGAGTGAAAGGTGTAGTCTTGTCCCTAAGGTGGTTATGTTTTTGAGGACAAGGGTGACAAATCACTAATCTTACTTTCCCCCATTATTGCCTTCTCGGCTTTTTCTAAAAACGTTTCTTCTCTTTCCCTCTCCCATATGAATGAGGTCTAACCTGTGTCATTTAGGGAATCTCCTTCAGAAAATCATCTGAGTAGTCTGGCCCAGGCATGTCTTCGTACCATGTGTGGATTGCTAGGCAGTGTTTTCCTATTTACTCAGAACTCCCCAGTTGGTGGGAGGGATGGAAATGGAATAATTTAATGATTTCTCCATATGTGGTATCACTGATATTTAATTACCTTCTTTTTTAACCCATGCCATTTGGTCACGTAAGCCTCTAATGAGGCTAGAGGAAGAAAGATGTTATTTATTTATTTAGTTTAAAGATTTTATTTATTTATTTATTTATTTATTTATTTATTTATTTATTTATTTGACAGAGAGAGAGAGAGTGTACAAGGAGGGGGAGTGGCAGGCAGAGGGAGAGAGAGAAGCAGACTCCCCACTGAGCAGGGAGCCTGATGCTGGGCTCTTATCCCAGGACCCTGGGATCATGACCTGAGCCAAAGGCAGATGCTTAACTGACTGAGCCACCCAGGCACCGGAACGATGTTATTTGTAACTTAAGAATAGAGTAGATATAACAGAAAGGAAATATGCAGAATTGGTTGTAATTATTCTGAAAGATCCAAACACTAAGATGACTCTCGTTTTATTTCTGCTGTATTTTAGGCTCTCCCCGTCTCTTCCTGCCCCCTTTCTTCCAAATAATAGTTTGAAAGCTTTTGGATAAACTTCTTTGTACAATGTTTCATTCTTCCCCCCCCCCCTTTCGGTTATACAACTGTTCCTTCTAAAGCATAAACACTATATTGGGCAGCATATCATAAGTGGTAGGCATTTAGGTGGTAAGGTAAACATCTAACTTTACCTGGAGAGGCACAATTAATTTCATTGCTCTTTTTTCATTTAATGAGAGGACATCTTCATCTGCTCAGTCACACTCGGGTGAGACCTCTGGTTGGGGTATTTGCTGAGCCTTTATAAAGATTCTTAACACTTGCCAATTTTTCTCTCCTTCCAAACTGTTTTAGTTAGAGAAGAAAGAAAATTGGAAGTTGAGCTCACAGATATGACATGCCACTAACCAAGAGAAGCTCTAGTCAAGGGAAATAGGCAAAAGTACATATTTCCGATTTTTTCTTTGGTGTTTTATGGTAGATTTAAGATTTTGATGCAAATGAATTCTCCCCATTTTTGGGTGTTGCATGTAAATTTATGTATCTCACTAGCTGATGGTCCCATCCTGATATATTTGGTTGTAAGCTTCTTTCCTTCTGGAAAATTTGGTAATATAGTGGGAATTTGGGTTATTGGTAGAGGTATTTTTTTAAAGCAATTTTGACTTATTTTTCCCTGCACAGTTAATATAATTTTTAATGACAGAACCAGACTTAGAGACGACTAGGGACCTATAAGTAGACAAATGTTAGCATCTTCTTTTTTTTTTAAGGTTTTATGTATCTATGTTTTTTTTTTTTTTTTTTTTAAGATTTATTGATTTATTTGAGAGAGAGAGAGAGCACGTGCCAGCCAGCGGAGGAGCAGAGGGAGAGGGAGAAGGAAAGAAATAGACTCCCCACTGAGCGGGAAGCCTGCTGTGGGGCTCAGTCCCAGGACCCTGAGATCATGACCTGAGCCAAAACCAAGAGGCAGCTGCTTAACCAACTGAGCCACCCAGGCACCCCTATTTATTTGAGAGGGAGAGAGGGAGAGTGCACACGCATGGGGAAAGGGGCAGAGGGAGAGGGAGAGAGAATCTCAAGCAGGCTCCATGCTCAGTGCAGAGCCTGACACAGGGCTCAGTCCCACGACCCTGAGATCATAATCTGAGCCAAATTCAAGAGTTGGGCATTTAACCAACTGAGCCACCCAGGCACACCCAAATGTTAACATCTTCTAATCTGCCCGGAATTCTTTAAATCAGTTCTAAGAGTGAGGAGTAAACAAGCCGCATGGTATTATTACAAGTTTAAATAAAGTGCTGTTTTCATTTGTAAAATAATAAAATTTAAAGCAAGTAAATATGTTAGGAAAATATTATTTTTATAATAATCTCTCAAGGTTTACTTGCTTTAGAAAAGAAATTATTGTTTGTGATTTTTTTTTTTATTGCCTGTGATTCTTATTTCATGGATGGAGCATGAAACTAAATTCATTTGAACCGTTTTATATGTAAGGATACTGGTATATCTGTAGATTTATTTACGATCAGTTTTTCTACTTTAGTTCTGTCTCTGCAGCACCGAAACAACTGTGAATTTAATGAAACAAACTCAGTCTTATTGTTTGGATTTAAGGAATGAAATGATTCAGACAAATGTTCCACCTGCTGTACTCCGTGTAGATAGAGCCTCTTCTGTATAATTCTGAATGAATAGCTAACAGTGCTTAGTTTATCATACTTACCGCTGCTAATCTGCTTAGCTTCCTTGGGCTGAATAGGGGATTGGGCCAGATGACTAATAATGGTCCCTTCAATGCGAAAGTGCCGTGATTTTACACAAGCAGCCCTCACAACAGAAACAGCATAAAATTTAGGAACTGTTTTCCTCGATCCTATGAATGTCTCTTACGCAAGGGCATTGGGATGGTAAACATGTAGCCAAACCGATGACATAGATTTCTCTCCCTGTCTCCCTTTTGTCAGCTAGTGTTTACAAGGAGTCAAAGATGGCTAATATTTTTTTTTCCTGTGCAGATCTGAAAACCATGAGCGAACGCCTCAAGAATAGGTACTACGTGTCTAAGAAATTATTCATGGCAGACTTGCAGCGAGTCTTTACCAATTGCAAAGAGTACAACCCCCCTGAGAGCGAATACTACAAATGTGCCAATATCCTGGAGAAATTCTTCTTCAGTAAAATTAAGGAAGCTGGATTAATTGACAAGTGATTTTTCCCCCTCTGCTTCTTAGAAACTCATCAAGCAGTGTGCCTAAAGCAAGGTGGTTTAGTTTTATAAAGAATTGGACATAATGTATTGAAGATACTTGTAAATGTAATAATTAGCACTTTTGAAAAACAAACAAAAACCTCCTCTTAGCTTTTCAGATATGTATTTAAATTGAAGTCATAGAACATTTTTATTTTATGGAATAGGTTTTAATCTATTTACTACTATTAATGTAAATTTTCTATGGCATGTCCATTAGCTGAATATTCAGTAATAGATGATCAGGGGTTTCCTCAAAACCTGTGTATGAGGAAATTGCACATAGTACCAAGATTTGGGGGAATGCAGAAACTTTTCAGACCATGAATGTTTCCATTTTTTCCTAATGGAATGTGAGAGTTTATTTTTATTTTATTCTGAAGGACTTTAAGGAAGGGATACATGATAAAAAGCCCGTAAAAGGTGAAATATGTGGTGTTTGAAGTCTCATTGTAGACTTTGTATATGTATTTTTTACAAACACTCATCTAGATGTGCTTTGAGCAGCTCGGAAAAATGCAGTTCCAGAAAAGCAACTGCTTTGATTCCTAAGGAAGAAATTCTAAATAATGCACACTTTTTTTATAAGCATCTGGATTTTTGATAATTCTATCTACCTACAGTAAACTTGTGAGCACATAACCACTATTTTAATAATTATTTTCTCTACACAAATGTGTAATATTATATTTGACTTTGCTTATGCAGGCCATAAGTTCCAAAAGGCAATCTCCTGATGCACAAAGGCATACATTTAAAAACACCTGAGATTGAATCAACGTGCTTTAATAAGAACAGACGCATAATCTACATATGTATCAAATTTGGTGAATCCTTGTTCTAACAAATAAGGGTTTTTCCCCTTTTCTATGATCTACACAACCCCACTGATGATGTATTATATGAACATTTTCCTTTTGCATCTCCAGATTATATGCATTGTCTGAGGTGAATTAAATCACCAAGATTTGCTGTCAGTATTCTAACACCTACATTGGAAGGCAGACCCAGGGTAATATCCCACTAAAATCCATCATACAACCTTATTAACCTGTCTTGGGATTCCAGCTTAGTGCTTGGATTTATTTCCTGATTAACACTACATAGAAAAGTGGGACATCTGTCATCCGGACTCTGGGAGAACCAACTCATGTCAAACAAACGAAGGCCATGTTGGTGGTCTTTGACACTAATTTTTATGATACAAATTTATAAACTGATTTTTGTAAAGGACTAGGTTTTAAAAGTGTATTTAACTTGATATTTTCTATCAGCATAAATGAAATAAAATGATCATTTAATAGTTGTTAAAAACAGTTGCCAGAGATAATCTGCATGAAGGAAAAAAACCTGCGAATGGCTGTTAGTGGGAAGTATTGTTTTTAGTATGTAAGAGATATTCAGAATGCTCACACTGAAAAATGCCTCAACTTTTATAAGTATAAGAAACCACCTTGAGTGGCGTCTAGATTTCTAATGAAGAATGATGATACAGTTTGGGTTAAGTATCTTGGACTGGTTTTAAACAGTGCTTTGTCCTGAATCTGCCGAAGCATCTGTCCAGCTTGGTATCCTGTGAAAGTTTGTTATTTTCTGGGTAGACATTCTTATAGAGTATTGTCTTTAAAATCAGATTGTCTCTTCTATATTGAAAGCATTTTTATGTTTTCTAATTTAAAAATTAATATTTTCTTATAGATATTGTGCAATAAAGCTGAAGTAGGATGTGTGGTTTTTGCAAATGCTTTAACAGCAGATAAAATTTTACATTTGTAAAATTAATATATTGTACTGGTACAACATAGTTTTAAATTATATTTTAAAAAGCTCTCGGTTTGGTGTTGTGTTTTCTTCTTCTGTCCTATTAAATTTAACAGGGCAAGTGTATGATCCAGTTGGTTACCATCGACTACATCCATAGTTCTTAGATTTTAGGCATTTTGTTGAACATGTTTAGAATTGATGCATCTGTTGGAAGTTTCTTAAAAATTCACAGCCCACAGGTGAGAGAATTTCATGAGGAGAGACACTTGAGTGTGTCTGTGTCTTTTGAGTGGTTCAGTGCATCTTGCCTGCTGTCAGTCATTAAAGGGGAAAAAAATCCTAGTGAGAGAAGAGTATTATTGGTTTAGAAATTAGATGGTTTTTTCCCCCAGTTTTTCTACTTTGCATCTGTGAAATAGAAGAATGAAGAAACAGATAAAAATACAGCTGATTCTTACATACCTCCTCATGAACTTCTAATGTTACTCAAAATGCTGACTACAGGAAGGAATACTATATCCTCTTGGGGGTATGAGAGAACCCACCAAGAATACCTTTTCTTTCTGAATCCTGAACCAACTGAGAAGTCAAAAGAGTAAGGCATATGATGGCCAAAATATCTTTATTAATAATGAAATGGATATTGGAGAATGTGGCTTATGTATCTGTAGAAAATGGGTTAGTAGTGAACCCCAGAATGTGACTGGCTCGCCAGCAGCTTGGCAGCACTCTCAACTTCCCCTCCAAGGGCAGGGCCTTTACCATTGAGCTCAGTGCATGGCCAGCAGCAGTGGTGCTCTCTAAAGGCAGGCCAGCTCTGAGGAGGTACGGGTGAGGGAGCAGCCACACAGGGCAGGCTGGGGCCTTTCGGTAACTCATCAGTTAGGGGGAGGAGTGAATAAGGACAGAGGGAGGCCAGGGGGTGATGTCCCTCCTACTGAAATATAAACGTCTGGATTGGACAATAAGTGTCCATCCCACTCCATCCCATATATCCGTATCAAAAATCACTATAAAGCTGTATTATTCAACACGTGAAAACTGGTTGTATTCATTAGAATAGTGAAAAGAAGACTTTGAGTTTTTCATACTACCTGGAAGTAAAATTTAAAATTATGAAACCTCAGAAGTAGAAACAAGATCGGACTGATGCACTA
Organism: Ursus maritimus; assembly: GCF_017311325.1. Lineage (NCBI taxonomy): Eukaryota > Metazoa > Chordata > Mammalia > Carnivora > Ursidae > Ursus > Ursus maritimus. The sequence goes on from NW_024424453.1 coordinate 35,948,608, forward strand.
TGGACAGGTTAATGTGTCACCCCTTTTAGCTGATAGTCTTCCGACCAACCCTCACTGTTCAAGAGATTCTAAGAGCTGTACAAGGCAGGGTTGTTGGAGGCAGCCCGTGCCTTTTTCCATAATGTTCTGTGCTGGTCTGTTCCAGCCCTCATTAACTAGCATTCTCCTCTTAGCAAAATAGAAAAGATACTTTGAAGGGAGAGCTTCAACAAAGTAAGCAGAAGGTGCGGAGAGGAGGTGAGGGAACACCGTAAGTATCATGAAAAGTTTTCTAATATATATTTCTTATGTCTATTTATGCCTTGGTTTCTTTATGGGAGCACCTTTCTTTTTTTGTGGAAAAAAGTTAAAGACAAAGCTGGAGATTTTTTCTGATTTATTAAAAGCAGTATATTTCAACAAGGCAGAGAAAAGAAAGGAAAACAAAAGTCAAGTGTTCCTACTCCCTCTTGTTATTGGTAAGTCCAACACAACCTTGGCAGAATTCATTTAAAAAGATGAAAAACTACACAACTAATTTATATGTGTATATATATATGTGTGTGTGTGTGTAATTTTCTGAGCTGAAGAGAAGGTTGTCAGTTTTGATTTATGTAGGTTTGAAGCTCTTTAAGAGAAAGCCCTTGGAGAATTTGCTGGAAGGTAGGAACCTTCTTAGAATCACGTACGTGTTCATGCATATGCACTTTCTGCATACCACTTCACTTGGTTCTTGGGCCCTTTCTAAAATTCACTGGCCTTGATTCTTTGCTGTTAATCACCCATTTTCTACAGTTAAGAGATGGCTATCCTATTTATGCTTGGAAATATCTAAGAACAGAAAATCTGCCTTTTTGCCCAATAGGGCAGTCCAGCAACAAAACAGGCAAAAGGTTGTAAGAAAGTGCTTAAGTTTGGTTAACGGTTTTAAAGAGTTGAATAGAATACACACATGGTTTATACCAATCTTGTGACCAAGTTCTAATTCAAATCTTTTTTCCCCATGCAGTGTTACTAATCCAGTGTACCAGCACTGCTTCTACTCCTCAGCACACTCACACTTGTACAGTTGTAGCTTGTTTTGTGGAAAACAACATCCCCTCCTGTATTTTTTAACATTAAAAAAAAAATTGAAGTATAATTAATAAACATGCAAAAAAAATATCATACAAAGCACATATGATAAAATACACAGGTCTTAGGTATTGGGAAAAAGAAATATCAATCCTACACAAACTCAGAAAACAGATGTAGGAAGACTTCTGAAATCATGTTATGAGGGCCAGTATTGTTACCCTGATACTGAAGCCAAGAAAAAAATTTTAAGAAAACTGCACCAGCACAACACTCACAAACACAGATGCAAAGATCTTTAACAAAATACCAGCAAATGCAATTCAGCAATATATAAAAATTACAAGAGATCATGACCAAGTGGGGTGCAACTGATTAAGTCAAGGTTGATTTAACTGAAAATTCATTAATGTAATTAACTATATGAACAGCATAAAGGAAAAAAAAATGTTCGTCTCAATAGATGCAGATAAAGCATTTGACAAAGTTCAACACCCATTCCTAATTTAATAGAAAAACTAGCAAAGAATAAAGGAAACTTCCTCAATATGATAAAGGTTTTATTAATAAAAACTTACACCCAACATCATAGTAATGCTGGAAAATCAAATGCTTCCGAGGCTGAGATCAAGGCAAAGATGTCTGCTCTCATTACTTTTATTCAATATTATAGCAGAGGTTCTAGTGAGTGCAGTAAGGCAAGAAAGGGCATACAAGTTAGAAGTGAACTGTCTTTGTAGACAATAAGGTTGTGCATTAAAAAATTCTAAGGAATCTACAAAAAAAGATACTAGAACTAGTGAGTGAATTTAGCAAGGTCTATACATGAAAATAAGTTGCATTTCCATAAACTAGTAGCCAACAAGTGAAAATGACTTTTAAAAATACAATAAGTCAACAATATGAAATACCTAGGATAAATTAACAAAATATGAGCAAAAATTAGACTGACGACTTCTCAACAGCAAAATTAAGACCATAAGAAACTGAAATGTTGGGGGAAGTAACTGTCAACCTACATGAACAAGAGTGAGGGAAAATTATCTAGAAAAAAGAATTTGACCCTCATTAAAATGACTTACTTCAGAAACTTGGACTTTAGAAAGTCAAGTGTACAAATTAAGCCATCTCAGGATAGCCATTTAATACAAATAGAAATAAAAACAACTCCACCAATCCAATGGTAAAGAGTAAAGAAGAAAAAGAGTAGATCGCATAAAAATATTTAATAGAAGTAAATCAAATTATAGGAATTATCACAATAAATGTAAGTGGACTGAATTTGCTAATTAAGGGATGACAATTCAATTTAGACCAAAACCAAAATCTAGTAATATGATTTAATGAGATACATCTAAAACATTAACATAGGAAGGCTTAAAGAAATGGAAAGAAAAATGATAGTAAAAATACTAATACCATATACAGGCAAATATTAACCATATATAATTTGCCTTAGCTATATAAGACATTAAAACAGCATTATGAGGGAAAAAGAGTGACTACAACAGTGATAAAAGGAAATAAAAATGAAATAGCAAATGATGAAGCAATCAGACAAAAATTGGTAAGGCTATAAAAAATTTGAAAACATATTATGTTCAGCAATTAGAGAATTTATTTTTTTTCTAGCACACACTTAAACCTTTGTAAAATTTGACAACTTACTAGTCACAAAAGATCTAATACCAAAGAATCAACACCATAGAAATAATTTTTTGATGTATTGCAGAAAGAACAGAACCCAATAACAATAGAAATACCCACTTTTGTATGAAAAAAAAATTTTTACATAAATAACTGGTAGGACAAAAAAGAAATGAAGCTAGAAAATACATACATACAAAAATGTATGCCTTTAATGTTAATAAGGAAGGCTAGGGGTATCTGGCTGGCTCAGTAAGTGGAGCATGCAATTCTTGATCTCAGGGTCAGGACCCCGAGTTTGAGTCCCATACTGGGTGTAGAGATTACTTAAAAATACAATCTTTAAAAAAGGTAAGGAAGGCTAGAACATCGAGGAGCTAGAGAGCAGTTAGAAAATGACAACATAAACCCAAAGAATGTGAACAAATAATGATGGCAGATTTTAATAAAGTAGAAAATGAAAAAAATGAGGATCAACAAAAGCTGGTCCTTTGAAAGGATTAACAAAATGGAAAAGATTAACAACTAGCAAAATAGATTTAGTACAAAAGAAGACAGGCGCAAATAGGCAATAAAGTGACAACTAGATAGTACAGAGATTTGAAAAATTTAAGAAATACTATAACGTCATTAAATAAATATGCAATCACTAAGAAAAACGTGATTTAGCTAAATAGAATCAAGAAGAATTAGAGAATTTATAATAATTTAAAAAACCAAGACAACAATTTGCCCACAAAACACAGGATAAAATAGTTTCAAAACACAGGATAAAATAGTTTTAATGGCAAGTTTTACCAAACCTGAATTGGTAACACTTTGTTCCATAGAGCAAAAAGAGAAGGTTCTCAACTAATTTTATGACTAGCCTCGCTATCAAAAAATGTATATGGGAAAGGATACAGGCAAATTTTATTTGTGATCGTAGGTATAAAAAATCCTAAGCAAAATATTAGCAAACCAATTCCATCTATGTCTTTAAAAATAAATGTGACTTACAAGAAAAAATAGAGGAAAAACTTCATGACAATGGATTTGGCAATGATTTCTTGGGTATAAAAATCAAAAGGAAAGACAAAAAAGGAAATACTGATAAACTGGACTTAATCAAAATTGACAACTTTTATGCATCAAAGGACACTCCAACAGTAAAAAGCCAACCCACATAGTGGGGGAAAACATTTGCAAATCACTTACCTGATAAGGGATTAATATCTAGAACATTTAAGGAACTCCTAAGATTCAGCAACAAAAACAACCCAACTCAAAAACAGGAATAGGACTTGAATAGACATTTTTCTGAAGGTATACAAATGGACAATAAGCATATGAAAAGACGCTTAATATCACTAATCATTAACGTAATGCAAGTCAGTATACCACAATGAGATGCCACTTAACACCATTAGGATAGTATTATGGAAAAAACCCACAAAACAAGTATTAGTAAGGATATGGAAAAATTAGAACTCCTATGCATTGCTGGTGGGAATATAAAATGGTGCAGCCACTCTAGAACACAGTATGTTGGTTCATCAAAATATAGAATTACCATATGATCAACAATTCCACTTCTGGGTATATATTTAAAAATTAAAAGCAGGAACTCAAATAGATCTTTGTATTAGCATACAGACGAAGTGTAAACAACCCAGATGTCCACTGATAGATAAACAAAATGTGGTACATATACTCAATGGAATAGTACTCAGTATTCTACCACTTGAATACTTGAAAAGGAATGAAATTCTGTTAGGTGCGGACATGGATAAGTGAAATAAGCCAGACACAAAAGGACAAGTACTGTATGATTCCATTTATATGAGGTATCTGGAATAGTCAAATTCATAGAGACAGGAAGTAGAATAATAGTTACTAGGAGATGGGGGTGTGGGGTAAATGGGTAGTTATTGTTTAATGGGTACAGGATTTCAGTTTGGGATGATGAAAAAGTTCTGGAGATGGATAACAGTGATGATTGCACAACAATGTGAATATATGTAATGCTACTGAACTATACACTTAAAAATGATAAAAATGATAACTATTTTACCACTGCACTACAAACAAAAAAATATGACTATACAGTACCCAGCCCATTGCTAAACAAACCAAGAGAAAGAAACCTCGGTGTGTGTCAAAGACAGCAGATAGATTAGTCAATGAATAGTGCTGGGACAATGAGCTATTCTCATGGAAAATGAAATAAAATTAAAAACCCCCATTTGACAAAATACCTAACGGTTTAAAGACCCAAATGAAAAAGAAAAATGACAAATTTTAGAGAAAAACCTTAAGGGAAAAGGTGATAGAGGACATCAATATTTAAAATTCTTGAACATCAAAAAAAAAAAAAACCAAACAAGGCAAAAATAGAAACAGTTATAACCCATGTAACTAAACACAAGGAATACTATCTAGAATATATAAAGAGCCCATTCTATTAAGAAAAAGACATTCTAGTTGAAAAGTGGGCAAAGTACACAATAAGTAATTCATACAAGGCATAAGTGACCAAGAAACATTTGAATTCTCACAACTCAATGAGACAAAAATCTCATAAATAAAACAAAGAGAAACCATTTCACATTCATTGCGTTAGGTAATTTCAATGTCCAGTAATACCAAGTGATAGTGTGTGAGGAACCTGGAACTTAGACAGCAGAGTGATACACTTCTTGTGTCAGGATTGGTACAACCACTTCAGAGAGCAACTCCCCTTCTAGGTATCAACTCCATGGAAACTTATTCACATGTGTGCAAGGATGTAGACTATTCACCGCAGCACTAACTTGTAATAATGAAAAAAGTGGAAGCAAATTATCTCTCAAAAGAATAAGTCTTGTTTATTTATATAACAAAATACTGTACAACGATGAAAATAATCTACATCTGCCAACATGGATAAATCTCAAAAACAATGGTGTGTTAAAAGTCAGTTGCAAAAAAATATATACAATATAACATTCATGTAAAATGTTAAAATATAAGACAATGCTTAACAGTCAATGGATAAACGCTACAGTGAGCATACAGAAATATTAAAAGTACCGAAACACCAAATTTGCAATCACCCAATAGAGAGCTTACTGTGGCGATGGAAATGTTCTATATCTGCATTGACTCCAACGTGGTAACCACTAATTAGGGAGCTATCCTGAAAGTCCAAGACATAACAATTTGTGATTTTGCTGAGTTATCACTGAACAATGTACACATGGAGCTTGGTATTCAGAGATAGTCACTTATCTAGTCCCTGAGCCTAAGCAACCATTAATTCTTTAATAATGATCTCACATTTTATTTGAAATTTTAAATATAACAGTGGTATAAGGGATCCACAAACAACTTAGGGTATACCCTACTGTGCATGCCAAGGATTTATTTTATTCAAATATTATATAAAGAGTTTCAAAAGATCCTTGGCCTGTCTTCAAAAATCATTCATTCTAGTATTTTCCACTTAAGGGAAAAATAAAGACACCAGAAGCTTATAATTAAAACATCTTAATTTGATTGTTCCTTTCTAAATTTTTTGCAGAAGATACATTCTGAGTAAAATTAAGAGTTTTAGGCAGTTTAAGAAAGAGGGCTTAAGTCCAGTTATTTGCATTTAAAAGAAAAACCAAATTTATTAATGGTATAAAAAGCATCACATATGAAGTATAGTTTTGAAGAAATTTTCATGATCTACAGTTCAGTCAGAATATTCCTTGGCAACAGTTCAACTCTATTGTGTACTATCTTAGAGATTCTCTCTCGAGAGATAGAAGGAGGTGTAATAAGATGAATTTAAACAGCATCCAATAAACACTTCACTGTATTTGCTTCATACTTTTTTTTTTAGAACTTCGTCTGGAATCCTTTTTCTGTTTGAAAATCGGAGAATTCAAGAAACACAAATCTGTAAAAGGGTCTCCTCTTCTCAGTTTCCTATAAGGATAAAAAGAACTCTTAGGCATATTTATAAGCATCCCAAAACTCACTCACTCTTCTATATAAAGCTATTGTAAAATATGCCAGTGCTAATATTCCCACTTCAGTTTTTAATCAAAATTTTATATTACAACAAGACTCATTCTTGAACAAAACTCCAAACCGTACTCCCCCCACATGTATCATTAAAGGTGGGTTCCCACAAATCAAATACTTACGAAGCGAGTGTAGGTTCCTTATAGTTCATACTGACTGCGCACCTGCGCTTAGGCAGAGACACTGCGGGGCTTGCTTGCTTGTTTGGAGAAAGAGAAAGTTTTCTGATTTTCACTGCAGGATACAAGGGGACATTGGTGATATCCTTCAGGCTAAAATGAGGTGAGCGGTGAGTTTTAGGTAGTGCACCTACAAAAACAACTTTTACTGAATATGGTTCCAAATAAAAGAAAAAAGAACAGGAACTAAAATTATGTGCAATTACATATCCTAAACATATACAAATGCAGCATTTTATAATACAGATTTTTATAACCCAGTCACCATTTTTTCATCCCAGATAACACTGAAATATTATTGTAGATGTGAAGAACTGATATAACAGGTTATAAAACTTAAAATTCTTTTTAAAAAAATGACAGTTCTTCAGAGATAATGTGGGCATAATCAATTGCTTTAAATTATGGAATTTCATTTTAGTTCCACATTGCTCTGTAGAATCATCAAGGCCTCCATCTTTTTCAATACCAACATTTATCAAGTGGCTTCCTATAGTCTTAAAAAGCCACTTAAACTCACTTTATTAAACGAATGAGAATTCTCCATCGTAGCCTCTGTGGAGACCAGCTGGAAAGGGATTCCCTCTGGTAAAGCTAGTATGTTAAAAAGTTACCCAATGTTTTTCCTATCATAAACATCCAAGTTATTCTACTTTGGAGCTAGATCTATACTGGGTACAGGTACCCAGCACACAGAAGGACACTGCAAGACAATCTCTTCACACAGCTTTAAAGGGCAAATTGGTTTTCGTAGTCAAACTATAACTGTAAAATGCCTATATTTAGCAACCATATTCTCCAGGGTTATCTAGGTTTCAAATACTGTCTTTTTTGTCCCCACATAAGTGTACTGTACTATACTAATTATTCCAACTTTAAGTTTGGAAAATATGGCTAAGCAACATCCAATCAGTTGCTATATTCTGGAACAAAGCTTCTCAAAATTCATGTATATATAAACCCCCAGGGAACTTGTTAAAAAGATGCAAATTCTGATTCAAGGGTATGGCTTGAGATTCTGCATTTTTAAGAAGTTTCACGTAATGGTGACCCTGATGATCTGGGGATTAAACTGAGTGACACAATACTAGAGTGTAATATATTATTTTACTGCGTAAAATTTCAAGGCTACACAAATACAGAGACAACGATATAATGAAACCCCAGTTACCCAGCTTCAATAATTATCAACCAGTCTTTTTTGATTTTGTAACATTATTATAGCATATTAAAAAGACACAGAGTTGCATACTACCACTGCCTAACTAGTAGACCTTAGAAAGTCATTTAAATTTTTTAGGTTTTAAGTTTTCTTATAAACAATACAAACATGGTGATAACTACACTTCATAGAGTTTTTCTTTTTAAAGATTTATTTATTTATTTATTTATTTGACAGAGAGAAACAGAGCACAAGCAGGGAGAGAGGGAGAAGCAGGCTCCCGGCGAATGCTGGCTCGATCCCAGGACTCTGGGATCATGACCTGCGCTGAAGGCAGACGCTTAACCCACTGAGCCACCCAGATGCCCCTTCATAGAGTTTTTCTGAGTATCAAATGAAACAGTATCACAATGTTTTGGGAATGCTACAACCTGACCACATACATTAGTTTTACCACACTAACTAAATTTCCCGGGTGAGAATCTTTGTGGGTAGATGCAGGCGCTATCAACTCTTGAACCATGTTTACTTTAGATCTGACTAATAAAAGGAAGATTTTCTAAGCCATCATTTTTAGATGTCTTACAAATGTCTTAGAGAAGAATACTAAGCCCATCAACTGAGGAAAAATTTGGTCTAGTGTTTGGCCACCTTTCATTAACGAGAATGAATCAATTTAAAACCATGGTTCCTGTCAAATTGAATACGAAGCAAAGTCATTAAAATGACAGGTCATTGGATTCAAATTTGATTTCATTTTCAAAGGCCTGTTTCAGGTGAGTGTATAAAAGATATTTTAATTCAACCTTACTCCACCAAAAAGTTTTTCCCTACGTTGGAAGGCTTCATTTACTAAAAGTAAAAATGCTTTCTCTGTAACAAGTAGTATTTGTTCTTAAAGAAGATTAAAATTAGCTTAAAGTAGGTCATAGCCATACACTTGTGATCTCCACCCCAGGCCCCCATTGTTTAATCAGACTGTAACTTCCCCCAGAGACAGATGGCAAGTCTCTAACCTCCCCCAGAGAAACAGATGGTAAGTATAGCATATAAGCATCCGGAGTGTTGATTTATTATAAACATTAAAAATGCAGGCAAATGAGTAGATCACTTACTGATAGGAGTTTTTGTAAGCTTAGAATCCTCCATCTCTCTTTCATCCCTGTATTTTAGTGCTCTTTTAGGTCGAGACCTGGCGATTGGGCTCCTATCTAATTCACTGGAGAGATCTTGACTGTACTTGCAAGTGGGCAAATAGAGGTCACCAGAATCATCTCCTGAACTACTTGATTCACAGACGCTCACTTCAAATTCATCGTTGTTTTCTTCTGTGTTAGAATAATTGCTCATTTTTGGTCGGAAAGGAGTGAGATGAATATCCTCTTCCAAATTAAAATTGTAAGCATCACTGGAAGTGATAGATTCATCCAACTTTTTTTTGGAAACAGTTTTTTTATTTTCACTTTTGCTCCCTTTATACTTTGATACAGATTTTGATTTTCTCCTTCTGTTAGCTTTTCTTTTCTCTTGTCCTTTTCTTCCTTGTGCACCTCTACGCTTACTTTCAGTTTGTTCCAGTTTATATTCTAAAATGTTTTCTTTTGTTTCAGCAGGTCTTCCTGGGTCAGTCAGCGTTGGTGATAAGTTAATTTGATCCTTATTCCATTGACAAACACTTTGTTCTATGTTTTCAGGCATGTGCATGTTTACTAGTGGGTCTACACATCTAATTCTTTCAGATTCAAAGGGCTGCACTGAGAAATGACTGATTTCACAATCATCCAAGGTACTGAACTGACATAGATTGTTAAAATGTTTCTTTAAACTTCGACGGACAGATACAGTTCTAGGTAAGACATTATCAGCAGATTTATCTTCATCTGAATCCAAATCAAATCCCAGTCTATCTTGAGAAATAGGTACTTGCTCTGAGAATTTAAAAAATAAATGAGAAAAATAAGTTTTACTCTATGGAAATTTTAATTTCAGCAATCTTAGAACTCAAAATTAAAAATGGAATAAATGAAAACTCATTCTGTGGTTTCTCCACACTTACTCTAAGTAAATACAAATCTGGGGAACTTACTACTACCATCTATTTATTTGACAATGATCAACTGATAGCTTCTATCTGACTTGTGAAAGAATCTTACATAACAACCTTTGAAAATATTCTAACTGGGGGTTTTCCGTTTCCCTGATTAAAGGTTTAAAGAAAAACTAGTAGGCCATATGTATCTATGCCTATAGGATTCAGTGCAAAGAAACTCATATTCTACAGTAGGACAAGTACACCTGAGAAAGTGGGAGCTAAGGTGTTCTTTGAAAAATGAGTAAGATTGAGATAATTGTAAAGCTCTTCAGGTAAGAAATACAATCTGTACTTTTAGGAAAAGTGAGGATATTTGGTTCTGCTTATTCAAAATGCTATCCCTTCTTCAAAGCTTAGTTCAAGTAGAAAGGATTGATATTTGAGAACAGGGACATGTCAATTGAGAAATGGAAAGAATGGCATGGCTTTGAAGGTCAGCTTTGAGTTTAAACACTAGCTTTTACCAGTCAGGCCACTTCTTGTGAGATACTTTACTTCTTTGAGTCTATATAAAATGGGACGAACTGCACCTACCTTCCAATGTTGTTGTGAGGGTCAAGTAACATAATGTATGTAAAATGGCTAACATGGAGCTTGGCACATAGTAGGGTTCAGTAAATTGCAGCCGTTTATAACTGATTATAGATTTGGCAAAATAAATGGATGTATTTCAAAACTGTTATTCTTCTGTGTAAAATAAATAGATTTGCTCTGAGCAGAAGAATGCCAGATAAGCAAATTTAAAAAGTTAAAAAAAAATTAGAGAAATTTACTTGTTAATTGTTTGCAAAGATCTCACCTTGCCCTTAATAGTATTTTTAGATTTTTACTTGAATTACCTTCTATTTGGAATGATTCTTCTTGTCCTGGAAGGGGAGCTTCCTGAAGAGGAACTTGTCTAGCCAATGAAAAATAGAAATTTATTTAACAATTATACAATAAAAACAAATTTAAGATTTTCTTAAAATTAAGTTTTTCTCTTTCTTTAGTATCATTTCATAAATCTATTCTAAATCAGTATATCTGTTCAGTATCAAATAAAACAAAAAAATATTTATGCTGATTATATGGAGGCTGGTTTGTTATGACTGACATTCAACTCCCACTGGAAGAACTACCTTATCAATGAAGACATGCCATAACTCATTCAAATTTCATTTACCTGGAGAAACAGCCAATTGGTATTGATTTATAAAATATATTACAGAAATGCAATTTGATTACTCAAGTCTTTAGCAGCCTGCTTCATCATTAGCTGAGCTGTGATCTTTTTTCTTTTTCTTTTTTGGTAGTATATGTTTTTATGGTGCCTAACTACTGACCCCTCTGAGGTTAATCCTATTTATTTTAAAAGTCTGGTCCCCCTTTGGCTCATGAAACAATTTTCTTTATGCTTTAATACTATTACTGGCTGTTTCATCCTAATTTTATTCTTTATTTCCTGTAGAGAATTTTTCCCTCTAGACATTGAAAATTAAATATAGGTTTAGATAACAGAGTTATGGTAATTAGTTAACAATTTCAGGAATCTTTTTAAAAGTCAGTTGCCCCATCTTACTTCTTGACCATTACATAAATATTTTGTCAGATTTTACAGTTCAACAGTTTTCAAACTATTTATGATTAAAATAAATATGGGGATAGAAATCATCTTAGTGATTACTTTTGTGAAGAGAAGGGCATAGACTTGAGAAGGATAGGAGGAGATGGCTTATGGCGGTGGTTTTAATTGGGGATAATCATATGGATATGTGGCACTGTCTGGAGACATTTTTGGTTCTCATAACTGGGGGAGGGAAGTGCCACTGACATTTCGTGGTAGAGGCCAAGGATACTGCTAACTGTCCCACAGTGCTTAGGCTAGCCCTCCACAACGAAGGATGATCTGGCCTAAAATGTCAATAATGCTGAAACTGAGAAAGCCCAGCTAGAGTGACAGCAGTGCTCTATATCATAATTGAGATTTTGGTTCCACAGGTGTATACATTAGTCAAACTCATCAAACTGTGTAATTAAGATCTGTGCATTTCACTGTATGTAATCAATATCTCAATAATTCATAAGCAAAGTATACTTGATCTAAGAGAAGGGGAGGAGGATATAAGGGGGTCTGACTGTATTTAGGAATGAATTGGATTAGCAAGACAGGGTGATAGCTGTGTTAAACATGATGCTTTATTATATTTCATTTCTAAACCAGACTATTTGTAGTACTGGCAAAATACCATCATTTGAATAACCAATCCTTCTTAGAATAAAAACACGAAGTAAGAAAAATATAACTGAAGAAGTTCAGTTATATCTAAATAACTAGCTTATTCCTAGACATCAAAAAAGTAAATATAAGAACGTTTTCGCTTGGCTATATATGACAGAATATCAATGTATCATATTTTTGAAAATGCATTTTTAGTACAGAAAACATCAGGCTCCAAACACAAGAATCTATACGATGCAAATTTTCTTCTGTAAATGCATCACAGAATTTAATCTTTCTTGATATTAGTAATCATAAGAATGAAATTTGATACTCACGATATATCCTTCGCAAATAAATCCCCAGAGTTGTTGTCACTATTGGAGTCCATTCCAGAGAGACATATTTCCTGGTTCTGTTAATATATCAAAACAAAGAAAAGAGTGGTTAAATATTCACAACAAAGCATTCATTTATTTAACAATAAAATCGTATGAGCACTCTACTACCGTGCCAGGCTCTGTTCTAGGAACAAGATTGATAGCAGTTTAAAAACAGCTTTATGTCCAACCCTCATAAAGCTTACATTCTAGTGTAGGGAGAGAAAAATTTTAAAAAGGAAAGAGATATATAAATAATTGCAGAAATTGATAAAGTGCAATGAAGGAAATACTCAGAGTTGAAGTGACAGAGTACTTGAGGTTGGAGGGTTCTCTTAGATAGGGGTGACTTTCATCTGAAATCTAAAGAACGCAAAGGAGCCAGCCATTGAAAGAGCAGGGAAAGAAAAAGTTGTAGAAACAGCAAATACAAAAGCCTTGGTGTAGGAAAAACCTTGCTGTGTTTAGAAAAGAAAGGCCATTGTGGCTGGAGTCATCTATGACCTTTCTCACAGTGAGAACAGTAGGGGATATGTGCACAGAGATCACATCATGTGGGGCCTTGGGAGTCATGAGTTTGGATTTTAGTCTAAGTGTGATGAAAAGTCACGTAAATATTAAACAGGAAAGTAAAATTATCTAAGTTTTAAAAAGATCAGCCTGGCCACTGTATAAAGGAGGAAGAGTTAGGAAGTCATTGTAGTAAATCTGGCAAGACATGCATATTAGCTAGGACTCGAATCCCATGGCTACAGAGGTGAAGCCCAGTGGAAGGTGTTAAGAGAACAAAGTGTGCTGAGCTTGAACAGGGGGGGAGTGGGGACAGTGAGGGAGAGGGAAGCCTCTGGTTTTGGCTTGAGCAAATGGAAAGGTTGTTTTATGAGATGAATAAGACTCACAGACAGAGGCAGAAGTATACAATATCTTTGGGAGAGGGAAAATAAAGAGTTGTACTTTGTACAAAATATGTTTGAGATCCTTTGTAAGTATTTAAGTATATCTATCAAATAGTAGTTGTGTGTGTGTGTTGAGCTATAAATTTGGAAGTCATCAGCAGACAGATCGTATTTAAAGCCATGGGAGGGGGATAAGATAAGATACGTCTAGGACAACTGACACTTGAAAGCAAAGAAGAAGTGAGAAAAAGAGGGTGACATGAAACAGTCAGAAAGGCAGGAGAACTAGGAGAGTATGATGGTAAGAAAGCTAAGAGATCAAAGTATGTTGTTTATTACTTCAAGGTCAAGAAGAAAGAGAAGTGGCCACTAAAAATGGGGGTTGTGGGCATCTGACACAATGACCATAGAATGATGGGGATAAAAGCCAGGTAAAAGTAAGTTCAAATGTAAATGGAAGCTGAGGAAGTGAAGACAGTTAAGTGCACTGTTCTCTCTGCTAAAGTTCTGCTGCGAAGGGAAGCAGAGACATGAGTAGAGAGAAACCAGGAGAGGTTTCATTTATTTTCTTTTCCTTTTTAGGTAAGAGATACTAAAGCATATTTGTATGATACCTAGAATGATTCAGCCAAGAGGGAAATATGTGTTGAAAGAGCTCAAACTTTCAGGAGCAAAGTCCTGGAGATGAGAAAAAGGGAATCTCATGCACAGGGGAGGGCTCAACCTTCCACAGGAGCAGAGGCACTTCTGCCACTGTGACAGGAGGGAAGATGAAGAACACAGCAGACACAGGCAGATGTGTAGATTTGTATTAGGAAGGTGAAAGCTCCAGACGGATTTCTTGGAGATCACCCTAATTCAGTTCAGCTGTTTTTTGGATGAGATGCACATGTAAGATGCTGACATTATGATAGGTTTAAAACTATTCAAGAGAAACAAAACAACAAGGATTTTAATTCTGTTAAAAGTCTTCTATTTATTTTCAGTATAGCTAATGTTCTAAATTTAAGTAGTAGTATTACTGAAGGTAAATAAAGGAGAATATTTAACTATAGAATAATATAATTTATTTTTATTTTTTTAAAAGATTTTATTTATTTATTTGAGAGAGAGAGAGAGAGTGAGCACAGAGGGAGAAGCAGACTCCCCACTGAGCAGGGAGCCGGATGTGGGTCTTGATCCCAGGACACTGAGATCATGACCTGAGCTGAAGGCAGACACTTAACTGACTGAGCCACCCAGGCACCCCCAGAATAATATAATTCCATAACAAATTACTAAAAAGTTACATTATAAAATTTACTGAACAAAAGGCTATTAGAAATTACTTTGTGATTAATCCTTATAAACTAAGTTAATGACTGATAGGCAAGAAAAACATTCTTCTTACTAAAACATTTTAAGCTTTTCCATCACTGATAAATTGACTTGATAAGCATGGAAGCACGAGTATAGAATGATGGTTGAGAGACTGACACATGTAGCAAGTATGTGGCAGAAAACAAACTTTGTTGTTTTAAATGCTAAGAACACTTTTGCCCAGCAACTAATAATATGTTTTAATAAATACTCAAAAATCATTGATAAATGTCAAAAGGCCTGCAATAATAGAATTTTTCCCCACCGTTTTTGTGATTATCTTATCAGGTACTCATTTTTCACTATTCTATATGTGATCTCACCAAAAATTTAGGAAAGGGAAAAGGAAGATTCAAATATTTTTGGAGGGATTTTTTTTTTCCTCACTAGTTGACTGAACAAGGAAAATAAAAAAAAAAATTAGGAAAGATTTTATTCTGAAGGAAAAAAAAAACCTTTTAAAATAATCTAACCTTCACATGAAGGAAATTGTATCGACTCTTTATAGACCATTCTCTGCTACACTGTATATGCATGTATTGCATATATACGTACGCACATTCTCTGTACCATACACAGAAAAAATATGGAATCACCTTAGTTGCAGGGAAGCAAGAACTCTTTCACTGACTCCCCCTGTCAGCGGAGAGGTGACTTTCATTCCCTTCCCTCTATAACCTTCCCCTCATCACTATGCTCTGGCTTTCTTCTCTGGTTTCCTGGCCTAAGTGCCAACACAACTGTCTTCACTAGCATAGCAAACAGATGGCAAACCAGGTTTCTGTTAATACCCAGTTAATGTATGGTTTTCCTTATTTAACCAACTAGTAGGTAAAAATTACTCTTCAAAAAGCACTTAAATACTCCCCTCCCAAATTAAGGTGGTTCTTATAAAACCTCACTAGATGTAACAAAACTACATAGAAAAGCTAAGATTTATACCACTGATTAAAACTTCTGGACTAGTCTGTATCAAGTACCACTTTTAGACCTTTAGCTATCTTTGACTCACTTAGCTGAACAGTCAGAGGGCCCAGCAGTTCAACAGGCTAGACTAGTTCTTCTGTACCTTGTCTTGCTACCTGCTTTCAGAACCAAGTTATTCGAGTTCAAGCCTCAATCACATATGTGCTTGAAGTTTTCTTCACTGGTGAGAGATGTTTTGATCAAGTCACTAATAATAGAGCTATTAGTAATTAATTTAAATAACATAATTGATCTAAAGTAGCAATTCATGGCTGTCACATTTTTTCCTAAGAAATTCACCATTTGTAATAAACATACCTGAGGAGTTTCTTCTGTTTGTTGTGAAGTCAGTTTTTCTTTCAATGCATATAGCTGACATGTGAGGTAGTAGCATTCTTTTCTCAGTTGGAGGATGATATCTTGGGCTTCTCTCACTTTGGATTTTTCATTTTCCAAAGCTAAAACTAACATTCTGTTGTTGTCTTGGTAGTTTTTTAGCAGTGTAGAAGTGTTGGCTAAAAGAGGATAAAAATTTTTTTATTATGTATTTAATCTAACCTTAAAAAGTGATGCAAAAGGACATGAAAATCTCTTACAGATTATCTGACATGGCGCAGTTATAAAAGACTTTCGTTTGCCAATCTCTGCCAAATTTTTATTCCTTTTCTCTTTCATCCGTTTCTTTATGTCTTCAAGACTGTCTTGAAAGGACTTTTTAAGGCATCTTTCCTTGGCCATCTTCTGCCTAGGAATTTAAAACAATAAAAAGTATTTAAGTTTTCTAAGAGATAATATCACCAAATATAAAACAAGATTGAAAACACAGGTTGCTCATAAAGAATGGATTAAATAGATGTAATAACTGTAGAATTAGCTTTAAAAAGATGGCTAACCTGGTAATAACTTAGATTTTGCAGCTTTTAAATCTTATTAATATTCAGGCATAATATTAGCCTCCACAGTACTTTATAGGTAAGGTTAACAAGTATGTATTTTCAACCCAAAGACTCTATAATATGCCACTTATTTATTCTTTAACAAATACTCACTGGGGGCTTACCATATACTAGGCATTATGGGAAATACTTAATATTATATTTTGATGTTATTATTATTTATATTTTCCTACAGACAATGTTTACGACCAACATTTAGTGTTTTAGTGTTTACTAGACTTCCAGCATTAATTCAGAGGTAATCATATATGTGGGCTTTGTTTTCCAGTTCTGCTCTATATTATTAACTTATCAGATTAGGTCACTTGATTAACTCTTTCTTCCACACTCTTTTAACCCAATACTTAAGATATAGCACACACTCTAAAGAAAGTCAAGGTGATCTTCAGAGGTTAAACTATGTAGCACTATATACAATTTTAATAGGCTACTATAACAATTATACAGCTAGAAAGAATAGGAACTGAGGCAGAGGAACATGCCACTTTTCTCAAAGTTATTTTAAAAACTCAGGTCTGCTAGCTCCTAGTAAGTCATGAATATAGCAAACAAGACATTAAATAATGATTGTTCTACATACAGTTAGAAGTAGCAAAACAAGTGCTGATAGTGGCATCTGCTACTGGGTATAGTAATACATAAATATACTTAAATCTTTCAATGCTGCAAATCAGATTTGCTTCAATATTCTGCTACTAAGCCTATCAAACTACTTTTCGTGAACATCTTTTACCCTAGATTGCACTTTGCAGATCTTAAAATTGCAAAAATAATTCTTGTTTCCGAACAACTATATATACAATTTTCACTACAAAAGATACCTCCATCTCCTCTAAGTTAGTCAAATATTTTACTGAATCTTACATTTTCTTGAGTATTTTCTCCAGGCCTTATTTTCCTCTATACAGTGTCTGGGGGTGTTATAGATATTGTAGATCGCCTTATTTTCTCTCCGACAGTGTAGATACAATGTACTGGGATGTTTCTAGTAGAACAAGCACAACTATCTTCTAAAAGCACTAATGTTAAGTGGGTTGTATAAAACAATGTATCACAATGGAGTTTTTGAAGTTGGAACTGGAGATGTTTGAGAGCCATACAAATTAAGTAACTGATCAAGTTCGTTTAGCAAAGCCTTACCTAAAAAACTTTTATTACCTTTAACCAACTTAAAATCACAAAAGAAATTTGCCGTATCAAAATTTCCCTGCCTAGGCGGATGGTATTAACAGGGGGTGTGGTGGGGAGAAGGATGAAAACAGGTCGCAGTGCAGGATGAGAGTCCGTCTGTATTCAGGTAAAGGGTCTGGATTCAGATGAACCTGGAATATTTGATCTCCGTCATAATTCTTTCATCATTCCTGCTGCTGAAGCGGCCAGGTAGGTCCCTGATCAGTGCTACCTTCTCCAGCATAACCGAAGAAGCAAAACAAGGTCAACGGCATCGCGCTGCACAAAGAACAGCTGACAGTTTGTGTGCCCTTACATTTAAGCCTGGCTTTTAACTACTGTAAATGCTTTTACACATTACTTAATCCACAAAATTCTGCAAGGCAGGAGGTTAGGGTATCCATATATTTAACAGAAGAGGAAACTGGAGCGTCGGAAAGCGCCAAGTCGGGTGGATGAACACAGAAAGGCACCGGGTCAATCCGACTCCACGGCCTGAGCTTTTGGACACCGCATTTGGAACGACAGAGAGTACCCTGAAGGAAGAGGAACAGGGGCCACCACACCCCTGTTCCACACTTGAAAAACCTGTGGCCGCCTCTTTCTCGGAGGGGCTCGGATAAAGTCGGGGGGGCGTGTTGCCAGAACAGGGTCCGGGAACCCTCCTCCCACAGGTACGTCCAAAACAGTACCTTGGCCACGACTTCTGCCGCAGCTGTCGCCCTCCTCCTACATTCCAAGGTTCCGCGAGGCTGTCTGCCCGGTGTATCCCGCGCTTCGGACCCTCCGGGTCTAGGTTCTGCCTACGGTCGCCCGCCGGCTAACGCGGTCACATTCGAAATTCGCCGCGCTCACCCATTGGCTGGCTGGCAGGCGGTCACGTGAGGCGACGGCGCTGCGAAGGACGCAGCAGAGTCCCGCCCCACAGGGCTATTTCACGTGACTCGCGCCGAGAATCCACATCCGGGCGTCTACTGCTCCCCGGTCCCGGGGGGGCGGAGTCATTAGTCTGCTAGTAGACCTGCCGGCGCTTGTTTGCTCAGAGTCGTTGGCTTTTAGAGGTGGAGCCGCTGCGGGATCTTTCAGGGTGGGTATTTTAGGCCATCCAAAGCTTCCTGTTACTTTAGTCTTGCACCTTCCCGTCTTTGAGATTGTACTCGTGCGCTCCCTCTTGTGAGAAGAATCTCCTTGATTGTCCGCTCAAGCAGTCGACCTGCTGCACGGAGGCATTTGGTAGGGCCATTAAAGCCAAAATAGGAAGCAAATTTTGGATTAACGGGATATTAGGGTATCTGAAATATTCAGCTCCAGGTTCTTTGTCTGGCTCCCTCTGGTTCTTTAACCCTCCGGAAATGGCACTGGCATCCATACAGCTACTGACCTAGAAGTCTGGGAAATTTTCCTTATTGATTTTTTTATTCTCCCTCAGCCTTTCCATGCTCTGTCAGTCACCCAGTCCTGTCAGTTCTACATTTTAAGTATTTTTTTCACGTCCAAACCCCACTATTTTCCAATACAGCCAAATACCTAATCTCTTTCTATGAACTCTGTACCAGTACCTGTTCTGACGGCAGACCCCACTCCCTTATGGTCTTCATAGTGATATTTTGACAAAGCAAATATGATTGAGTATGAAACTCTTATATGACTCCCCACTGCGTTTAAGATGGAGTTCAAACTCCTAAAGATGTTTGGTCTTTAAAGAGACCTATGGTTTCTAGTTTCACCTCTTCTGAATTTTCTTTCATTTCCTTGTAATTCATCTTGCTATTTTTGCCTGTGCCGTTTTGTCAAGAACAATATTTCCTCCCGCTGGGCCTGCTTAGTCTTCTTCATGCTGCAGGTCTCATTGGAGAGGTGAATTCTTCCAGAAAGCCTTATCTGTTCCCAAAGCCCCCTTAATACCCTGCTTTGTACATCCTAGTGCCATGCATGCACTTTTCCTTTGGTACCCCATATGGCATTGACTTGTCATTCATTGCCTATTTATTCAACTTGCATAAGGGCAGAAACTATATATGCCTGTTTATAGTTAAATATTCAACATCTATTTAGCAATTTTCTATTAGTAGATATTCACTGGGACAATAAAAGAATAAGTAAATGAAACCTAAGCAACTTCATCAACCTAAGCATCCTTATCGTTGTCTAGGCTTCACCTCACAGGTTCTTGGCTAGAGTGGAAGAGATTAGAACATCTATTTTTAGCCAACAACTTGTTCTCCCAGTGTTATGAGCCAGGTCATTTCCATTAGTCCTTAGTTTACTACTCTGGGCAGTGTGGCTTATATGTGCAGAAGCATCAAGAAGAAAGGATCAGGGCAGGCATGCTGTGCTGGCATGGCTGTAGGTGGCCTGTGGCTACTGCCTCCACTGCAGCTCAGGGTCTGGGGCCCGTGGTTTCAACAACCTCAACCGGCGGCAATAATCAACTCCGCTGTGCTGGTGTGGGTGGTGGCATCAGTCTCCACAGTTGGCTTGGGCGGCCCAGGCAGCAGTTAGGGGCCTTGGCCACGTTGGCACAGGTGCAGGGTGCGTTGGAGTTACTACTTGGTGCGCACGCCACCACAGGTCTGCCCTGGTGAGCCTGCATTGGCCTTACGACCGTGGCCCTGTGCGCATAGTCACACAGTCACGTGCCTACCACCATGACACCCTGGCCAGAAATAAAAAAACATTGCAAGGCATCTTAACCACGAAGTTGCAGTTCGTGCAAATCCGTTGAGGTGGTCCAAAAGACTTGCTAGGCTCACTTATCTAAGAATATGCAGAGGCTTGGGGTGCCTGGGTGGCTTAGTTGGTTAAGCCGAGGACTCTTGATTTTGACTCTGGTCACAATCTCAGGGTCCTGAGATAGAGCACCAGCCTCGGGCTTCATGCTGAGCGGGATGAACCTGCTTGGGATTCTTTCTCTCCTTCTGTCTCTGCCCACTCCCCACCCCACCCCCATTGCACTCTCCCTCTCTTAAAAAAAAAAACAACAACTATGCAGAGGCTTGTTTCAGAGCTGTATGTTTGGGATAACTGCCACCCTTTGAAAGCCACTGTGTTGTTCTGGATTCAGTTCCCATTGTGGATCTTCGTGTCTGTTGCTCTCCAGAATTTTAGCACAGGGGCAACACACTCAGAAGCAGGTTTTTCCGTTCAGGAACCACTTAGCTACTCATGGGGTCCTGTAGTTTCCTTACCTCACTGCACCACTTGGATTCTGCCTATCTCCTCTGGTATTCTCAGTTTATTAAAGTGGAGATTTTTGCTCTGCAAAAAATTGGAATGTCTCATTTTTAGAGGTATGTTGCATACTTTATTCGTGAGGCATCAGAGTTCATGATTCCAGCTGCTGTGACAGTACCTTCATTGACTGTCTTCTCCAGGTTATGCTCCAGCTTCATGGGCCTTTCACAGAACTTGCTGCTGTGTTCTCCTAGGTTTTGCCAACTTTGAATACTGGTGACCAAGTCACCAAATTCAGATATTCCTTATAAGGACATCTTTGCTGCCTTTTACACTAAGTTCATTTCAAGAAAATGACATGCTTTTCAGTAATTTCTAACCAATTGCAAGTGTCATTATCACAATATATTTAGGCTTAGAAATTCAGATGTGATTTAGTTTGTTTTTATTTAAAATCATGAATTGTGTGAAGTACTGTGGTTTAAGATATAATCCAAATATATGTGACAACACTTAAAATCTTTTAAGTGCTAGAAATGTATGTTTAATTGTATCCTAAAGGGGCGCCTGGGTGGTTCAGTCAGTTAAGTGTCTGCCTTTGGCTCAGGTCATGATCGCAGGGTCCTGGGACTGAGTCTCACATCAGGCTCCTTGCTCAGCGGGGAGCCTGCTTCTCCCTCTGCCTGCGATTCCCCTGGCTTGTGCATGTGCTCTCTCTCTGAATAAATAAATAAAATCTTCTAAAAAATTGTATCCTAAAAATACAAAAGTAGAATCAAAGTGGTTCTGCTTATAAAATTACTAGAGGTGCTAGAACCTTGAAAAACAGGATTAGATACTGGCTGATATCAAATTATACTGACCAATCTCATACATTAAAGTTTTATGAAGTAAAGGAATCCAGTGAGGTGATTCCAAAAATTTTGGAAGTATGGAGGATCAAAGACCCACTTGCACATCTGCTAAAGCTATGGTTTTCTTTTCAGAAAAATCCTGGGACTCATAACATGGGCGCCTTCGTTGATGTCCCCTCTTATCCCTCCTCAAGGCTTTCTGGTAATTCCTGTTAAGAAATCTTATTTAAATGGAACACACAATGATGATGAGTTAATATGTGATTTTTATAAAATGGACTTGAGATACATGCAATAGAGTAGTCCTTACAAGAAAGTACCTAAACGGTAGGTGATACTGCTTTCAACACTGTTGTGAAAGAATACAAAAAGGGTACATTCCTTTGTTTATGACTAAGGAAGTCTGGAGTGTAGCACAAAGTACTGCTAGAGCCCAAAGTGGAAAATCTTAAGCATTAAGTTTGTTTAGTTAAAGGAAAAAAATCAAAAGGGCAGCTACCTATTATGGAGGTGATTTTATAAACTTTATTTGGAAGGATTAAGTGCTCTAATGGGTTTCAACTGTGGTAGACGTTTAATATAGGAAAAATTAACAGGTAATATAAATTGTGGATCCAGTCGTTTGCTTGTTTGATTTGAAAAGATGATGAAACTAATTGCAGTTTGGTAAATTTATGGTTAAATTTGACAGTCATTTGAGAAGATTAAAAAAATAGTAGGAGAAAGGATGACAAATTAAATTTTTTAAAAATCTTTTTTATTGCTTGAGGCCAGAAGGTATGAATTAGAAAGTGAAAACAGGGCTGGCTTAATGAGCATGCGACCTACCCTCAGAAAGGCCTTGCACTTGGCTTAATGTTCTGCTCTTGCCATTTTGAAGTGCTTAATAATTTATATTTGAGCTTGTGATTTGTGAGTGAAGTCTGATAAGACAATGGAACATGCACGTGAACAAATGAGATAACGTGCAATATGTGTGTCCGTCTGTGTCTCTTGTTGCCTCATTGCCATATCGTGTTCAGGATGCTCACTAAATGGCTTCCATGATACACATACTTGGAACTCTGTGCCCAGAAGGGCTTCATACTTTGTTTAGTGCTCTGCTGCCATCTTGAAATTCCTTTAAAAAAAAAAAAAGATTTATTTATTTACTTGAGAGAAAGAGAGAGACGGGGAGAGGGGCAGAGGAAGAGGGAGAGAGAATCCCAAGCAGACACTGTGCTTAGGGCAGACCCTGACATGGGGTTTGATCTCATGACCCTGAGATCATGACCTGAACCAAAACTAAAAGTTGATGCTTAACAGACTGCACCACCCAGGAACCCCTGCCATCATGAAATTCTTAAAAAATTTTTAAAAATTTTAATTCCATTGTAGTTAACATATAGTGTTATATTAGTTTCAGGTGTACAGTATAGTGATTCAACAATTCTATACATTACTCAGTGTTCATCATGATAAGTGTACTCTTAATCCCCTTCACCTATTTCACCCATCCCCCCAGCCCCTACCTCCCCTCTGGTAACTGTTAATTTGTTCTCTATAGTTAAGAGTCTGTTTCTTTATTTCTTTTTGTCTTTTTTCATTTGTTTCTTAAATTCCACATATGATTGAAATCATATGGCATTTGTCTTTCTCTGACTAGCTTATTTCACTTAGCATCACACTCTGTAGATTCACCCATGTTGATGCAAATGGCAAAATTTCATTCTTTTTTTTATGGCTAAGTCATATTCCATTCTCTGTGTGTGTGTGTGTGTGTGTACTTATCTCTTTATCCCATCATCTATAGATGGACACTTGGATTGCTTCCATAATTTGACTATTGTAAATAATGCTGCAATAAACATAGGGATGCATATCAAATTAGTGTTTTTGTATTCCTGGGGAATTACTAGATCATATGGTAGTTCTATTTTTGATTTTTTGAGGAATTGCCATACTGTTTTCTTTTTTCTTTCTTTCTTTCTTTCTTTCTTTCTTTCTTTCTTTCTTCCTTTTTTTTTTTTTTTTAGAGATTTTATTTATATATTTGACAGAGAGTGAGAGAGAGCAAGTGAGCACAAGCAGAGGGAGCAGCAGAGGGAGAGGGAGATGTGGGGCTTGATTCCAGACCCCCTGGACCACGACCTGAACCAAAGGCAGACGATTAACCAACTGAGCCACCCATGCACACCTCTCCATACTGTTTTCCATAGTGGCTGTACCAGTATGCATTCCCACCAACAGTGCACAGGGGTTCCTTTTTCTCCACATCTTTGCCAAGACTTGTTGTTTCTTGAGTTTTTGATTTTAGCTGTCTGACTGGTATGAGGTGATATCTCATTGTGGTTTTGATTTGCATTTCGCTGATGATGAGTGATGTTGAGCATCTTTTCATGTGTCTATTGACCATGTGTATGTCTCCTTGGAGAAATGTCTGTTCGTGTCTTCTGCCCATTTTTTAATTGGGTTATTTGTGTTTTTTGGTATTGAGTTGTATACTTTCTTTATGTATTTTGGATACTAACCGTTTATCAGATATGTCATTTGCAAATATCGTCTCCCATTCAGTAGGTTGTCTTTTAGTTTTGTTGATTGTTTCCTTTGCTGTAAAGGAGATTTTATTTTGATGTAGTCCCAGTAGTTTATTTTTGCTTTTGTTTCCCTTGAGTCAGGAGACATGTCCAGAAATATATTGCTACAGCTCATGTCAGAGAAATTACCGCCTGTGTTCTCTCCTAGGATTTTTATGATCTCAGGTTTCACATGTAGGTCTTTAAGAATTTTAAGTTTATTTTTGTGTATGGTGTAAGAAAGTAGTCATTCTTTTGCATGTAGCTGTCCAGTTTTCCCAACATCATTTGTTGAAGAGACCTTTTCCTATTGCATATTCTTGCCTCCTTTGTCAAAGATTAATTAACCATATTATCATGGGTTTATTTCTGGGCTCTCTATTCTGTTCAAAATTCGTAATGATTTTATCTTTGAACTTGTATATTCACTTTGGGTCTCACTGTATGAAAATACTTCTTAGCCTCAAGAGACTTTAAAAAACCTAATCTGAGATTGATTATTACCAGACAGTTTTAAGAAACTAAAGTTGACTTTATGGAGCCAGTGAAGCCCCTTGGATATCAGCAAAACTATAACTGAAATTTAATATTTTTAAATGTGCATAAAATCACTATTCTTGCTGCACTTGTATAAATAACCAGGCCAGATTTAAAGAGACTAGACTTATTTCACAAACAAATTAGTGTTACTGTAATTGTTTTTGGTAAAAATGGGAGTGACTACAGGGAGAAAAATTATATGTCAATAGAAAACTATAGTGTGCCCATTACAGATTCTATTTCTGTTCATTGTCTTTGAGGTTTTGTTATTAACCTGTAAACTGTATTGGACCGTGAGTTCTTCTGGTTTTTCTAGTTTGAAGTCCTCTTATATCTGGCTACAACTCTTTAAACTCACATTTCCAATTTTGTCCTACACTTGTGACTTAGAATCACTGAAAACCAAACTGCCCTTTTCTCCATGCCCTAACCAGCTAAAGGGGGACAACTACATGTGGGTTGGAATAGCAGATTTTAGCTACTTATATGAACAAATCTGTATGTATGTATGTATGCATGTATGTATGCTTGTGAAAGTGTGAACTTACTCTTTCACCTGTACGGACAGCGAGGTTTTTCTGAATATTTAAGAGTTAAATCACTTTTGCTTATGTTTATTACTGTTTGAGGTTGAGCCTTTTTGAGGATTTTAAAAATATATACCAACAAAACTACTCTGAAAAGGAAAATTTGTAGACCATGTAACCTTCAAGTGTGTGCTATTTTTATCCCTGTATCTAACTCAAGTCAGAACCTTAAAAACAATTTGCTTTTGAAACTTGAAGTTCTTAAAATAGTGTGATATGATTGCTGCTGTTGTAGTCCCCAAGAGTTTTCTGTGTGAAATCTTGAATACACATGGAAAGGAGAACTTGTAATGTTAAGCAAAACAAAATAAAAAACAAAGGAAAACATGCAAAACTTCAGAGGTATCATCACAGCAGATCATATATGCACAGTCTTTATACCTATCTCTATGTAGGACACTTAAGACAGTTCACCAGAACACTCTGTCATCAGACATTAGAGCTGCAAACCAGAAAAATCCATCAGATGGAAACTGCCATCTTCATTCCACCATCTAAAGGTGCTTCCAGCTCAAATCTAGAAATGTTCTTCACTGACTGCTCTTTAGACTTAGAAACTCATTTATATACTAGTTTATAATTTACTCCAACTATAACCTGTTTCTCTTTTGATTCCAGAGAAATACCTCTTATTAAATACCTGAGTGCTCACACTATATAGAGCCCTACTTAGACGGAAACTCCTACCTGCAATACTGCCTCTTGAAATGAGACATCATCTTATTTATTCTGTCCTAAATAATCTTGACATTGTTCATTATTGTAAGATACAAATGCAATATTCAAATACTTATTTCCACCAATTCAAAAAGTTTTCTGAGATCTACTTCCAAAAGAAGACAATGAGTCCCCTATATTAAAACCTAGAGATTTGGTTTATTGGAAAAGATATCAATGAAAGATTGCAGTCAAACCTTATTAGAAGAGACCTTATCTACTACGAAATTTCTACAGTCACAAAAAAACAATCTATAGAATTTTTAGCCAGAGTTATATTAGAGAACCACATAGCCTTAGTTTATTTAGAACCACATAGCCTTAGATTATGAACAGGAATGAATATGTGTTTTTATTAATACATCATATTATGCCTATTTGGGGGAAATTGAAACCCAAATTAGATTCCCCCTACCCAAAATGCACATTGGCTTAGAAAAGTAAAATTTGAATCTGATTATAACCCATTTGATATTTTTAGTTGGTTAAGTTTGGGTGAATGGGCACCTTTAGCATTACTCTTGGTCACAATGTTGTTTGTTTTCATGGTCCTTTGAAGATCACAAACCAGGATTTCAATAGATTTTTCTGACCATTCAAGTTCATGTAATTTTTGTTCTCAAAAAGATCACCTGATGAGTCAGTAGCTGCTGACAAGCACTTAAGCCTTTGGCGATATTTTTTCAAGCACTTGGTATTATCCTGCTGTTAGTCATATTGTTAATATCCCTCATGCATTGTATTCTCTCAAGAGCCTTTAATGCTTGTTACGATTTCCCCAAAATGCCTAAATAAAACTTAAGCTTTCTTCATGTTAGTGTTACCTTTCAGCTTCCTAGACAATCAGCTACAAACAAGTAAGCTTAGCGGTTCTACTCTAAAAAAAAATGTAAGTTTTTAGTAACCAATCACACACACACACAAAGTACCCCCCTCATTCATGCTTAATGAATTGAGTTGTAACTTCTGAAAGTTGAGCTTAAAAACACTTTTAGTTTGAAGTCTGCTGATGCACAGTTTGTCTCTTGCTCGGTAAAATATTCATATCAAGTAAAGCACACTGCATTTTCTTGTAACAATGCATTGTGAGTCGTCTGAAATGCTGTGCTCAGATTCCCTATCAGTACATCTTTAACTAGGTATGCAGGGGGTTGATAGCCCTCGGAAGCCATGCTTTTCATTCCAACCACAACTTGCTTCAAACACAGAATGGCAATGGTGTTCTATGAAACATGAATGAAGAACGTAATAATTTTCTAACAACTTACACTAAAAATGATGACATAGAAGGAAAAAGACAGGACAAACCCATAATTCCTTTTCTTTTCAGTCCATCCCATTAGTAAGCTGAAGGTGGAAAGCGTTGGTAGAATACGTACATATAAAGAACTAAAAACAGTTTAGTCTTGTGCAGCTTTTCTACTGTTCTGGTAAGAATGAAATACATATGCATGCTAGAGCTATGAGATATGAATTATGTGATTTTGGTGATTGTGCACATTCAAGTTAAATGCTGTTATGTTTGCATTTAAAACTAGCATTGTACAATATAAAGATGAATGGTACAATTCATGCTAATGTTTGAAATTTAAAATTCGCTTTTACTTAGAATGACATTAAATGTCAAATGAATAAAACACAATGATGAATTGAGAGAGATCTATAGAAGAAAGGAAAAGCTTTATATTCCAGTACTTTTAATGCCACATTTGTCTTGCACTTTGAACAAGGAGCCTCACATTTTCATTTTGCATTGGTCCATACAAATTATGTAGCTGGTCTTGAGCAAAGTCTTGAAGGTTCTGACTTTGGGAGGTGCCTTGCCCCTTCTTATTTTGAGAATGGTCAAACTTTAGATTAAGTCTTTTTTTTATAGGGCCTTGAAAAATAGAAATGGCTGAGTTTGGGGGCCTCTGATCTACCAAAGAGGGAAAATATCACCAGAGTAGAAGCATGGGTAACTTTTGTTAATTTCAGAGTGACTTTGGGCTTAGTTCTTCTTTTTCTATGTGTAAAGTTAATTATTTGAGATCGAGATCTTTCTTTCTTTCTCTTTCTCTCTTTCCATCTTTCTTTCTTTCTTTTTTAATGTAGGCATTTATTGCCATAAACGTTCCTCTTAGCACTGCTTTTGTTGAATCCCATAAGTTTTGGTATGTTGTATTTCCATTATTGTGTGTTTCAAGATATTTTTTGATGTTCCTTTTTTTAAAAGATTTTTAATTTTTTAATTTTTTGTTTTTAAGTAATCTCTACACCCAACATGGGACTCGAACTTCCAACCCCGATATCAAGGGTCACATGTTCTACCAACTGAGCCAGACTGGTGCCCTGATTTCCCTTTTGGGTTCATTTTTGACCCATTGGTTGTTCAGGTATTCATTAATTTTTACATACTTGTGAATTTTCCAGTTTTCCTCCTATTATTGATTTCTAGTTTCATACCATTGTGGTTGGATGAGATATTTGGTATGATTTCAGTCTTTGTAAATTTGCTAAGACTTGATTTATGACCTAAGAAATGGTCTATTCTAGAGAATTTTCCATATGTTCTTGAGAAAAATGTATGTTCTGCTGCTGTTGGATGTTCTGTGTATGTCTGTTAGGTCCATTTGATCAAAGTATAGTTTAAGTTCTGTGTTTCCTTATTGATTTTCTATCTGGATTTTCATCCATTGTTGAAAGTGTGGTATTAATTTCCCCTCCTATTATTTTATTGTTGCCTATTACTCCCTTCAAAGTATTAGTATTGGCTGAATATATTTAGGTTTTCCAATGTTGGATACATGTATATTTGCAATTGTTATGTCCTCTTAATGAATTGATACCTTTTTCATTATATAATGACCTTTTGGTCTCTTGTTTTTGCCTAAAGTCTATT
Organism: Ursus maritimus; assembly: GCF_017311325.1. Taxonomy (NCBI): domain Eukaryota; kingdom Metazoa; phylum Chordata; class Mammalia; order Carnivora; family Ursidae; genus Ursus; species Ursus maritimus. The sequence goes on from NW_024424453.1 coordinate 35,978,005, forward strand.
TTGTCTGAATTAAGCATAGATACCATCACTTTCTTTTGGTTTTCATTTGTGTGGAATATATTTTTTCTATCCCTTCGCTTTGTCATGTATGCAAATTCCACCTTCTTAAAATATGTTTAATGGGATTATGATTGGCTAGAATTATCTAGAGCTTCCTGATTTTTATTTTCACTAATGTTGATATAATTTTAAAAATCCATAGTAGAAGCACACTTGAAACAATTTGAGACATGTAGTAATTGTCACAATAGAAAGTGGTTATTTCCCTTATCTCTTTTCTGAAATATGTTATTCCTTCACATATTGGCAATAGCTTACAGTTTGAGTGTTTGTGTTCTTTCCAAATTCTTATGTTTGAAATCCTAATGCCCAATGGGATCGTGATAGGAGGTGGGGCCTTTGGGAGGTATTTAGGTCATGAAGGCAGAATCCTCATGAATGGGATTAATGCTCTTATAAAAGAGATCCCACAGAGCTCCCTAGCCCCTTCCATCATGTGAGGACACAGGGAAAAGTTACTGCCTGTGAACCAGGGAGCCCTCACTAAAAACCGAATCTGCAAGCACCATGATCCTGGACTTCGTAGCCTCTAGAACTGGGAGAAGTAAAATTCTGTTGTTTATAAGCCACCAGGACAGTGATATTTTGTTATAGCAGCCAAAACAGACCAGCACATTTATTAAGTGAGATAATTTATAGCACATTGATAGTATTCTATAAATAAAGAGAAAAAGGTATACATAGGACTTAATTTGGGAAAACAAGGTACACACCTGTGTAAATTTATGTAACAATTATGTAATTAAAATGCTAATGACTGAGATAATAAAGAAATGAGTATTGATAAATGGAACTTAGAAAATGGATGTTGGGGGGCGCCTGGCTGGCACAGTGGTTAAGCGTCTGCCTTCGGCTCACGGCGTGATCCCGGAGTTCTGGGATCGAGCCCCACATCAGGCTCCTCCGCTATGAGCCTGCTTCTTCCTCTCCCACTCCCCCTGCTTGTGTTCCCTCTCTCGCTGGCTGTCTTTATCTCTGTCAAATAAATAAATAAATAAAATCTTGAAAAGAAAAGAAAGAAAAGAAAAGAAAAGAAAAAAAAAAAAAGAAAAGAAAAGAAAAGAAAAGAAAAGAAAGGAAAATGGATGTTGGGGCACCTGGATGACTCATTTGGTTGAACATCAACTCTTGGTTTTGGCTAGGGTCATGATCTCCAGGTCCTGGGATCAAGCCCTGCTTTGGGCTCTGCACTAAGCTGGGGCTCTGCTTGAGATTCTTTTTTCCCTCCCTCTCTCTCTGCTTTTCCCCCTGCTTGTGTTCGCTCTCTAAAATAAATAAAATCTTTTAAAAAAGAAAATGAATGTTATTAGTTGAAGAAATTGGAAGAATGGAGTGACTTTAATAAAAATTTCATTCATTCACAGAACACTTTTTTTTTTTTTTCAAGAGTGAGAGAGTGGCAGGGTGGCGGTGAGGGGCAGAGAGAGAATTTTAAGAGGCTTCATGCTGGGCATGGAGCCCGAGGCAGGGCTTGATCTCAGGACCCTGAGATCATGACCCAAGCCAAAATCAAGAGTTGGATGCTTAACTGACTGTGCCACCCAGGTGCCTTATAGAACAAATGTATTTTTAAACACTAAGGTAGAGACTCTGTTGGCTACCTGATATCCCTTCTTCTCTGTTAATAATAGAACCACTATATTATTGGAATAGCAATGTGTACAGTTATAATGAACATTTCAAATCTCCCTTTTACAATATCTAATATGAGTAGAAGTCCTTGTATAAGGAACTATGTAAGTTTCATGACATATTTTCTTAAGCTTCTAGCTTAAGAAGAGTCTAAATCCTAAACCAGATATAGCAGAAATGGTTTCATCTTTCATATCACATTATATCATGCCTTAATTACTTATTTCAATGTCTCTCTTTCCTCAAATGTGTAAGCTCTATGATGACAGGGGCTGTGTCTGTCTTGTTTTATATTGGATCCCAGAAGAGGCACAGAAAAAAATCTTTGCTGCGTGAATGAATGAATGAAGCAATGACTGAACTTTGCGTTGAGAAGGATTCTGAGTTAGTGTTGTACTCAGGGGAAATAATGTCATTGTCAATTTGTTATGAATGTCATAGGCATACCATAGGGGAGGAAGTACACACCTGCCAGACATGTGTCATTTTCTTTTTTTGTTTTGTTTTTGTTTTTTGTTTTAAATTAATAAACTTTAACTTTTAGAGCAATTTTAGGGTCATGGCAAAATTGAACAGAAAGTACGGAGTTCCCATATCCCTCTTGTCCCCACACATGCACAGCCCCTACCATTATCAACATCCTGCCCCAGAGTGGTACATTTGTTACAACAGATGAATTCTACATTGATATGTTATTATTACTCAAAGTTCATAGTTTAAATTAGGGTTCACCTTTGGTGTTATATGTTTTATGGGTTTTTAAAAATTAAAATTCAATTAATCAACATATAATATATTATCAGTTTCAGAGGTAGAGTTCAGTGTTTCATCAGTCATATAATACCCACTGCTCATTACGTCCCATGCCCTTCTTAATGTCCATCACCCAGTTACCCCATCCCCCATCCCCCTCCTGTCCAGCAACCCTCAGTTTGTTTCCTATGATTAAGAGTCTCTTATGGTTTGTCTCCCTCTCTGATTTCATCTTGTTTTATTTTTCCTCCCTTCCCCTATTATCCTCTGCTTTGTTTCTTAAATTCCACATATGAGTGAGATCATATGATAATTATTTTTCTCTGATTGACATTTTGTTTAGCATAATACCTGCTAGTTCCATCCATGGTGTTGCAAATGGCAAGATTTCATTTTTTTGATGGCTGAGTAGTATTCCATTGTGGGTATATCCATTCATCTGTCCATAGACATTTGGGCATCTGGGCTCTTTTCATAGTTTGGCTATTGCGGACATTGCTGCTATAGCAGGTGCCCCTTCCGATCACTATATTTATATCTTTGGGGTAAATACCTAGTAGTGCAATTGCTGGGTCATAGGGTAGCTCTATTTTCAACTTTTTGGGGAACCTCCATAATGTTTTCCAGAATAGCTGCACCAGCTTGCATTCCCACCAACAGTGTAAGAGGATTCCCCTTTCTCCAAATCCTCGCAACATCTGTCCTTTTCTGACTTGTTAATTTTAGCCATTCTGACAGGTGTGAGGTGATATCTCATTTTTTTTTAATTTGTATTTTCCTGATGCCAAGTTATGTTGAGCATTTTATCATGTGTATGTTGGCCATTTGTATGTCTTCTTTGGAGAATGTCTGTTCAAGATGTGTCATTTTCATTAAAGCTTTATGTTATAAACACAAATCACTAATGTTATGCTATTTTATGGATAAGTTTGCTTTTGTGTTATGTGTTGACGTAATGAACTAGGAAGCACTTACAGATCAGTAAACCAGTTATAAATATTAAAGGAATAATAAGAATGTTGAAGTTGAATTAAACTTAATTTGTTTTGTTCAGTATCCTTTAAGTTATAGATTTTGGAAGTTATGTGATTTATTGAAAGTCTCACAGTTTCTTGAAGTGATTTCTTCTATTCCCATATTGTTGGGGAACAATATGTTCCTGCCTCAACTTATTAACCACCTCACCTACTTTAACCCCCATTACAGAGCTATATGGCTAATTGTTCTAGTGCAAAGGAGGGATAAAAACAACAGAATCAGAAAGAGTATTTTAAAATTGCATGAAAAGTCCTGAAACTCTGAAACTTCAGTTGCTACCTTCTTCCCCTACCCTCTAATCCAATTTTTAAGTGAAATTAAACAGAGATCAAAACTCTGATACAGTTTTTCCTGTCATTAAAAAAAATTTTTTCTGAATCATACACACTCAACTCTATTCATTTTGACTAGAAGCATGTTTATTCAACATTCATTTCTATTATATAAATATTCTCAAGTGTCTACATTTGACACTCTATTTTGACACACTTGTGTTTATCCTTGGAAATCTTAATTATATTTGATGTTATTTTATAATTGCTTTCACAACAATTTTCTTCAAATAAATAGGTTCTTTCTTAGGTCTACAAGGTCTGAAAGTCTAGACTGGCAATGTGCGCTGAGAGAAGGTAAGTTTTGCTTTAAGATGGCACTAGGTATTAGAGCAAAAATGGGCTGATAACTAAGAAAGAGGCCAATGGTGAAGGAGGTACAACAATTAGAATGTGGTTCCTACAATAGTCAAGAGATGTCCACATACTTGTAAAACTCCAAACTAATTATTTCTTAGATATCTATGGCAGTGCTATAATATTAGCATGTCTAGTTACATAGGAAATATATCAGCTTCTTGTGCAATCTGAAACAATAGGAGACCATTCTAATTCACTATTTTTTCTAGCCAGCATTCTTATCTTTTAAATATTATTTTGCTCAAATAGAAATGCAGTGTTTATTAATAGCATCAATTTTTGATCATGATTTAATATGGAGTTATAATAAAAATAAAATATGGTTAAGTCTAGGCACTTGTAGATTTTACTAGTAAATTGCCTCAGTTGCAGAACATTAAATAGTGAATTATTCCATCTGACAGTGGTTGGCTAACGTTGCCAGATTGGGAGAATGGAAATGTGCACTGAGGGAAGATAAATTTACTTTACCTAAGAGACAGATTAGGATAGTCAGATATTCAAACTCCTTCAGTGAGGAACTTGGTAAAAACAGCGGTGCAGGTCTTATCCTCCCTCAACAAGCCCAGGCCTTTCTCATCTGTATTTGTTCTCGAAGTGATTCTGATGCTCATCAGACTTTCATGTGCACATAAATCACCTGGCCATCTTGTGAAAATGCAGATTCTGATTCACTAGATGTAGGGCTGGGCCTGAGATTCTGTATTTCTAACGAGCTCCCAGGTATTGCCGATGCTGCTGGTCAATGGAGCACATTTTGAGTAGCAAAACCCTAAGACAGTGATTCTCAAACTTGGTGTACCTGTAATCATGTGGGGACTTTTAAAATTACTATCTAGTACCCATCCCCAGATATCTTGATTTGGTAAGTACATAGATGGAGTGAAGCTTAGGCACTAGGGATTTTTAAAAGCTTCTAAGTGGTTCTAACATACAGCCAAGTCTGAGAACCACTGCTATAAATGACCAGTTCTACAACTGGTCTCCTTTGGCCACCTGTCCCCTCTTGATCACTTAGGTCCTAATCTCCTTTCTGGAGAGTGATCTACCTTTTCTATCTCTGTCTGGGAACAGATCTATTCCATTTGAAAGTAAGTATAAGAAGACACAGCGCTCCTACTGCTAAAAACCTTACATAACTTTCCTTGGAATAAAGGATATTCTCTTCCATAGTCTAAGTACAATGATCAAAATCAGAAAATTTTGCATTGATACAACACTATTTTCCAGCCTACAATCTATTCAAATTTCATCAATTGTTGCAATAATGTTTTTTATAACTATATATTTTTTCCTCGGGTCCATGATCTATGCTAGAATTACTTTGTTAGTTTGTTCCTCAAAATCCAGTTTGATTCTAACTCCTTTGCTATGCCATATGCTAGGACAGGTTGGCTGGGTGCAATTCCCTTTAGTTAATCGTCTTTTGCCTTTTAAAATATAGCTTTATCTGTGTTAGTATGCCTTCTTGCCATCAAGGCCTTCACATATAAAAAGGCCCCAAATAAACTTGCTTTAACTTCCATTTCAGCCTACATTTTCTCCTGTAATAACTGTCTTGGATTGCAGACATGACACTTCAGCCAGCGCTGTGAAATAGATGGGTCTCACCTATCGGCTTTCCAGGTAGGCCATCTTAAAAAAGGTAAACCACTGGACACCAAAAACATGATCCATAAAAGAAAAAATTGATAAACTGTACCTCATGAAAATGAAAAAAATTTTGCTCTGTGCAAGGTCCTGTTAAGAGGATAAAAAGACACGTTACTGACTGGGAGAGAATGTTTGCAAACCACCTATAGGGGGCGGAATAACGGGTACTTAAAAATATCAAGTCCAATCCCTGGAACTTGTAAATGTTATTTGGAAAAAAGGTCTTTTTTTTTTCCTTTAAAACATTTATTAGGGGTGCCTGGGTGGCTCAGTCGGTTTAGCACCTGCCTTTGGCTCAGGTCATGATCCTGGGGTCCTGGGATTGAATCCTGAACCTGGCACCCTGCCCAGCGGGGAGTCTGCTTCTCCCTCTCCCCCAACTCTCACCCCTGCTCATGCCCTCACTCACACACACTCTCTCTCTCAAATGAATAAATAAAAAACCTTTAAAAAACTTTCATTAATTAATGTTTTCAAATACATAGAATATGACAAGAAAAGGGGTAATTTCCTTGCCTAATTACATCTAATTAATTAGATGTAATTAAGCTAAAGATTTTGAGATAAGGAGATTATTTTTGGTTACCCAGTGGGCCCTTAATGCCATCACAAGAATCCTTGTAAACGAAAGGCAGACTGCGATTTGACAAGTACACAGAGAAAGGAAGATGATGTAAAGACAGAAGTAGAGAGTGGAGTGGTGCAGACACAGGCAAACACACAGAGGAGGAGGAGATGTGAAGATTGAGCAGAGAGAGAGAGAGAACGGTGACCGTAAGTTTAGGAGTGCTGGCAGCCACTAGAAGCTGGAAGAGGCAAAGAAAGGCTTTTCTTCTAGAGGTAATGCCCTGCCGATACCCTGCCGATACCCTGATTTTGGACTTCTAGCTTCTAGAACTGGGGGAAAATACATTTCTCTTGTTTTAAAACAACCCCTTTGTGGTGATGTGTTATAGCAGATGTAGGAGAACAATACAACACCTATCCAACAAAGGGCTACATCTCGCATGTATAAAGAATTTCGAAACTCAGCAGTAAAAAAACCCACCTAATCAGAAAATAAGCAAAAGACACGCACAATTTATTTCACTGAAGATGATAAACAAATGGTAGGAAAGCACATGAAAAGATGTTTAACAGGATTAGCCATCAAGGAAATGCAAGTTAAGACCACAATGAGATTTCAACTTATACACCTATCAGAATGACTAAAATTAAAAAAAAAAAATGACAACACTAAATTCTGGTGAGGATGTGGAGAAACTGGATCATTTATACATTGCTGGTGGGAATGTAAAACAATATAGTCACTCTGGAAAAAAGTTAGGTAGGTTCTTAAAAAACGAAATATGTGATTATCATATAATCCTGCAATTGTGCTCTTGGGCGTTTTCCCCCAGAGAAATGAAAACTTATGTTTACACAAAAACTTGTACATAAATACTCATAGAAGCTTTATTTGTAGTAGCCCAAATCTGGAATTATTGCAGATGGTTCTTCAAAAGGTGAATGGTTAAACAAATTGTGGTACATCCATACCAAGGGTAACAAATAAAAAGGAATGTTGATACATGCAACAATTCCGATGAATCTCCAAAGAATTATGTTGAGTGGAAAAAGTAATCCCAAAAGGTTACATACTGTATGATTCCATCTATGTAACAGTTTTGAAATAACAAAATTTTAAAAATGAAAGGCAGGTTAGTGATTGTCACTGAACAGAAGTAGGGGTAGGGAGGGCTGGGAAGAAGGTGAGTATGCTTATGAAAGTGCAACATGAAGGACACTTGAGGTTTTTTTTTTTTCTAACCGTTAAAAAGTAAATAAGAGCTGTATTGAGTTATGATTTACACCCACTTAAAGTGTACAAATCAATCGTTTTTAGTATATTCACAGATACTTGCAACCATTGTCACAATCAAATTGAGGGTATTTTCATCACTCCAAAAAGAAACCCTGATAACTACTAGAAGTCATTCCCCATTTCTCCCCAGTCCCCTCCCTCAGCCCCAGGCAATCCCTAATCTATTTTCTGTTTCTATATGTTTGCCTATTTTGCGTATTTCATGTAAATGGAATCATATCACATAGGGTCTTTTGTGACTAGCTTCTTCCACTTAGCAGCACAATTTCAAGATTCACCTATGATGTAGCACATATGCATTCTTCATTCCTTTTTATTGCTGAATAATATGCTGTTGTATAGATATGCCACATTTATTTATCCATTCATATGTTGGATTTAGGTCTTTACTGCTTTTTGGCTATTATGAATAATTCTGTTATGAACACTTGTGTAAAATTTTTTGTGTGGGCATATTGTTTCTATTCTCTTGGAAATACACCCAAGAGTATAATTGCTGGGTCATATGGTAACTTCACATTTACACATTTGAGGAACTGCCAGCCTGTTTTCTGAAGCAGCTTCACCATTTGACATTCCTGCTAGCAGAATGTGAGGGTTCAGATTTATCTACATCCTCATGAAACTTGTTATTATCTTTCTCTTTGATTCCAGCCATCCTAGTGGGTGTGACGTGGTATCTCATTTATTTTAATTTGGATTTCTCTGATGTGCTAATGATATTGAGCATTTTTCCATGTGTTTATTGGCCACTTGTATGTCTTCTTTAGAGAAATGTCTATTGAGATCATTTGTCCATTGTAAAAATTGGGTTATTTGTCTCTATTATTGAGTCGTAAGAGTTTTTTAAGTTCTCTATATATTTTAGAAAAAAAATCTTTTTATCAGATACATGATTTATAAAATGTCCTCTCACTATGTAGGTTGTCTTCTCACTTTCTTGATGGTATACATTGAAGTATAAACATTTTTAATTTTGATAAAGTCCAATTTATCTCTCTTTTTTTTGCTGTTGTTTGTGTTTTTGTTGTCATATCTAAGAAATCATTACCCCATTCAGAGTCACAAAGATTTATACCAATGTTTTCTTCTAAGAGTTTTATAGTTTTAGTTCTTATGTTTAGGGCCCTGTAGTTTATCTTGACTGTGGTGGATACATAAACCTACACAGGTAATAATACAGAATTTAACACACATACACACACAGCAGATGAGTACAAGTAAAACCGCAGGAATCCTAATAAGGTTGGTGGATTGTATCAATGTCAATATCTTGGGTGTGATATTATACTACAGTATTATAAAATGTTACCATTAGGGTAAATTAAGCAAAGTATACAAGGGATCTTTGTATCATTTCTTAGAACTACAAGTGAATCTAAAACTATCTCAATAAGGTGCCTGGGTGGCTCAGTCAGTTATGCAACTGCCTTCATCTCAGGTCATGATCTCAGGGTCCTGGGATCGAGCCCCGCATTTGATTCCCAGGGAGCCTGCTTCTCCCTCTCCTGCTTGTGTGCTCTCTCTGTCAAATAAATAAATAAAATCATTAAAAATATAAAATTATCTCAATAAAACTTTCAATTAAAAATAATAATAATCTTTAGAAATTGGCATTTTCCCTTTTTTGATTTTTTTTTGTCTCGATAAAAGGGCAACATAATAACAAGGATTGCCAAGCGAATTAAGAGCATTATGTGGGTATGGGTAATTCTTGTCTTTAAAAATATGCAATAGGCATGTGATAGTTCTAGTGTTAATTTTACATACATTCCTGTTTCAACATGTAGTACTGATTTTGATTTTCACCAAATACCTAATGATAATGGCATAGATAAGTGAAATTTGCTGAGCAGAAATAATTTTAAGTGGCAACACTTTTTTAAAAGTATCTATATGTCGGAATATATCATACTTAACACAAGTAAATAAAAGCACAGGTTATATAATTACCTCTTAAAATTTTTAAATCAGATATTCTCTGAAAATTTTATTTTTGCTAAGCTTTAATCTTTTTTTTTTTTTTAAGGAACAACTGTTAATGGGCAATTAGCTGCTTTACTGAATATGAGAAAAATCATTATGTGCCATATTAATGCAAATTACTCTAAGTACAAGGCAAATGGACATAGTAATCCTTTGTGGTTTTATTCTTCTTTGGAAGAGGTTGGGAGAATATTGGCTTGAATTCTATCATTCTGTCTACTTACCTTTGTGTTCTTAAAAATACTGTTCATAAAACTTCTTGCTGACAAGTTAAGCTGAGCATTAAATGGAATGTTAATGGTAAATTATTTGTAAACGTCTTTCTTAAGGTTTTTTCTTTTTTCTTTTTTAAAAAGATTTTATCCATTTATTTGACAGAGAGCAAGAGCGGGAAGGAAACACGAGTCAGAGGGAGAGGCAGAAGGAGAAGCAGACTCCTAGCTGATCAGGGAGCCTGCCACGGGGCTTGATCCAAGAATGATATTATAAAAATGTGTTATTGTTTTTTTGCCCTCTGAGAATCTCTAAATACAAATTAAGTTAAAGGATTGTTCCAAAATCTATTGTGCCATCAAAATGCATTGAGACATTTCTTATGGCAGGAAAGGATCTTGTTAGTCCTTTGGTTGCTATTGTCTGGGATTAACAAATAAGAAGAAACCAGGTAGGAAATGGCTAACATACTGGGAATATTTGTTCATACCAAAATACCACTGCTTCCTTGTCTGTATCTGAACGGTCCTGGAAAGATTCTTTCCAACAGGTGTGTGGTGTGCACAAGAGACTGACTCTGGTGATCTGGCCGCTGTACCCTGTCATCTCCATCATGAGGATGTAGGGAATTATGCTACCAAAACATTGACAATGTGACCAGTAAAAACATAAATAAATAAATTGAAAAAAATAAAAAAATCCAGTTCTGTTATGTTGGAGCTCATCGGCCTAAGTGCCAGCGGACACATGGCAGACAGAATCTGGGCCACTCAGAAGGTGTCTTCTGAGTAGGGTTTCTGATCATAGTCTTTAAGTCCCTCTCTGCTTTTTTTTTTTTTTTTTAATTTTTTGATCCGGTTTGTGCTGGTCAAACCTGGATGATCAGGACTAAAGAGAACTATAGCTTTAAGTTATGCATACGCCTAGCTGTCTATATCCAGCTCCACCATACTGTTAACAGAAGTCCTGATGCTTCCAGATGTGCTCCATGACTTGCTTTATCCAGTAACCAGCAAGTTTATCTTCCTGGATGCTGTTCTGCAGGTGGTTGATGGTAGCTGCCAGGATACTGGAGAGACTCACCACCTGGGCACACTGGGTCAGGCCGAGGGTGAAGAGCTTATTCTAGCAGGGCCGCACAAGGCTGGTGTTGCATTCCTGACACAGTGTCTGAACAGCTGAGACTGAGCTGGGCTCATGCATGGGGAGGAAAAGCAAGTGGGATGTGGGCTTGCAGATGTAGCTCATGTTGAAGTATTCTGGAATGGGGCTGGGCATCGTGAACCTGGATGTGATGTGTCTAAAAGGAGAGTGCCTTTGACCTCAGGGATGGCTGGGGACTGGTCTCCAGTGATGACGTGGATGCTGCCTCCTCCACTAGTGTCTGTCCTGTCTGCCAGGCTTGGAGACACAAAGCTGTCCATGGTATTAAGTGCTTTTGCTAAGGTATCAAATGCTCTAGGCATCTCTCTTGCAGACTGGTTCTCCCACGGTACTTCCAAAGCATCACCCTCGTTAAGGGATTCATTTAGGTCTGCAAGGGAGGCTACTACATTTGCCAGTAAGCCCCCTGGCTTGTCTCAGGTTTAGAATACATGGTTGGGAGAACCATACCATCTCCGTATATCAAAGGCTCCTGGATGTTCACAGGTGTCCTGGATCAAGAAGATCTGTTTCTTAGTTGAAGCGGCACAATTGCTTGGTTTCTCCCATCCCACCATCAAAAAGTTTCTTCTCCCCCGCACAGCAGCCCCCCCCCAATGGCTTCTGTTCACACTGTGTAGATTACATTTCCATACCCATCTCTAAGCATTTTTTTCAGTCAACAACACCGACAGCTGTTCTGATGGTGCTTACTGATGATGCAGTCTTAATTGCTCTGACAGCTGTAGGTCAAATTTTTCCTTATGCCCCTTTTGAAGACATTTTGCATCCTTCACAACTGACAGCCCCATAGTGACAGCCTGGGGCTTTGTGGCCACAGACCATATAGGACTCCACCACCTGAGGCCACTGGTTGTGGGCCTTCCACAGGAAACGCTCCGCAGAAGCCGAGTCCCTGGATGATTGGATCCCGCCAAGCATGAGGTTATCCCAGGTGGTGTGAATGAGCTGCCTGGCATTGGATGTCTCCCGGGAAGCCAGGATGACCTTCTCAGTTCCAGCTGATGAGGAAGAACTGCCGCTTGTGGAACCCAGAGGTGCTCACTGCCGTGACTATCTGGATCTTCTGTCGTGTCTGCTGGTCTGTAGCAGCCTGACGGCTCTGAGGCCAGGCTACCGCGGGGTGGGCGGAGGTTGCCTGGATGCACCAGGAGGGGCTGGCCTCCCCGGGGAGATTCCTGCAGGAGATCTGTGTGTGTCGTGCTGAAGCCACCCTCTGCTGAACCAGCCCCTCCAAATTTGCAGCCACCGGGAAACAAAAGCATCAGAGAAACTCGGAATTTGGCACCAAAGTGGCCAGAAGCAGGTATGGCGGCTGTGGTGGGCGGCAGGGCGCCAGAGGCTGGGCTCCCAGCTGGTGGCGGGTCCCTGGGGCTGGGGGTCTTGCAAGGCTATGGGCCAGAGGGGAGACGCCGAGGTTGGGTGGGAGGAGGGGCATGGGGACCGGCTGGGGGCGCCCTGCGGTTCTGAGGAAAGAGAACTGTTATTGTTTTTGTCAGTGCAAGGTCAGAGTTCATGACCCCCGTGCTTTTGCAATCGGCTTGCTTTTTTCTATAAAGGTTGGAAAAAATTACTTTATGAAGCTTTAGGAAATACTGAGGATAATTAATATATAGTCCAGAGTTAGATACAATTTAATATTGTTCAATTCCAAAATAAAAGTTGTGAGACCATGAAGTTTCCCAACACTTGATTTTAATACATCGTGTTGATTTTCTAAAACAACTCAGTCAATATTTATAGTAGCTGGAGTATTTATGAAAAATCTGGCATCAGATATTTATATATGTGTATATATATATATATGTGTGTGTGTGTGTGTATGTATAAAACCCAAGATTGTATGAACTAGGAAACAATTGTTATGTCTCAACAGCAGTACTAGAGTGCAGAGTTTGAGACTGAGATTTAAAAATGCTTTTCAAAATGTGGGATTTGGAAAAGGAGCAGACATCTTGTTTCTAAAACCTGAAGTTTTTCTCAGGACTGAAATCAAAGTTGTAGCTACCACAGAAGAGGAAAGAAGGGAGTGTGAATGTCATCCACCTCAAGTGCATGGTGTAGGCACTGAAGGATAACCCTGCACTATAGCTAGAAAAATCCACACCAGAATTGATTCCAGCTGCGATGACCTGCCTCTTGGGCAGACAGCTGGGCCTGCAATCAGATGTGGACAGTCACTTGGTGGTTTGCTGCCTGCCTCATGGCCCAGATCTGTAAGCATTTTGGCACAATCACTAACAACATCCAGCCCTGGATCACCAGGACCTTCACCAAGAGCTAGGTGCACTGAGAAGACTCGGGGGCAACTCACCGTGCCTCCATCTCAGGCCTGGCAGAGCTGGGACACAATATGGTCAAGACTCTGATTCTACCATGGCTCCAGCAGGGAGGGAAGTGGATCCGCAGTGTCCTGGATGGCCCTGTGCTGAGCAACGTCACCACATCTGAGCTGACCACATGCAGAGCCTTCTCCAGAAACACTATGCCCCAGTACACTGTGCCTACCATCTGATAATCAGGATTCTCGTGGGGCAGAATTTGGGTCCCTTGGACTCCTCCTTTCCACCCATGTGGTCAAGGCTCTGGCCCAGGCTGCTCTGCAGGCTCAGCAGGTCAACAGGACCACTCTGACCACCACTCAGCACTGGTCCACACTGACCTCTTGCAGTTCCCTCAGCTTGGCCCTAGGACCTCTGGTTTGCTGAAGGTCCCTGGTGCTACCACACTGCCCATCCAGACTCTGGAATGTGTGTGAACTGCTGCCCCATCTCCCCCTTCCCCTCCTCTAACCAAGTTTATTATAATGTCATTGTCCTCCAGTGGCTCATCCACCCCATAGGTCCTGTCTCTCAGCATTTCATCTTCTGTCTCAGGTTCTAGCACTACTTCTCCTGTCATCACCATTGTCCCCAGTGTGCAGCCCATTGTCACACTGCCACAAGTGCACCCCCACCTTCCTTTGGTCCCTGGCATTGTTCAGAACTACATCATGGTCTCTTCCCCCAACAGAGGAGGGGCAAAGGAGGTCCTACCACCTATCCTTCGCCAGCCTCTCCCCAGTCCTCAGCCCCCTCCGAACCTGAAGGCAGTGCACTCTGGGGGGGAAATAGGAAGCTGGGGACAGCCCTCCTCCAGCTGCAGGGACTCCACAAAAGCTAATGGCTTCTAGCCCTCTGAATCTGGCTTCCGTCGGCCTGCTCCTTGATGTTGTTACACCTCAGCTGACTTTCTTCTTTCCCCTAGATTCTCACACACATGCTGGGTGGTAGTCTGTTTCCCCCACATTGCTCTCTTTTTAGATATTTTGCAGCCAAGTCCATATTATAAAAGTTTGATTTGTTAAAAAAACAACAAGACTTGAATGCAAGACCTGAAATCATGAAACTCCTGGAAGAAAACAGGCAGTGAGGCTCCTTGACATTGGTCTTGGTGATAGTTTTTTGGATCTGACACCAAGAGCATAAGCAACAAAAACAAAATAAACAAGAGGGACTACATCAAAATAAAAAAGCTTTTGCACAGTGAAGGAAACCACCAACAAAAATAAAAAGCGACCTACCAAATGGGAGAAGATATTTCAAATGATACATCTGATAAGAGACTAATATCCAAAACATATAAAGAACACATACAACTGAACACTAAAAAAACAAATAGTCTGATTTAAAAATGGGCCGAGGACCTGAATAGACATGTTTCCACTTTTGTTTTGTTTTAAGTAGGCTCCATGCCCAGTGTGGAGTCCAACATGGGGCTTGAACTCACAACCTTGAGGGCTTGAACTCACAACCCTGAGACCAAGACCTGAGCTGAGATCAGGAGTTGGATGCTTAACTGACTGAACAACCCAGGCACTCCTGAATAGATGTTTTTCCAAAGAAGACATACATACCAATGGCCGCCAGACACATGAAAAGGTGCTCAACATCACTAATCATTGGGGAAATGCAAATCAAACCCACAATGACATGCCATCTTACGCCTGGCAGAATGGCACTACTATCACAAAGACAAGAAAGAGGAAGTGTTAGCGAGAATATGGAGATAAGGGGACCCTTGTGCACTGTTGGTGGGACTGTAAATTGGTGTAGCCGCTGTGAAAACAATATAGAGTTATCTCAAAAAATTAAAAATAGAAATACCATATGATCCAGTAATTCCACTGCTGGGTATTTACCCAAAGAAAATGAAAACACCAATTTGAAAAGATGGTGTTAATGCACTATGTTAATTGCAACATTATTTACAATAGCCAAATTATGAAAGCAACCTAAATATCCATAGATAGATGAGTAGATAAAGAAGTTATGGTGTGTGTGTGTGTGTGTGTGTGTGTGTATAGATATATACGTATATGCATATATATACACACATGGATATATATCTATACACACATCCACACATATCTATATATAGTGGGATGTTAGCTATAAAAATGAATGCGATCTTGCCATTTGCAATAATATGGCAGTACCTAGAAAGTATTATGCTAAGTGAAATAGTCAATTGGAGAAAGATAAAAAGCCACATGATTCATTCATATGTAGTATCTGACAAACAAAACAATCAAACAAACCAGAAATAGAATCATACACAGAATGATCTGGTAGTTGCCAGAGGGGAGGTGGGTAGGGGAATGGTTGAAACAGGTGAAGGGGATTAAGAGGTACAAACTTCTAGTTATAAGATAAATAAGTCACAGGGAAGAAAAGTACAGCATAGGGAATATAGTCAATATTAGAGTAATAATGTTGTGTGGTGACAGATGGTAACTATACTTACTGTGCTGACCGTAGTACAATTGTATGGAATTGTTGAATCACTATGTTGTATACCTGAAGCTAATATAACATTGTATGTCAACTAAAACAAAAAATAAAACAACAAGAAAACACAATGAGGTATCACCACGTGTCTGTTAGAATGGCCATCATCAAAAAGGCAGTAATAAAAAATGCTGGTAAGGATGTGGAGAAAAGGGAACTCTTGTGCACTGTTAGTAGGAATGTAAATTGGTGCAGCCACTATAGAAAACAGTATGGAAGATCCTCAAAAATTTAAAAATAGAACTACAACATGATCCAGTAAATCCTCTTCTGGGTATATATCCAAAGGGAATGAAAACACCAACTTGAAAAGATATATGTGCTTCCATGTTCATTGCAGCATTATTTACAATAGCTAAGACATGGAAACAACCTAAGTGTCCTTTGATGGATGAATGGATAGAGAAATGGTGCATATGTATATATGATGGAATACTGTTCAGCTCTAAGAAAGAAGAAAATCCTGTCATTTGCAACAACATGGATGGACCTTGAGGGCATTATGCTAAGTGAAATAAGTCAGACAAAGACAAATACCATATAATCTCTTTCTTATAAGTGAAATCTAAAAAAAAACCGAACTCGGGGTGCCTAGGTGGCTCAGTCGGTTAAGAGTCTGCCTTCGGCTCAGGTCATGATCCTACGGTCCTGGGATTGAGCCCTGAGGCAGGCTGCCTGCTCAGCGGGGAGCCTGCTTCTCTTTTCCTTCTGCTGTTCTCCCTGCTTGTGCTCTCTTTCTCTCTCTCTCAAATAAATAAAATCTTTTTTAAAAAATAAAAAAATTTAAAAAACGAACTCATAGATACAGAGAACAGATTGGTGGTTGCCAGAGGTGGAGGGTTGGGGCTGGGCAAAATGAGCGAAGGTAGTCAAAAGGTACAAACTTCTGGTTATAAAACAAGGAAGTTCTGGGGATGTAATGTACAGCATGGTGACTATAGTTACCAGTACTCTATTGTATATTTCAAAGTTGTAAGAGAATAGATTTTAAAAGTTCTTATAAGGAAAACAATTGCAACTATTTGTGGTGATGGATGTTAAGTAGACATATTGAGGTGATCATTAAACAAATGTCAAGTTATGTTGTGCACCTGAAACTAATATAATATTATTTGTCAATTATATCTCAAAACATTTAAAATAAAACTTACCGCTTTTTTCGTATACAAAAACATAGAAAATTAGGGCATAATTCCTCATCTAGATAATATTTATTAACATTAAAAGCTAGTAATTCATATATATATTAATGTATAATATTCATATATTGATGTAACAGGAAAAATTATGAAAAACTTTGAAATAGGTAAAAAATATTAAGTGTCCTGTTTGGTGTACTATTCCAGCTTATGTGGTTTTGGAGCTATTTTACAACTTTGTATATTGCAGAAAATTGGTAACAATGAAATAATTCTTGTTTATAGAAATGCAAATGAATTGTGTGAAGTGGAATTCAATTGATTTCTACCCTGAGGATAGGTCTATTTTGCAGCTATTTATAAATCATTTTAGCAATTCTTATTGCCCACATGCATGTGGTTCTCTGAATTCTCCTTTGAACTAATTATAACATCTTACTGGTTCCCTCATTAATTAATGAGTTAAATCAAATTTCAGATATTTACTCATTTTAGTTTGTATGAGAGTCATGATTTTACCTTTAAAATATCTTTTAATAGATGGCTACAACATTCAAACAGTGCAAAATGGAATAAAATGAAAAGTGAAAGTCTCTCTCAGGTGCCTGGGTGGCTCAGTCGTTTAAGCCTGTGCCTTGGGCTCAGGTCATGATCCCAGGGTCCCAGGATGGAACCCTGCTTTACGTTCCCTGCTCAGCAGGAAGTCTGCTTCTCCTCTGCCTCTCCCTGCCACTCCCCCTGCCTGTGTGCACTCTCTTTCTCGGACAAATAAACAAATTCTTAAAAAAAAAAAAAGTCTCTCTCCTAGCCAGTTTCACTTTCGTGGACCTTACGGTCTAATGGGGAAGACAGATATTTATCAGATAATGTAAGATAAATGTAAAATTACAGTTCTGAAAAGCATGTTGAAAAAGTGGAACATATTTCTGTGAGAGCAGTCATAGGGTGACCACACCTAGCCAGGACAATCTGGAAAGGCTCTTCTGTTGTAGCAGCAAATGGGCTGAGATCTGAAATGAGTCAGGAAAACTATTGTTTATGCATGTAAAATGGGACCCAATGCAGTGGTGATTCATGGAATCTAAGATGGATAAGTAAGGAAGTTAAAAAAAAAAAAACCTCAGGTTGTTAGGACAGATAGAGAAAATAGAGAAATTTATAAAACATTTTATTTATTTATTTATTTATTTGAGAGAGAGAGAGGGGAAGCATGAGCAAGGGGAGAGGCAGAGGGAAAAATAGGCTCTCCACTGAGCAGGGAGCCCCAGTCTGGGGCTCTATATCCCAGGACCTTTGGATCATGATCTGAGCCGAAGGCAGATGCTTAACCAACTGAACCACCAACCAGGTGCCCCCAAACTTGAAGTTCTGATGAAGTTAATAATGCAAATTGGAAGGAGAGGCTGTAGAAAGAGCCTGGGTTGTTTGAAATGAAGCGGTTGAAAGAAATGAAAAAGTTGAAGTTATCTTGGGAGTGGGTGGCTAGGGTAAAATAAGGAGCTTGGAGATGAAGAAGTTAGGGACCTCTGAGGTCAGTTATTTGTTTGTTTGCCTATGTGGACAATGAGGTCCCCTAGCATTTATTTATGGCAGGGCATGAAGGTGAGTCATGTGCCCAGTCACAGGTGAATGAGAAGGAATGACCTGAAAGAGGAAAAGCAGGAAGAAACTAGCAGAGGATAATGGTCTGGAGTGTCGAGGATGAGCTCCTATCACTAGAGAGGGCTACAGGGCCAGCAGTGCCCTTGGGGGGTGCCCAATTTCAATTAATTCAAGGTGGTAGAGGAAGGGTTCTGGGCCAGAATGAGGTCATAGGGACTTTGTTGTTTATGGATCAGGAGTTCAATGGGTGTGGGAGAGGTTTTGTGGAAGTGAAGTGTGAAGACAAAGGGTGTGAGACCAGGTTATGGGCAAGGCCGTAGAAGTTTGAAGGGATGGTACCCTGAAAAGTTGTTGAGGTGATGGCCGTAGAAGTTTGAAGGGATGGTACCCTGAAAAGTTGTTGAGGTGATGGTTTTCATTTTGGATGTTGATATTTCAAAGCTAGGACTAGAGCCAAAGTGGATTTAACTCTCAAACATGTTTTGGGGGATGGGTAGGACCTAATGAGTAGCAGCTAATGACTTTTTTTTTTTTTTTCCTGAGGCCAACTAGCAGCCAACAGAATCAGAATCCTTTTGTTTCCTGCTGGGTGAAAAATGATATCTCCTTGCTGATTTAAATTGCATTTCTTTAATTTCAAGTGAGGTTGGGCATATTTCCATGTACTTTTAAAACAATTGTTTTAAATTAGATTGTCTTTTTAGAATTTGTACCAGCTCTTAGTAAATTCAGGAAATTAGCTCTTTGACATATGCATTGCAAATATTTTTTTTCCATTTTTTATTTGTCTTTGACTTTGTTTATGGTGTTTTGTCATGTAGCAGTTTTTTAAATTTCTGTTGTAGATTCACCAATCTTTCTTTTTTTGTAATTCTGGGTTTTGTGGTTCTGGGTTTCTGCTTCTTTCCCCCTCTAATATTATGAATAATTTTACTTGTGATTTGTTTTGGAAGTTTTTGGGATTCTTTTAATAGTAAAATCTTTGTTCTACCTGGAATTAAATTTGGTATAAGAGGTGAGGAAGGGATCCAGCTTAATTTTCTTTCCAGACAGATGTTCAGTTGTCCCAATACCACTTAGCTACTGACATGAAATCTCACCTTTGTCACAAATAAAATTCCAATATAGTTGGGCCTATTTTAGAACAAAGGTTTATGTAAGACTGCATGGTATACTTGAGAAGCATGGCTTGGAGCAAAATAGACTAAATTCTGACTGTAGCAGTTGATGTTGACCTTGGCCAAGGAACTTCTCTGGGTTCCAGTTTTGTTTTTTGTTTTTTGTTTTTTTTTCGTCTTCGAAATGGACATGATCATAGCCTTTGAGGATTACAACCATGTGTGAAATACACGCAGTAGAGCAGTGTAAGCAAGAAAGATCACAGAGGAGAGGAGGTCAGAGGAGTAGGGAGGCAGGTTATCTGGGACCCTGTAGGCCATTGTCAAGGTTTTGTTTTTTCCCGTGAGGGAGATTGGAAACCGCTAAGGATTTTGACCAGACAAGTGATATGATCTAATGTATTTTACAAGGCTTTTGTATTGAAATTATACTGTAGAAGGACGCAGGGCAGAAGTGAATTGCAGTTTTGAGGAGAGAGGTGATGAGGAATTAGACCAGGATGGGCGCAGAGATTTGAGTGGGAAATGATGGGATTCTGGATGGAGTTGCCATCAACTGAGATGAAAAGACTTGTGAGTAGAGCAGGTTTGGAGGCATAAACTGGGAGTTGGGAATTGATCATTAAATGTGTTAAATGTGAGAGATTTACCGCATATCTAAGTATAGATGTCAGGTAGGCACTGTACCCACTGGTGGTTCAGGAGAGAGAGCTGAATTGGAGATGAAATCTGGGAGTCATCAGTATATGGACTGTATTTAATATATATAAAGTCATGTGGCTGAGATGAGATCACCAAGGGAGAAGGAAGGAGTTTGCAAGACTGAGCCCAAGGACTCACTGACATGAAGACATTGAGGAGAAAGGGCAAATCAGCAAAGAAAGCAGGGGAATATGCAGTAAGGCAGGCAGACACCGACAAACAGTGGTGTTTTAGAAGCCAGGATTGGAGTGGTAGGGGTGAAAGCCTGATTGGAGTGGGTTTAAGAGAAGGTGAAGGAAGAGATATTGGAGAGTGAGTACATACCATTCGTTTAAGAAGGTTGGATGAGAAGGAGGGTGGAGGAGATGTTGTTGGGGAGGGAGAGAAAGGAGAATGTATAACACTGTTGCCTGGGAGACTCATGCATTTGTTGATCAACTACAGGCATTGGAGTTGGTGCCTTCCCAAGCATGTCTAACATACCACTGTTGGTATGTGAGATGCTTTTAAGTAGTACTTCAGGGCATACTTTTACAAGCTTCCATCATCATACTTTGAGTCCACGGTGTATTTTGAAAAATACAACTAGCATTTATGGTGTTATAGAAGTAATGGTATAAAGTTCTTTTTGAAATAAATTTATTTCAATAGAAAAAGTGAATCAGTTTAAAGAAAAAATATTAAAAGCAATACAGGGGCACCTGACTGGCTCAGTCAGAAGAGCATGTGACTCTTGAGCTTGGGGTCATGAGTTCGAGCCCCACGTTGGGGGTAGAGATTACTTAAAAATAAATAAATAAACTTAAAAGCAGTACAAGTAGTTTATAGATGTGGTAAGTTTACACAAATACTTTAAGCTTAGGCAACACATGCTTAGGGCACTTAAGGTCCTTTATAATCTAGCTCCTTATTTGACTGAAGTCACACTTTCTTTCTCAGTCTTCCTAGAGAATCTCTCTCATCACTATTTCCATCCTGATGCTGCATAATATGTCTTCTCTGAATCCTGTGTTTTGACACTGGACTATATTGTTGTTTATATATTCTATCATCTGTGTGTTTTACTTTCTCAATGAGAATTTCATTTTTTTTAAAGATTTTATTTATTTATTTGACAGAGATAGAGACAGCCAGCGAGAGAGGGAACACAAGCAGGGGGAGTGGGAGAGGAAGAAGCAGGCTCCTAGCGGAGGAGCCTGATGTGGGGCTCGATCCCATAACGCCGGGATCACGCCCTGAGCCGAAGGCAGACGCTTAACTGCTGTGCCACCCAGGCGCCCCTCTCAATGAGAATTTCAATCAGCTTCTACCTTCCCCCACTCAAACATACACACCTACACATAAACAATTCTCTTCGCAAGTGCATTTGCTGTGCGGCCTGCTGAACCTTTGTGATGTTGGGGTCTATGGGAAGGGTGGAAAGCCAGAGCTAGGCCAGTGTCTAGGAAGATGGGACCTAAGCTGCTGTAACAGCTGATGCAGGCTACGAGAGCCAGGAAGTTCCAGGCACAATGTCCAAAAGTCACAATGATCGCAGACCCAGCTCAGTAGTTGGCAGGATAAGGTGATCTGGCCTGGTGATGAGAACATGCAGCAAGCACTTCCCCGTGGTAGTCTGTGGGCAGTCAGGAAGGGGCAATTGTTAAAGCAAGGGCATCTGCACACAGTCGATTAGATCAACACTTACCTCTGCTCGGTTATGGATGGCCCGGGAAGGAAACCTGCCAGACTCAGGTGAGCGCCAGGATTTCCCATCACTACTGAAGAAGACTCCTGGTTTGTAGAGGCTTATTTTAATGAAACATATCTGGATTTGAATCCTAGCTTCATCTACCTATGTGGCCTCAGTTTCTCTATAAAATAGGGATAATAATTCCTAATAATTATTAATTAACTAAACTGATTGCATGTGAAGAGAACCTAATGCAATAATCAATAATGATAGTAATACATTATTATTTAGTTAAAAGAAAGTGGAGAATTCTAACAGAGAGATTAGTGAGTAACTAGGTCATGGCTTTACCAGAACTAAGAACGTGGGCACAGTAACTTGACTTATGGTCAGTAAAAGGATAAACTACTTTATTATCTTAAATCATTGGTGGAATGAGCTGGTCAGTATGCCAACCATCCAATAGCATGAAGGGGCTGTATTATTTCTAATGCGAATTGGACCTATGGGGTCCTGGATGCAATTCCATTGCTGTTTTCAGAATGTTAGATCACTTTTGAGTGCTTTTTCTAGTTTTAAAAATAATGTATAGAAATGAAAGAGGACCCAGCCCATAAGTTACTGTGTTCATTTTTTGTTCTGTTTTGTTTTGTTTAACAAATATTTATTGAATGCCTAGCCAATAAAGGCAGTATGCCAACAGACCCCGAAGAAATGGTGGTGAATAAGACAGGGATTGTCTCTGCCCTTACGGAGCCAAATAGGCAACTCATGTCTGGTTAGTGAATTATGATTGTGATACCTGTTAGAAGAAGTGCAGGGTGGAAAGAATGCAGTGAATAGGGGGAATCTGGTCTCACCTGGGGGTGGTTGTTAGGGTGTTTACAATGGGATCTGGAAGATAAACAGAAGTTAGTTGGGTAAAGCAGGGGGAGAAAAAGAGCATTTCAGGAAGAGCGCGTGTTAAGGCCTTGGGGTTGGAGGACCCTGGATTTCCCAGGACTGAAAGATGTTTAGTGTGGCTGGAGGGCAGAGAAGAGTCAGTGTTGCAGAATGTGATTGTGATGCGGATGAAGGCCAGTAGGCAAGGTCTTCTGGATGATATCAAGGAGTTTGGATTTTGCCTTTAAAAAAATGAAGAGGCCAAATGTACTTTAGTGAAATGAACCCAGAGCAGCAGTGTGGAAGGAGGTGGGGAGCAGTGCCAGAATGACGGAGAGAGACCCATTAGGAAGCTACCGTAGTGTTCCAGTTGAGCCGGATCCAGTGGTTCGCTGAGCCGGTGGCCGCCTGGGAGGAGTCGCAGACCAATCTGAGAGAGTCATAGCAGCTCCCTTGGGAATAGGGGCTACTTCGGCCAGAGAAGGAAAGGCAAAGGTTTTATTTTTAGAGCGAAGAGGATATTGGCTGCTTGTCTTCTATCTCCACAGAGAAGGAAAGAAGAAATCATCTTACAACTTAGGGAGAATTTGGGTTTACTTCGTATAGTAATAGACCTGCCAAATAGAAACTGTGTAATTTTTAAATGAGGAGTTTTAAAAGTGAGATAGAGAAATCCATCCAGGAGGCAAGAAGATGAATCCAATGACCTCTTGAACTATTTCCTGTTTCATAATTTCTTATTCCACATTTGCCTAGTACGTCTCTCATGAGTACAAGGATATATTTTTATTTAAAAGTCGTCCCAAACTGGAGCACTGAGGATTCCCAGAAGTTTTTTTGGGAGCATTTACACGCTTTATCAGTGTGAGAAAGAGAGAAGCAGATCTGGATAGCCAGGAACAGCCCTGGAACACAGAGCGAGGCCCTGGCGCTCTGGGGAACACCAACAACCCTCAACACGCCTCCTGTGTGACCATGGCAGGTCAAGGCAAAGACAAGACCCCTTAGTAACCGTGTTTGAGCACAGAGGAAAGCATGAACAACATCCAAACCACAAAAACAACCAAATATCTGCCCTATCCTGGCAGATGGGAATGGTTGCTGCTTCTTTACAGACAACAGCCTTAGTCTCATTCCATTCTTCTTAGCTTCTAGATAAGAATCATGAAGATACCCAAATCCTACAATAAAGCCTTTCTAATAATACCTTTCAGTGAGATGACCTATGGTTCTCCATTACTGCAACAGGTCAAGAGACCCAGCTTTTTCAACTACAGGTGTTTCCACCGGTTTTGGCTTGATCAAGAGCATCAGTAAGCATAAGGAACAGTCTGTGGGTTTTGTACCTTTTCCCACCCGTTTGCTATTGGAATAAAAAGTTCAAATTTTCAGGGCACCTGAGTGACTCAGTCAGTTAAGCCTCCAACTCTTGGTTTTGGCCCAGGTCATGATCTCAGGGTCCCGGGGTCAAGCCCCACGTCAGTTTCCATGCTCATCAGGGAGTCTGCTTGATATTCTCTTTCTCCCTCCCCCTCTGCCCCTCGCCCCACTCGTGCACACATTTCCTCTCTCTCTAATAAATAAATAAATATTTAAAGAAATTCAAATTTTTCTATGTTTTGCTATATCACATAGCTAGTGTCTTCTAATTTCGTACATGATGTCTTGACACCTATAAGATCACGGCGTTCTGGCCAGTTTCTTTGTTAAACATTGTAGCCCACTTCTTTGTCTTTTTATATCACCAAGTTCTTATGTCAGGGGAAGCATAATCATTGACAAAATCTTTGACTTTCTCGTTACCATCTTGCATATGGAAAATTATGCAAATTGACGATATGAAAAGTGTAACAATCTATAACTCAGCCAAATCATACTGCTTGTTCATAATAGTGAGGCTTTTCTATTTGCAGCAAAAGTGGCTCTTTTGTGTTCAAGATTTTTAGTTTGTCCACATCTGTGAGAGAATTCCCAAAGGAACTTTGATCTTGGATGTCTGTGGTTGAGTATTCACGGATGATGCTGATGGTTCATTACTCATGCATGGGCACACTGACTTCTTGCACGTTGCTTTTTCTTTCAGCTAATTCTGGATATAGAACACAGTACTCAGCAACATTGTATATGCAGTACATTTGGGACAGACTTTCGTGGGGAGCGGGGCTGTTTGTAAGTACCTACATTAAATGGCTCTCTGTGCTTGAGAGCTGTGCTGTGGGGAGACATGCAACAATGTTATTCGAGAAACTTACTTCAAAATTACAGAACCCTCACTGCAACTTGTATTACATGCTGGTGAAATATAAATACTTGAGTGAAAACATCATCTTTCTTTACATGCATTTTGGGTGTTTGTATAATTAAAGTGATGGCATATCCATTCTTCATATACTTTTTGTTAGTCCATGCACCATCCCCTCACCCCTCTATTATTTCTGGATGGAAGGCTCCCCTTTGTGAGTCAGCAGTGGGCTGAATGAAGGAGGTGACAGGGGATTATTACGTGACAGTGGCAGCTAAATAATCATTTTATTGTTCTTTGGGAATTAGAATGAGGATGGGGATCAGAATGAGGAAAAGGTCTAAAGAAGAACAGTTTTTGCAGCTAAAAGTATTATCACTTACTTCTATGTAATGTTCCAAATCTTGGATATTCTGAAGATGTCACCCCATTTTGATACTAACAGGGGAGAGAGAGAACCAGGAATGTGGAAAATGCTTAAAACATGGTCAAGATTTTGAGTGTCTTCTAGGGCATAATTTCTATTTTGTTTTGTAACATTATCTTAAGTGAAATAAGTTAAACCTTTTGAATAGTTATGAATAGATATTAAATGTATTTGTTAAATTGCCTATGATTCATTAATTCTCAAACATTAAATGTTAACCTGTAAAAAGTTACTTTTAAATTACTAAATCGAATCCTTTAAGAAGGATTGGTTTTACAATCTGGAAATTTTATTTTTTTTACTAATAAAAAGATCACTGAAGGTTTTCTTCTGGAGCAATTTCATAAAGAAGAGGACAGGACAAGTACTCAGAATTTTAAATATTCTCATATTAAAAAGTGCTTATTTTAAGAAAACAAGTATTTCATTTTATACTATTAATAGATGGAATACTTTAAACCCAGTTTCTATTTTTGTCTCATCTTTTTAAAGGATTGTTTCTTTTGTTTATTGTATTAAATTTTTAACTTGTTTTGAAACAATTTTAAATTTACAGAAAAGTTGTACAAGTAGTAGAAAGATCCATAGACTTCTGTATGGCTTTTATCAAGATTTTCTAATTGTTAGCATTTTTGCATTCTCTGTCCCTCTCCACACGCAACCCCCCCCCAACAAACACACAGATATGTACACATACATATTGCTGTGGATTTTGTTTTTTCCTAAACTACTTGAAAATATGTTGCATACATGATGTACTAGAATTCCTTAATATTTAGAGTGTATTTACCATGCAAAAATCAAAATTATGAAATTGTCATTTATCTAACATTACCATCTAATCCATAAATCCCACTCAAAGTTTTCCTGTTTCCTCCAAAATTGCCCTTACGGGGTTCAAGATCCAGCAGGATCATGTATTGCATTTAGTTGTTACTCCAGCTTGGAAAAGTTTCTAAATCTTTGTCTTTAATGAACTTGACCTTTCTGAAGAGTACATGACACTTACATTGCAGAGTCTCTCTTCATTTGAGGTCTCCTGATATTTCCTCATAATTTATGCATTCTGGGCAAGAATAATCTTTTTTAATCTATTTTTTTGTGTTCCATAATATAGATAATTTGTCAAAAGAGTAGCACATATATATAATTTATAAATAAGTGGAGGTCCATGTGCAAAAATGTTTCTACTAATGGTGTTACATGAAGATAAAGAGTTGGCGGCCACTGTGCTAAGTGATAGTGAGGGTAACAGTCTAGGGGCTGGGCACCAGAAAGAAGAGAATGAACATTTTTTAACTTGGGCATTGTGGGAGCCCAGAAGCCTTGAGCCAATGAATTACCCTGGTTCTGGGTTAAGACCATAATTCTAAGCCTCACATCTTTGTGTGATCATATGCTTTACTCTAATTCAAAACTTGTGGTGTAGAAATTTAAAAACCTATGTTTTCCACTTATTTAGATACTTGATTTTAATGGATATCATAGTTGAAAAAGGTCTTCCAACAATATGGAAACCCAAATACAAAGAGTATGTCTTTGAGTATGCTTTCCAAACTGTAATACTCGTCTTTCAAAACTAATAAAATATTTTTGTTAAAAAAACTAAAATTTTACCTATTGAAGTTTTATGATTAAAAAAATTAACATGTAGGTTTAACATGCACTGAAACTATTGAAAAGTTTTAACAAGTTAAAATAGTTTTCCAAGTTTCTTAAGTGTGCATGTATTAGAGTTTTTATGGGCTATGTAAGTTTTGGCAACAATAGCATGTAATAATGGAAACACTTCCAAAATTCTGCTTTCATAAAGCTCTCTCCATAGCATAAACGTCTTTCAAGTAGTAGTTTATTTTCTCACTTATTGTTAGATTGACTATTTTGTGGTACATGGAGTTCTCATGCCCGCTAACTGCAAAAGTCAGCACATTTGAATCGCTTGATTTTTTTTTGTTGCTAGAGAAAAATGAAGAACTCATCTTCAAGTGAGACAACGCTTGTAAGGATTTTGCCAGTCTCTCCTGCAATTCTCTGTGGGATTACTTTACTGGATGCTGTGGTGCACTGCTGTGTTTCCACTGTGTTGGTGGCTGAGAGGTCATTCTCTAGGCATTGCACTCAGTGGAAAGATGTCTCACCCCTTCCCACAGGGCAGCTCTCATCCAAAGCCCGGCCAGTGCTGGATATAAATGTTCAGACAGCCTGCTGCAGGTGGAGCAAAACTGAAGCACCAGCCCAACTCCAGAGCTCCCCATGGGATTGGTTGAGGACCAATTAAATTTAATTTCTCCCTCTGCTCAATCTTGCCTTCTGCACTTCCCTATAACTGATCTTGAGGGCACTCTCTAGTAACATTTCTGTATGTGATTCTTCTCAGAATCTTCTTCCCAGGGAATCTGATCTAAGAAAGTTACCTTCCATAAAGGTGTGCAGAGTCCCTTAGATTTTTTAATGTTGTTTTTATAAAGCTAACCTCACTTATGATATTCTGTAGCACTGTATTTTTAGGGGAGGGAGGAAAGAGAGAGAAAGAGCGCATGTGTGTGAACGGGTGGGTGGGAGTGGGTTGGGGAGGGGCAGAGGGAGAAAGAAAATCCCAAGCAGCCCCACATGGGGTTTTGATCTCGCAACCCTCAGATCATGACCTGAGCTGAAATTAAGAGTTGGATGCTTAACCTGCTGAGCCACCCAGGTGTCCCTGTCCTGTAGCAGTTTGATTTCTTATAGCTTCACCATCTTTGCTGCAATAGCTTGCCTGTGAATGATAGAGGGAATGCATTTCATGTGGAGTACTTTATACCTTTTTTATGGAATTTAAAAAACTCCAAATAGTTGCTTGAAATATTCTAAACGTCATAATTTTTCTTTAAAAGAAATTATTTATTATTGAGGGAGAATGTTATTTGGCCCTTTTTTTAAGTAGCTCACCAAAAAAAAAAAAAAAAGCCCTTCATGTGTTTTATTATTGGAAACAGAATCCAGAAAATACCATAGCTGAAATGTGTTAGAAGCATCAGTGTTTCATCCAAATATATAGCAAACCTTCAACACTACGCAATTTGTTCCAACATTTGTTTCTTCGCTCTTCTACAATGCTTTCCATATATCATTTAACAATATTTGCTGACAAAGATATACATTTTAGGTTTCACCACATGCTTTTTGTTTTGTTTTGTTTTGTTTTGTTATGTTTCAGCCATTTTAACTGTGACAGAAAGAACATGTGTTTCCCCAAAAGAGGTGGCTGTGCTTTTTACCTTTGCTTTAAAATGAGCAATCTCAAAGAAGCTTCTAAATATTTATTACCACATTTCATGACACTTTGTAAAATTCTATATTTAGTGTTGCATGACTTTATCAATCTCTGAAAAAGAATGGCTTTTCTTCAGGTTTGAGATGCTTAGTTTTAACATATCCCACTAATCTTTATGGCATGATGCTACCATTTGCTACTTCTATTTCTGGCAATATGACAAACTAGATTATCCAGAAAGCTTCCTGCTATAAAACACTCACACATGCTAGATAAAATATAAAACAATATCATTTTTAAATATGTAGCCAAATGAGAAAGCATGTAAGGAAATTCCCAATGGGCAAAACGTGAGGTACGAACTGAAAACCAGAGCCAAACCACACTGGTTGGTCCTTTGACCGCCTGGGGAGTGGGATCAGGAGAGAGCAATGGAATCCTTGTCTCTGTCACATAGAAGTTTAGATCTTAGTGCCTATACAAGAATAGAATATAATGTCTTGGAATTTCATGAGTTTAAAGATTGTATTTGAGATACCATAGAAAACTGGAGCCTTCGAAGATTCACACTAGAAAAACTATCTACCCACCGGTGCAGAATAGTGTCTGGGGGGCATTCGTATGTCTTTATTTAGATTTTAGATAGAGAAAGTCTTTAATGAAAATTCATAACTGTATCCCTATCCTCACCCACAGTTGGGATTAAAATATTCCTAGTTGTCAGGTTCTACAAACTCTGAGCCAGTAAATTAACATAAACATGGCCCAAGCATGTGCAAACCCTGAGCATTTGACAAAGTAAATATGAAACTTCTCTGGAGGAACACCCTCAATCCAGACTGTACAAGATTTCTACCCATAGCATCCTGAAGCATCCCGAAGAATTCAAAATTACAAAGCGCCTAAGAAAACAATAAACCATCATTGAAAGTCAACATGCATGATAACCAGCAGTAATATAATGCCAAGAACTTCAGATAAGAGAACTACTGAACAGTAAAGATAAAATAAGTGTGCTTAAAAAAATTAAGGATGTAACCAGAATCAAAACCATGAGAAAAAAGCAGACTCTGTGAAAAAGTCCAAGAAGATTGTAGAAAAAGAAACAAACACAACCAAACAGAACTTTTAGAAATGAAAAATAACCGTCGCTGACATTAAAAACGCAGTGGACAGATTGAACAGTAGATTGGTCCCAGCTGAAGACAGGATTCCTACACGGGAAGACAGATCTCGTGGGAAATGGTGATGCAGTTACCTCCATTTTGCCTTTGGACGTTGCACCTTGCCCATCTGGCTGCTTCTCTGAAGAGAAAGCCTGTTTTGAGTTGGTTTCCCATCTATCGTTCTGCTTTTGTGTGCAAGTCTTATGCATTTCTGGCTCCTTTCCCTCTCAGTCTGTGTTTCTATGAGTGGACCATTTTATCAGAGATATTCCTGCATGTAGCGTACTTTGATATTTGAAACGAATGTGCTTCCTTATTGATAAAGGATAAGTTTTCCTAATATTGAAAGAAGCTGCATTTTAGATCACTGAGCCGCTACTGGTCAGCCTGGAGGAAAAAAAACGACAGATGGGCAAATAGTCCTGATGGAAAAAGATAAATAGATAAAACTATTCCACAAAACAGATAATCTGAATTTGCTCATGATCCTGAAAAGATTATAATCCTGGTAATTAAAATAATTTTTAAAAATTATATTAAGAATTGTATTAACAATTAAGAAGTTCTTAGGAATTAAACTTGTTTCAAAAAAGCAAGTTATTGGGGTGCCTGGGTGGCGCAGTCGTTAAGCGTCTGCCTTTGGCTCAGGGCGTGATCCCAGCGTTCTAGGATGGAGCCCCACATCAGGCTCCTCTGCTGGGAGCTTGCTTCTTCCTCTCCCACTCCCCTTGCTTGTGTTCCCTCTCTCGCTGGCTGTCTGTCAACTAAATAAATAAAATCTTAAAAACAAGAACAAAAACAAAAAAAACCCCAAAAAAGCAAGTTATCTCTCTATCCTACTTAATTTACTGATAGATCAGGAGAATGCTAGAGATAGAATATGAGAAAATTCATCTAAGCAGGTTAGATAAATGTGCATTATGTTAGTCAAGGTGCAGGAAATAGTCACTATTCTAGATATTTCAAGCGTAAAAGAATTTACTATATTGCATCAAAACTTAACAACTGTCAGATACACCGCTTTTTTTTTTTTTTTAAGACTTATTTACTTATTTGAGAGAGAGAGACACAGGGATTGAGGGAGAGTGAGAGGAGGGGCAGAGGGAGAGAATATTTAAGCCGACTCCCCGCTGAGCACGGAGACCTGCGCAGGGCTGCAGGGCTGCAGGGCTGGATCCCACGGCCCATGAGATTATGATGTAAGCATCTAAGCTGAAACCAAGAGCAGATGCTTCACTAACTGAGTCACCCAGGGGCCCCTTGCACCACTGTTTATAAGAAATACAAAGTGCTATTAAATTAAGCCAAAATGCCTTGATAAATCTTTTTTTAAAATTTAAATTCAAGTTAGTTAACATATAGTGTAGTATTGGTTTTAGGAGTAGAGTTTAGTGATTTATCACTTATATGTAACCCCCAGTGCTTCATTCCAACGATTGCCCTCCTTAATGCCCATCACCCCCTTAGCCCACAGCCCCCACCTCCTCTCCAGCAACCCTCAGTTTGTTCTCTTATGGTTTGCCTCCCTTATTTCCTTCTCTTCCCCTATGTTCATCTGTTTTGTTTCTTAAATGCCACATATGAGTGAAATCATATGATATTTGTCTTTCTCTGACTTATTTTGCTTAGCATAATATCCTCTAGTTCCATCCACAGGCCTTAATAAATCTTGAGTCTATTGGTTACATCTGTCCTTTATTGTTTTGAAGTTATTTCATCTATTTTGAGGGATTTGGTTATTTCTTCTGCTTTTGATTGCATTGCTTGACATGAGATAGGCAATCCTTTTATATCTACCCCAGTAACAAAACTGGGAAGTTCTGCTATAAGGCTGGGACTGCCACATTATAACCCGTGGGCCAAATCTGTAAATAAAGTTTTACTGGAACACAACCATGCCCGTTAGCTTATCTGTAGTGTATGGCTCCTTTTGTGCTACAATGGCAGATTTGAATAGTTGTAACAGAGATTGTATGACTCCTGTGGAAAGGCTGGCCCTTTAGATAAAAAGGTTTGCCAACGCCCGGTATAGGGAAATATGTGTTATAAGAAAAGCTACCACTTACCAATATTGTGGCACACTGTAGCAAGTACTTTATATGGAGAACGAAAAAGTAAGAAACCTTATGTTTAGAAGGGAGAAATAAATCGGAAATAAGATCAAAGAGGTAGGAAGAAATGGGAGCAGGGATGGAGCAAATTATGGTCCATTGTGGAGTCTTCGGTTTTTCCTGAGAGTGAGCTGGGAAGCTGCTGGAGAGTTTTGAGCAGTGGAGCAATGTGCACTTCCCTAGCTGGGTCCCTCTGCTGCTTTGTTGAGAACAGATGGAAACATGGCAAAGGCCATTAGAGAGGGGTGTGGAGGCAGTCAAGGAACATTTTCAATAATCCGTGTGAGAACAGGTGGTAGCTTAGCCCATTGAGGTAGTGATGAAGGATGTATGGATGTAAATATGGATATAAACTTTTCACGGTGGAAAGCTTTGGATATATAAATATTAAGAGAACGATTTAGTAAGTCCTTCCACCTGCAAAAAGATTATTAACTCAGGCCCAGTTTTCAGTCATCTATAAACCACTCAATTCTCTGCCTACCATATTATTTTGAAGAAATCCCAGACAATTCTGATCTATTTTGAGAGTAAAATCAACAGGATTTGCTGCCAGTTTGGATGTGAGGTGTGGGATTCAAGGACGGCCCCTAGATCACCTGTTGGGGGTGATGGAGGAGCTGAGACTTGCTGACATGGGAAAGACTAATGGAGAAACACAGCTTGTTTTGGTCGGGTGGGGTGGGAATCAGGAGTCTGGATTTTTACATAGTAGTTTTGAGATGTCTATTAGCTATTCAAGAAGTGAGATCTTAGCAGGCAGCAAGATCGATCTATGTATCTATCTATTCACTTACATCTCCTTTACATCTACTCTGTATGTATCCAGACTTCTTAGTGGGGAAATTCCAGTATGTGTGTGTGTGTGTGGGGGGGGTCTTCATGATTGGCATCTCCTGATTTCATGTTACATTTCCCTCCAATTCCCTACTGGCATTGGGCCTTCTTTTGGCCCTTTGAATGCCAAATGGTGTTGCATCTCAGGACCACTAGGGGGAGACTTAAAAAAATCCTGATGCCCAGGTTGTAAATCTGGGCATCCTATACCCATATCAGCATGTCTGGGGGTGGAGCCAGGCATCAGTACTTTTAAAAAGTCTCCAGGTGATTTCAGTATTCAGTTAAGCTGGGAAATGGACTGCTGTAGCCCCTGGATACTCAAAATGTGGTTCTCCGTCCAGCAAATGTGGTCTTTCTATCAGCAGTGTTGGCATACCTTAGTTTATTAGAAATGCAGAATTTCAGGCCCTACCCCACTGTCCTAAGTCAAAACTTGCGATTTAACGAGCTCTTCCAGTGGTTTATGTTCACACTGATGTCTGGGAAGCACTGTGTATATGTCTTATGATTTTGCAGAAACTGTCTTCGACCCGCCCTGCTGGCTCAGTCCCATTTATCTTTTAAGATTGACCTCAGGCATCCCCCTCCTGGAAGACTTCCTCATCCTTCCTTCCACATATGCTGGCTATTCTGGGGAAAGCCTCTATTTACCTTTACTATATCCCTTCTTATAGCCTACTGTAATTGTAGGTTTAGCCAATAGATTTTAGAGATTTTTGCCAACATCTCCTAGAGTTTGAACCCACAGTGGCAGTGATTGAATTTCTGGCACTCAGTCGGTGTTTGTAGATAGGAGTCGTAAGGCCGAAATTGTTCAGGTGGGACTCACGGGTCAAGATGGCAAGGCCCTGGATCTGTCAGATCAAACCCCTGGAGGGACTGACCATCACAAGCCGCAGGCCCTGGTGTGTGTGAGTTCTGATCATTGGGCTGCTTGAGGCTGTTGATTGTCGTTTATCTTTCTTGCCTCCCTTGGCTTTTAAGATTTTATTTATTTATTTGTCAGAGAGAGGGTGCGCATTAGAGAGAGCACAAGCAGGGGGAGTGGCAGGCAGAGGGAGAAGCAGGCTCCCTGCCAAGCAAGGAGCCCAATGTGGAACTTGATCCCTGAGCCAAAGGCAGATACTTAACCGACTGAGCCACCCAGGAGTCCCTCTTTTTCTTTTTCTTTATATGAGAGGATGGAAGCTAACTAAACTTATTGTGATAATCATTTCATAGTAAGTGTAAGACAAGCCATTATGCTGCATACCTTAAATTTATATAGTAATGCATATCAATTGTATCTCAATAAAAGTGAAAACAAAAGAAAAACTGAAAACAAAAGAAAACATAAATTATTTGTAATCCTGTCCCTCAAAAAAAATTAGCCTTGTTGGCTTATACTTTTCTGGTATTTATATGGAGAAAATAATACAGCTGACCCTTGAACAGTTCAGGGGTAGGGGCCTTGACACCCCTTACCCCCATCCCCACAGTCAAGCATTCATGTATAACTTTTGAATTCCCAAAAACTTTATTAATAACCTACTCTGAACTGGAAGGAAGCCATTCCGATAACATAGTCAATTCAGACGTATTTTTTATGTTCTGTGTATTATATACTATATTCTGACAATAAAGTAAGCTAGAGACAGGAAAATGTCATTAAGAAAATCATAAGGAAAATACAGTTACAGTACTATATTTATTGAAAAAAAAAATCAGTGTATAAGTGGACCCTACAGTTCAAACCCGTGTTGCTCAAGGGTGAGCTAAACTGCACAACCTGTCTTATGAGGACTCACATCATCTCCCCCGCCCCTCTTACCTCTCTGACTTCCTTTTCTTCTAGCTGTTCCCTCTACTTGAGCCACACTCACCTCATTGCTGTTGTTCACGTATACCAGGCATTCTCTGCCTTCGGACCCTTGTTCCAGCTCCTTTCCAAGGGGGACCATCTCCCTAAATACCCTTCTCCTTCCAGTCTTTGCTCAGATTTCACGTTCTCAAAATAGCCTTGCCTGCCAGCCCTATTTAAAACAGCAGCCCACCCCCACATTTCCTTAAACCCACCCCTTCTAGTTCCCCTTAGCCTGCTCCAGTCTGCATTTCTTCAAGAACTTAGGATTTTTTAAAAACATATTGCAGAACATATTATTTTATTACATCTGGTCTTTATGCCAGGCTGGCTTCCCCTCTCCTCCACTTCCCTTGCTTCCCCCACCTTCTAGAATGTAAACTCTTCCAGGCCAAGGGATCTTTTTGAGTATAACAGTGATTAGTATATGGTAGATAGTCAATAAATATTTGATGAAGGAAGGAATGAATATATAATTGTAACTGAAATAGTAACATACTGTTTTGTAGACAGTGATAGATGGTTAGTGTTATTAACTTGGCACTATACTGTGTCCATCTTGTCACATATATAAATATTCTTTGACGGGGTTATTCTTTATAACCCTGAAAGTTTTTGATTTCAGACAGTTTCTGTAAGCATTACTAAGCTCAAACACCAGTAAAGATTTGAAGTGAGACTAGGGAAGAGCTGACTACACCCCATTCATTACATTCATTCTTAAGTATTTGTTGAGTAAATGGATAGGCATCTTATGATATAAAAATAAACATTACATATTTATATACATTTCATATACGAGGATATATTTTCATTGTTATATATTCATATGTAACACTGTTACATGAAAAAAAACAGTGGTAGAGAAGCTGAGGGAATAAAAGATCTGAATTAGATATTGAAATAATAACCTTGCAGACAGAAACCTTACATAACTAAAACTTTTTTTCTCCCTGGTCATTGGTATATAGTAGAACCCCTCTACAGCTCTGTTTGGCGTCACCCATTCTCATTCAGTGGCTGCTCCTTGTCTTGGAAGTGTCTGTGACAGCAGCTGGCCCTCTCCCTATAGGAGAGCAAAACCAGCTGCTTCTCTTCCTCCTGGCCCCTGCCCCTGTTTCCATGGGTGACTAGTTCTCCGGTTGATGATGAAATGACTCCAGACTAAAATGCAGTTTTTATTCTTAGATATCATTTTCAGATTTTGGGGGGGAAATTGTGTGTCACAGGGAAGAAAGAAGCAAAGGCTTTTGTGATTAATGGAAAGAAAGAAGTCTATTTTGTCTTTAGTCCCTCCCTTTGTTTCTTGCTCTGGCTCGTTCTCCCTTCTCCATTGTCCTATTGCTGACCATTGTGATTGTGAGACCACCTAGGGCTTTTTCATCTACTTACCAGCATGGTTCACACATTCCAAATGACAGCAGAGACATTAGAAACTGTATCTTAAACAGGGAAAATGGCCAGTCTTTCTTATTGTTCTTCTTTAGCATTCGTGTTGTTTTTAATTTTTCTTTCTCTCTGATTATCCGGGGAGACAGTGAGTGTTAAGGGCCTTAACGTTTGACTTCCAAAGAGGTCAGAAATGGCATCTTCTGTTTTCAGAAATGAATTTTTTTAAAAATGAACTTTCTGAAGTGCACGTTACTCTTTTCATTAGCAGAAGGAAAAGTTCCAAGAAGGCTGGCACGCGGAATGCCTTAAAGAAGAACTTCAACTGAGATGCCAGATGAAAGTGTAACAAGAATTTCTCATGGCTTCAATAACTGCAGAGTAAGAGGTAGCTACTGTTACTATTCTGTCCGTTTTTTCTGTGTATTTTTTCTGCGTCATGCATCTATCATTTTTTCCTTTTAAGCCGTAGTTCAAAACCCATTACATCTTTCAGCCCAAAGAGATTTCTGAGAAGTCCTGTTTGTGATGGAAAGGCGGATTTGCATAATAAAATGTAATTCATAATGATAATTTGAACATAAAGTAGACTACAAGAGTATCTTTTCTAGAGTTGGAAGATGAATTTGGTAAGTCTGACATGTATGCATAAAAATTATATAACTGCATTTATGAGAAATGAGAGTAGATATCAATATTCTTTCTGAGTAGTCCAGATAATTAGAAAAGAAGTAGAGGGGAGAAAAACCCACTAGAAATAAGAAGATTTAATTTCAAGTGTAATCAGAAGAAATGTGCCAAGTAATTCATCACTAATTCAAATAGTCAAGAAAAATCTAGGAAAAGCCCTAGGAAGCATAATTAGCTATGCAGAAGGTTGAAACATTTGCAAAATGTCACAATTATAAATTGCTATTTTTTTTTTTCCCCATGAGACCTGAGAAGTGCTTCATCAACAAATCCCAGGAGACTTTTCAGCAAGTCTCGACAGGAAATACTTGTATTTGATGCAGGACTTTTTACCTAGAGAAAGAAGTGGCCAACTTTGGAAGATCTGCTTCTTAGTTTTTGAAAAGCTTTCTGGAAATCTGCCACTTACACTTTCTAGGCTTCATTTCCTCTTCATGAAAAATGGGAGGAACTGTGCCTGTCACCTGGTTGTCTCCCGAGGGTGTTGTAGAGATCTACAGGAAGTCCATTTACCCACAATCCTGTGCTGTGAATGACAGGCCAATGGGCCTCTCTGGCCCAATAATGTGCTCCTGGTTTCTTCTGCCTCAAGGAAGGGAGTGCCTTATTATCCCCTAACCTCCTATTGATAATATTTATTTGCTACAGTTTCAGACAGCTCTTGATTGAATACAGAACTCAAAAACTTATGTTAGGCAGGAATCTTGACCAAAGGACCCATTTCTAGGCCTGGCTGCCATAAGTCCTCTTCCCAAAGCATGCTGGGGGTGGATCCAAAGTTCTGCTCTCTGTGTCTTCTGGGTCCATTCAGGGCTCTTCTTTGCTGACACTGGTTATGTCTGAGACCGTCTATGTGGAGGTTTTGCTGGTGTAGGGAGTTGGGGAGATCTAGGACTGTAGGATGTTTTTTATTTCCTAAATTTTCTTTCTGGTGCTTATAGGCCAATTGGAATCTCACCCCTGTGGCTTTGGATAGCAGGCAGGGGAAAATTTACCTTCCCATTTCTAGAGCTACATTAAGAGGAAACAAGCGCTATGGTGTTCGGGGTGGAAGTTGGCTTCAGTTTTCCCTGAGAGACAATACTGTCAATGATGATTAGATTCTGTGGTCCTATTAATAACAATATCATTCACCTATAGTACATGTTAAGTGGACTTCTGTGGGCTGTAATACAGTGTCTCTAACATTGTTTCTATGAGAATAATGTATCCTGAGTTACAAAAACTGGACTTAAAAATCTTTGGAAGACAAACCATTTCTCAGTAGGGGCCTGGGGGACTGATGTGGGGCGGCCATAATGGAGAGATCAGAAAATGTGGTCCCTGTTGGCATTCACTAGTGCTTGCAGATTTCAGTCTCCTGGCTTTAAACGTCTTGATACCTCCTCATTTCTCTACTTGGTTTAGGAGGTTGAATGTATTCAATTCTCTAGTCAGGTGAAGAAGTTTACTTTCTTTTCCTTTCCTCCCCCCATCCGTGATTGCCCTATGGCTTTCTTTTTTTAATGTAATGACATTTTATTTTTGTACTTTGGTAAAAGGGTTATTTTCCTTTTTTTAAAAAAAGTAAAGTATTTTATCATAAATGAATGCTGACTCTTCTTAGTTGTGCTGATCAAGCTTTTGGAATCCTCCTTTGGATCCCCCTTTTCTCAGACCCCATACCCAATCTGTCAGCAAAGAAGGTTGTCTCTACATTCAAAATGCATTCAGAACTCAGTGGCTTCTCATTTCCTCAGTATTCTTACCCTGGTCCAAGCTGCTGTCATTGCTTGCCTGGAATTTTTGCTGTAGCACCTTAACTAATCACCCTGCATTCGTCCTTTCTTCCTACAATCTATTCTGGTACAGTTGTCAGAGTGATCGTGTTAAAATATAATCACATCTTGTCCCCCATTTTGTTTTTTTTGTTGTGGTGGTGGTGGTAGTAGTGGGTTTTGCTGTGTGTGTGTGTGTGTGTGTGTGTGTGTGTGTGTGTGTTTGGTTTCTTTGCTTTACCTCTTTTAATGGCATCCCCTTTCCCTGTTAGTGAGAGCCAAAGTCCTGACAACGCCCTATGCAATTCGATCTCATTTCCTACCCTCTGATGTATGTTCTATCACCTGATACCAACTCCTTCAAATGTCCCTCCTTCACTCTGCTCAGACGTGTAGTTCTTCAAATACTTCGAGTACCCTCTTGGCCAGAGCCATTGTACTGGCTGTGCCTTCTGTCAGAATTTTTCTGCCTCCATATGTCTCTCACCTCCTTCAGGTCTTCTTAGATGTCGCCTTTTCAGTGGGGCCTTTCCCAACAATCTTACATAAAATTTCAACCTCCTACATCTTCTGGGCTTCCCACAATGCCCTCCCTTGCCTTGCTTAATTTTTCTCCATCGCATATAACACCATCTGCTGTACTATGTATCTCATTCGTTTGTTCATTGTGTGTTCAGGGAAGTACAAACGTCACGGAGACAGGGATTTTTCCCAGCATCTGGAACATAGTAAGCACTAATAGATCCTTGTTGAGTGAATGAAAGAGTTCATAAAATGCTTTTTCTGATTCTATTGAGATAATCATATGATCTTTCCTCCTTAAGTGCTGATATAGTGATTTGTATTAATAGGTTTTTTCATCTGAAACCAACCTTACATTTTTGGGAGGAAGCACAACTTGGTCATGTGGTATTATCTTTTAAATTAACTACTAGATTCACGTTGCCAATGTTTACTTTAGGATATTTTAATCTAAGTTCACTAGTGATATTGCCCTTTCTTCTGCACTGACTTTGGCCTAAAAGTTGTACTAGCCTCATAAAGCGAGTAGACAGTATTCCCTGTTTTTCCAGTCTCTGTAAGAATTTATATGAGATTGGACCAAGAAAAATTTAGATTTTTGTTCATAACTCACCTGTTACAATATATAGGCCTGTGTGTGTGTGTGTGTGTGTGTGTGCGTGTGTGTAAATACTGTGGATTATTGACTCCCTTTTTTTAATTAAGGAATTTATTAGTTTTTAAAAGTTTTTCTTTGATTTAGTTTGGAAAGAGTTTTATATATATATATGTGATTGTGTGTGTATATATATGTATGTACATGTATGTACGTGTGTATATGTATACATAAATGTATATGTATATATGGAATTTGTGCACTTCATTTAAATGTTTGCATTTATTGGGATAAAGTTATTCATAATAGTCTCTTTTTAATCTCGGTGCTGATGCGTCTGTAATGATGTCTACTTTTTCATTCTTAACATTTTTGGGGAAGGCTTCTCTCTTTTATTCTTCATCAATCTTGTTAGAAGTTTGTCAATTTTGTTAGTATTTTCCAAGAGCCAAGAGCCAACTTTTAGTTCACTGATCCTTTTTCTCTGATTTTTTTACCCTATTAAATTAATTTTTATTCTTACTTTATTATTTTATTTCTATCTTTTTTACTTTTACTGTTTTGTTCCTTTTCTGACATCTTAAGTTGAAAGCTCAATGAATTAATTTTGAACTTTTCTTCTTTTCTAACAAACTAAATGATTTTCATAGGTATTATTTTCCTTATAATTCAGTTCTGCGTTTTCTCTAATTGTCATTTGAATGTTTTCTTTTAGTCTGAATTGTCTAGAAGGTTTCTTAATTTCCACAGACATTTAAAAAATTATCTTTGTAATTGTCAATTTAAAATTACATTATGGTTCATATGAAAACAATTATTAAAAAATTGAATTTACTTTATGGGTAGTAAGTGGTCAATTTTTTAAAGATTTATTTACTTGGAGAGAGAGAGCAAGCAGGGGGAGGGGCAAAGGGAGAGCGGGAGAGAGAATCTCAAGCTGACTCCCTGCTGAGCAGAGAGCCTGATGTGGGGCTGGATCTCACAACCCTGAGATTATGACCCTGAGATCATGACCTGAGCTGAAACCAAGAGTCAGACACTTAACTGACTGAGCCACCCAGGAGCCCCTGTTGACTTCTGCTTTTAAATTTAAAGCTGTGCTTTAGATGTGTACATGTTTAACCTTTATATCATGTTGGTGAGATGACCCTTTTAATTATGAAGTTGTAATTCTTTTTTTCTAATAATGCTTTTTGCTTTAAAGACTCTCTGATATTAATATAGCTGTACCTTGGAAAATTGTATATTTATAGTTTTCTGTTATAGAGGAAAAACTGGCAGCAACAAGAATGTTTAACTATTGGACATTGGATATACAAAAGATAATATATTCATATTTTGGAACACTATGCATCTATATCAAACAGTCTTATACATTATAACCTCCATTCAGAAAAAAGAAAACTTGAAAATACCTTGTATTATATTGATACTATTTTTGTACCTTCTAGAAATGTATGTGAATGTATGTACAGCAAATAATCTGATATCAACTAGAATGTAATTTTGGTTACATTTGGTGGAAGAATAATGAATCGTTTATAAATTTTTTTAGTTTTCTTTAAAAAATATATTTTCATACCAGGAGTGAATTATTTATTTTGAAGAATGATCATGCATTACTTTTATTAATAGAAATACAACATATCCTATTATTTGATAGAAAGTGTCTCCCCCATTATTCTGTAGTTTACAAATAGGAATTTTAGCTAGCGAAACCCTTACTCTTCAAAGATTATATTTTCAAAATGTTCATAATGCTTTCTTGTATGCTGTGTAAATTTTTATTTTTAAGAAATTTTTATTGGGATAAAGTACACATAACCTTTGCCAATTTAACCATTTTATTTTATTTTATTATCTTAAGTAATCTCCACCCCCAACATGACTACTCTGAGTTATATAAATTTTAATTTGTAAAACAAATATTTGGGGAGAATAAGAATAAGAAAAAGTTGCGTTCAACTTTTCCTCAACAACTGTAATCATAAACTCAGGATGGAATGTAAAATAATGACTTTCAAAAAATCCTATTTTTATGTGATTTTCTATTTCAAACTGGTATATTTTAGGAAGGCAGAGAGGAAGATAGAATTTTAGAAGTTCAAATGCAACTTCCTTTTGGAACCATGAATGAATAGAGAAAAATCCCTTCAAGTGTGACCAGCTGGACGAGCAGGTTGTATGTAGAATGAATTCTTTCCTTAGTTCCCCCTCAGAGATTAGCAGACAAGCAGCAGCAACGCAGCAGTAGTACAAAACTGTCACTTGGTGGAGCTAGAATCCTATGCAATTCCAATATGCTCGGGCAGCAGATTTCTTGGGAAAAATGGTTTTATGACAAAATTTAAGACTATTACCCCCAGTTGGCAAGTACTGAGATACATAACCTTTCCAGAAAACTGTTTTTTTTTTTTTATTTTTATTGTAATAGAGTTTAAGTAAACACCAAACTTGTTGGTCTTAAGGGTCTTTTGCTTGTTGCAGTCAATAAATTGCAGTCGCAAGTACTGGGATACATAACCTTTCCAGAAAACTGTTTTGTTTTTTTTTTATTTTTATTGTAATAGAGTTTAAGTAAACACCAAACTTGTTGGTCTTAAGGGTCTTTTGCTTGTTGCAGTCAATAAATTGCAGTCTTTTCATCAAGCTGAATTCCACACTATGAATAACCCCCCAACCCCAGGAGTCAGTGACAGGTATATCAGCTACTGATTCAGTGACGTCTTAGCACGTTTCATATGGCACCTAAAAGCCCACAATCATTTTCCTTGCTCTGTCAATTGCAGCAAAATCACGATGGGCTTTTAGGTAGCTTCGTGATGCCTAGAACGAAATGGTCAGTAGATGTTACACAAGTGTCTGTTGATAGCCTTTGGGATTCACTGGGCAGGCTGGAGAGTTTAGGGCTACTCCAAATATTGACCAAACCCTTAAGATGAAATTTTAGAGTGGTCATTAAGTAAAGGCTACTATAGACTTGGTAAATCCTTTACAGGAATGAATTGAACTCTTTTGAAAGATTCTGGATCAGAGCCTTTCTTACTTTGATCTTTCCAGAATTGAAAAGTCAAAGACAAATTTTTATATTTATATTAAAGTGTGGGTAAGTATAGTTTTGTGCCTTTATCAAGATTACATTTTACCAACTTTTCCTCTCTGGTAGTAGGTATATTCCAAAAGGATTGAAATCTAAATCTAAAATAAGATTAATAACTTTCATACTTAAGAGATCTTACCTGAGATAAGATCAAAGCATGCTTTGACTGAATGAAATGAAATGGTGAAAAGTAATAATTGAGGATTTTTTTAATTAAAATTCAGTTATCCAATTTATAATACATCATTAGTTTCAGATGTAGTTTTCAATCATTTATCAGTTGCATATAACACCCAGTGCTCATCACATCACGTCCCCTCCTTAATGCCCATCACCCAATTACCCATCCCCCCACCCAAATCCCCTCCAGCAACCCTCAGTTTGTTTCCTGTAGTTAAGAGTCTCTCATGGTTTCTCTCCCTCTACAATGACTTCACATTCTGTTTTCCCTCTCTTCCACTGCAGTCCTCTGCCCTGTTTCTTATATTCCACATACAAGTGAAACCATATGATAATTGTTTTTCTCTGATTGACTTATTTTGCTCAGCATAACACCTTTCAGTTTCATCCACATCAATGTAAATGGTTAAGTATTCATCCTTTCTGGTGGCCAAGTAATATTCCATTGTATATACATACCACATCTTCTTTATCCATTCATCTGTTGATGGGCATCTCAACTCTTTCCACAGTTTGTCAATTGTGGACATTGCTGCTATGAACATTGGGGTGCAGATGCCTCTTCATATCACTACATTTGTATCTCTGGGGTAAATACCTAGTAGTGCAATTGCTGGGTTGTAGTATAGCTCTATTTTCAACTTTTTGAGGAACCTCCATACCGTTTTCTGGAGTGGCTGTACTAGCTTGCATTCCCACCAACAGTGTAAGAGGGCTCCCCTTTCTCCACATCCATGCCAACATTTGTTGTTTCCTGTCTTATTAATTTTAGCCATTCTGACTGGTGTGAGGTGGGTGGTATCTCATTGTGGTTTTGATTTGTATTTCCCTGATGCTGAGTGATGTGGAGAATTTTTTCATGTGTCTGTTGGCCATTTGGATGTCTTCTTTGGAGAAACATCTGTTTATGTCTTCTGCCTATTTCTTGAATGGATTATTTGTTTTTTGGGTGTTGAGTTTGATGATAAGCTCTTTATAGATCTTGGATACTAGCCCTTTATCTGATATGTTGTTTGCAAATATCTTCTCCTATTCCGTAGGTTGCCTTTCAGTTTTGTTGACTGTTGCCTTTGCTGTGCAGAAGCTTTTTATCTTGATGAAGTCCAGTAGTTCTTTTTTGCTTTTGTTTCCCTTGTCTTCTGAGACGCGTCTAGCAAGAAGTTGCTGGCACTGAGGTCGAAGATGTTGCTGCCTGTGTTCTCTAGGATTTTGATGGATTCCTGTCTCACATTTAGGTTTTTCATCCATTTTGAGTTTATCTTTGTGTATGCTGTAAGAAAATGGTGCCATTGCATTCTTCTACATGTGGCTGTCCAATTTTCCCAGCACCATTTATTGAAGAGACTTTCCTTTTTCCATTGGGTATTCTTTCCTGCTTTGTCAAAGATTAGTTGCCCATAGAGTTGAGGGTCCATTTCTGGGTTTTCTATTCTGTTCCATTGATCTATGTGTCTGTACCATACTGTCTTGATGATTACAGCTTTGTAATAAAGCTTAAAGTCTGACATTGTTTGCCACCAGCTTTGGTTTTCTTTTTCAACATTACTCTGGCTCTTCAGGGTCTATTCTGGTTCCATACAAATTTTAGGATTATTTGTTCCAACTCTGTGAAAAATG
The DNA here is from genome assembly GCF_017311325.1 of Ursus maritimus. NCBI lineage: Eukaryota > Metazoa > Chordata > Mammalia > Carnivora > Ursidae > Ursus > Ursus maritimus. The sequence goes on from NW_024424453.1 coordinate 36,022,733, forward strand.
TTGATGGTATTTTGATAGGGATTGAATTGAATATGTAGATTGCTCTGGGTAACATAGACATTTTCACAATATTTATTCTCAAAATATTTCACAATATTTATTCTTCCAGTCCCTGAGCATGGAATGTTTTTGCATTTCTTTGTGTCTTCCTCAGTTCATAAGTATTCTATAAATTCATAAGTGTTCTTTCATAAGTGTTCTGTAAATTTTAGAGTATAGATCCTTTACTTCTTTTGTTAGGTTTATTCCTAGGTATCTTATGGTTTTTGGTACAATTTAAATTTGACTCCTTAATTTCTCCTTCTTCTGTCTCCTTGTTAGTGTATAGAAATGCAACCGATTTCTTTGCATTGATTTCATATCCTGGCATGTTGCTGAATTCCTATATGAGTTCTAGCAATTTTGGGGTGGAGTCTTTTGTGTTTTCCACATAAAATATTGTGTCATCTGTGAAGAGTGAGAGTTTGACTCCTTCTTTGCCAGTAATTGAGGATTTTTAAAGATTTCTTAATTTTGCTTGGTTCTGCTACTCTCATACCTGTAGCTTTCCTTTTTTCATAGAACGTTTGTTTTTTTGTAGTGTGAAATATTTCATTTGACACTGTAGGTGACTCTACTGGGGAGAAGAGTGGAATAGGCTAATAAGTTTTATGTTACACATTATGAGAGTAGGTCCAGGCATTGCAGGACTTGACCTTCTTGAAGCCCTATTGTAGTTTAGGGCTCCTTTATATAAAAGGACATAAAATTGAAATGCAAAATTAGATGCCAGAGTCCACATTTATTTAAAAGTAGAAAAAAGGAGCTAGTTGAAAATTTAGAAAAGTTGGGAAAAACCCCAAAACATCACCCAGATCCATAGAAATGATATTTCTGTTAATGAACTGCCAACACATCTGTAAAATAATTTTCCAGACTAGTTTTTGGTTCCAAATATTTGCAATCTTCTTTCTTCTCTACAATGCATATAATTCCAGTGCTAGATACCAAATTTATATCATTGTATGACTTTTGTCTCTTACCTTAACAAACAATGCTGTATAATTCACTATAGTGGGCAGTAGGAGTCTTTTGGAATCCATTTGTGTATCAGGAAAGCCAGTAATACTATACAGAGAAGTTACTGCAAGCCACATAAATAACGCCCAGTAAGTTCAAACTAAATGTGTCCCCAACTCAACATCCCAGGGATCTAGAAGGGTCCCATGCAAATGAGGAGCCCTGAAACGTAAACTTCAGTAGCTCCACAGGAATTCTATCCTTTAAAAATCATTCTATCATAATGCACCTCACTTGGTTAAAATTGTCATTATCTTTAGGATAATTAAAAATTTGGACACCACTAGTACTAAGAACATTCACAAGTGAAGTGTTGATAAGTTTGGAGAAAAATATCCTTAAACATATTTCTCATGCAAACAAGAAAGATACACATAAGGATATTATTTCAAGATACTGTTGTTTAAGAACTGTTGACTTTAACAAAGAGTGCTGAAGGAAATAAAAGCACTAGGACTTAATTCTTACGTATTTTTTCTGATTCACTGTCATTTATTTTACATAACATAAAAATTTCATTTAAGAAATTTAGCTTAAAAGTCATAGACACTTTCCTATTATTTAATCTGTATTCTTAATCTATCAGCAATGTCTGCAAGTCCACCAATAAGATCATTCATTGTTTCACGGAGCATATTCACATTATCAAAAATAATAATTAAAAAAACCCCAACCAAAACCAACATAACTTTGTATCAAATATGAAATTGTGTTTGGTTTGATGATGTGGGGAAATGTCTTGACTCCTTAATAGAGCGTCCTATGCATGTCCTCCCTTTGTTGAACATTAAAATTATAGTAATAGGAACAGTCAACATTTATCAATTGGTTTCTCTGATCCAGGCACCACTCAGCTAAGTGCTTTTACATGCATTCCCTGTTTAATTCAAAATAGTTCTATGAGGTAGGTACCATTTTGCAGATGAAGAAACTGAGGCTTAGAGAGTTTCTATGAGAAGCCTAGATCCATGTAGTTTGTTAAGTGGCCTGGTGTCTGACATAGACTTTTATTTATTTTTAACTTCTTAATTTTTTAAAAGATTTATCTTTTTTATTTTAGAGAGAGATAGAGAACTCAAACACACAAGCAGGGGGAGGGACAGAGGGAGAGGGAGAGAGAGAATCTCAGGCAGGCTCCACACTGAGCATGGAGCCTGATGTGGGGCTCAATCTCACAACCCTGATATCATGACCTGAGCAGAAACCAAGAGTCGAATGCTCAACCGACTGAACCACCCAGGGGCCCCTGACATAGACTTTCAAAGAAAAGTCTACTTTGCAGTATTGTCACAGAAGCATTAAAGAGATAGCAGGAGGTTTGAAACTCGTAGATGGCACTTGAATGACTACCACTTTGAAAAGAAGGAGCCCTACATATAAGGGACAGTATAGCACAGGAAAAGACAGTAGAAGTCCAGCACTGGAGTCAAACCATGTGGGTTTGTATCCTGGCTCCATCATTTACTGGCTGGCTGACTTGTGGCAAGTTGCTTAACCTTCTGCGCCTCAGTTTCCCCTTCTGTTTAAAGAGGATAGAATGAATGAGGTATGAGGATCTAATGAAGTGATACAAAGCATTTAAACCAGTGCCTGACAAAGTACACCCTGCAAAAAAGTCTAAGTCTTTATTGCCAATTAATATTAAACTTATTTGTCTTTTGAAATAGAGTATGTGGCAAATGCAATGCTAAGTAAACAGTACAAAACAATTTCTTTATCTTGTCTTTTCTAATGCATATATTATTTGGTTAAGGACCCCCTAGGTGTATTGGAGAATGTGTTCATAGCAATATTATAATACCAATATAAAAATGCATTTTTGTTTTAAAAAATGAAAACACTTCCCAGGAAGATAAAATTTTAAAGTTTGTACCATATTTATATTTTACTTTGATTTAAAGGATATTGCCACTACGTGGAGGAATTTTCAGTCCAGGTATGTTCCTGTAGATGTTATGACTTTTCAAAACTTAATCTACTATTTATGTTATGAAATTATTAATATCTTGTAGCTCAGCAGAAACAGTAACATAACATAATGAGAAAAGTTGCATCTCTGCTCCTGATACTCTTAATAAACACATTATTCATTTTTTATTCAATTTAACTGCAAATAGCTATATTGAAAACATTGCCACAGGGTACGTTTCTATTTTAGGGTGACAGGAAATAACTCCTGAAGACTCTCAGAAGTGAGAAACAAAATATAAATTGTAGAGTAGATGGAAAAACGTAAAAGATTCTGATCTCTATGAATAACTGTATTTCCCAAAGGAGTAAACATTAATGACTTTAATTAGATTGTAATTGCTCATGAGAGCAAGTTCTTGCATGAGGTAAAAATACCTGACAATGCATTATGACTGAGCGTTTCTGTCAGTGCCATAGAACAGATTAATGGCCATGCCATTTGAAGGCGGGGCATTCCCTAAATGTAAACTAAGCCCTTAATCAGTGCCAACATGATGAAAAGCCACTCTTCTAATTAGGTCAAATTCTATTCGATCTTGATAGTTTTGCATCATGTTGGGATTTAAGACAGGAGCGTATCTATGAAAGGCTCCAAGAAGTTCTTATGCATATTTCTTATTTCACGAATGGTATAAAATAAGCAAATGAGATTTTTTGGGGGGGGGTGTTTTCTTTTTGTTCTCATTTACTTGGAGGAACTGTCTTGACATAATATGGTTTGGGCTTAGATTTAGGAATTTCCTTCTATTTCTTGGGCACAGTGTTGGAGTCTGTATTTTCTCCATCAGTCGCCCTTGGCCCAGGGAACTGTTAAGAATAGATGCGTTTCACAGTTACGTTACGTATTCACATGACTCAATCACAGGCTAACAATTTTAGTCAAGGATTTTCAGGTCTTATTGTAAAAACAGGTAATATTTACTGACTTGCCAAATTACTAAGTTTTTAATGATTTCTTAATTTATCTTGTTTTTGATACTTTTGAAGGGGAAAAAACTTCTGGTGTTGGACAAATCTAGTCCTCACAGGACTTTCATGGATCATATTCTTAGATCCATAGTAGTCCAGGCCTGGGCATTTTGCATAACAGATTTCACTGAGATTTTGTAATGAGTATGTCACCGGCCTCACCATATTTCACTATGTTGAGTCACATTTCCTGTGATACCTTTCAGAGCTTATTAAGTTCTTCCAAAGCCACAAATTTCATGTTCAACTCAAATTAGTCAGGCAAATATAAATCAGTGAAGCAGGTGAGGGAAGACAGTGGTGCACGGGAGGTCCAGCCTCTGTCTGGTAGCGACAACTGATGCTCAGCTGTGTGGTTTGTGGTGCCTACTGTGACTGGACCTTACGAGTCAAAAGATCTGGAAATCTGTTCTTACGTAAAGTCTTTGATAGTTAAATGTTAGCAACTAATTAAAAGAAAAACTTAGTAAGCCCAACTATACCAATGCCCGCTATCCTTTTATGACATCTATGTAAAAGTTTGAAAAACAAACACCCTGTCAATCTCTATTAGATTCCTTTTTCCCACTATAGACCAAAGCCGAAATGCATTTGAAGAGAGGCTATCCAAACCAACCTATCATTCTAGCATCATATTCTACTATATGTTTCACTTCCAGGTAGTTTCTAAAATTAATGCTGTTGTAATTTAGTTGCATATGTTTTTATATGACTAACAGTACAGTACAGCAGTGATAATTACCCATATTCAAAGAGGAAAGATAAGTGAGAAATTTACTCCATTGATGAATATCTGGTTCTCCTGTTTATTTAAACCTTTGGGCGTCCATGCTGCTGGGTGGATTAAGGACCAGATGGGGAAGTTGTGATTTAATAGCATAGAGTTTCAGTGCCAATTCTGCCTCTAACACCAGGTGCCCCTTGGCAAAAAAGTCATTCTGTGCTGTAGTGTCTTGTTTTGAAAAGCCACTCAAAACAATTAAGATACTCTGCAAATATAAAATGGTATCTAAAAGCTTTTAGATTGTAGAGGATGTAATTCTGGATAAACCAATTTTTAGTATCATGAAAAGAATTTTATGTACAGCCTACGTGGATGTGTGTACATAGAAGAAGGCAGACACACAGTCATAATATATGTGAAAATCCATCTCTATTTGGAATGAAATTCTGCGTTACTGCACCATGAATGTCTGACATAGACTTAAGAGGGCAAAAAGGAAGGAATGTAAAGGTCACAGTGAGGTTCAAAACTGAAAATGAATCAGCAAGCAATGGAACTAAATGAAGAATAACCTAACTTAGATAATAGTAGGCAATACTGGCTAGTTGTTGGTAGTATGTATTTTCGGTTTTTTTCCAGAATTAGGGGATAAATTGTTTATTAAAAGCAGTTACCTCCTTTTAAATCAATAATGTCTACCTTACTTTACTGATTGATTCATATGAATTTTGTAACATGTGACCTTGGAATAAAGTATTTTTTCCTCACTTACTGTGAGACCAAATATAAGTCAAACATAGGATCCCCTTTAATTAGTGTGGACTGTGAATAACCGTGGCATTTAAGGGTTTGGCCTGACAGCTCTGGGCTTGAATCCCAGTTCTGCTTCAAATGAGGTATGTACCGTTGGGAAAATATGCCACTTTCCAATCCCCAGTTTCCTTATCCACAACTGGAGACAACAATATGATTCATATCAGGGGACACTGCAGTGTTGATAGAAACTAGCCTATGTTTCTGTGTTTGCAGCAACACCAGCCACATAGCAGGTGCTCAGGAAGTGGTGGCTGCGCTTACTGTCACACAGTGAGTGATCCCACCATTCCAGATGCATTCTGGTGCATACAATGGGAAGAATTTCATCGTGATTAATTTCCTCAATAAGCAGTCATAGAAACAAGGTAGAGAACCAACAAAGTATTGGAAAACACTGTCAAAAGGGCATGCAGGATATGCATTATTTAACAAGGAAAAGAAAGTCTGATATGTGTCCTCATATTTTAAATAAAATTAAAGAGGATTTGAAAAATTATCGAAAGGACTCTTCTATAGACTTGCGGCGTAATTGAAAAGAAAAGACTCACACACATGTAGCTTGTATTAGGAGACATTTGGAATAAAATTGAAACCTGATGTGACATACTGAAATGAAATAATATGGTAATTTTAAGAACCTCTTTCTCTGGAGAGTTTGTGGTTTATATATCTTTGGTGGATTATAGACCTTGAGGGTTGACATTGTTAACTTTGAGGTTAAAAATTCTGCCAATATTGTATTTTTGTCCAATGGCAAAAATAATATATTTGATATAAAATTTGAATAAGAACAGAGACGCTATTGAAAATAATAGCTTGTGGATTAGAATCAACAATTACTATGGCATTTCCCCAGTGCCATTAAAAAAAAAAATTAGCAGTGGCACTTTGCACTTAGAATAACCTGAACAATTCTTGGACTCCTACAAAATTTTAAACTTTAGTCTTTATGGGGACATAAAAAGAAAACAAAGGGCACTTGGCAGTAGTATGGATATAAGTTCACAGTGCTCGATTTGTATAACTAAGTGTTTTCAAGCTGGGATTGGAAAAAGTAGTCTCTGGGACAAAGATCAGAAGTTTCTGTAAGTAGATTTGGCTAATAATTTAATATGGGAATATGTGGTAACAGAATATAAAATCTGGAATATAACTTGGAAACAAATTCCAGGACCAAAACAATTTGAAGTTCACAATGGGCGTTTTGATATCACTAAAGCGTGTCCTTTATGAAAAAATCAAGGAAAGTAACTGCTTAGGCATGTATTTTTATTTTTCTGTCGGTGACCTTCTTTTTTAAAAAATTATTTATTTATTTATTAATATAACAGAGCACAAGCAGGGGGAGCAGGAGAGGGAGAAGCAGTCTCCCCACTAAGCAGGGAGCCCAATGTGGGGTTCAGTCCTAGGACCCTGCGATCATGACCTGAACCGAAGGCAGACGCTTCACCAACTGAGCTACCCAGGCGACACTGTAGGTGAACTTCATATCTAGAACTTCAGTGGGTCCACAGGACAAGCCCACATTTAAAATGCTTTGTGGAATCATGTATTATTATTCAAAATAGCTATGCGAGAAAGGGAAAGTATTGGATCCTAAGGGTACCTTAAACATACAAAAGATGTATTAGATATGGCAATATAGTTGAACTCGAACATTGTAGCAAACTGAAAGTGGTAGACAAATTATAGGACCAGCAACGTCTGTAAAAATCTATGAAACATGTCTATAGATAGAATTCGATCATGCAATCAGTTGTAGAAAACTTGAAACATGTTGGGTAGCCAACATTTATGGAGTGCCTTCTACTGGGTCTTGAGGGGAAGGAAATAAAAGAGTTGGTGGGAGGTAGACCAAGGGGTCAGTATAATCTGTGGGTGGGAGTGAGATCACCATGCAGAAGCATCTGAAGTCCTGTCATTGTGAATAAGGCTGAAGCTGCCAAGCCAGCTGTAAAGAGTGACTGTTAGCCAGTCGGTACTTATCCAGAGTAGAGGGCCTTGTTCTTACCATCATGAAAATATTTAAAAATATTAAGCTATAGAAGTGAATCTGGATGCATTTTAAGATGATTATTTACCACTCCACCCCCCTTTGCCTTTGTTTGGTCTGTTAGAAATGTCCAAGGACCACCTTCGTGTACCACCTTAATATGTATATGATAAAATATTTTAAAAACTGACTTTTTCACTAAAGAAAGTTCATATAATTTTCATAAATGGAAAACTAGTATCACTAGTCATAAATACTTGGTAACTTTACTTAAAAGTAGAAACAATGAAAATAAAAGAAGTGTCATTAAAGTCTGGCTAACTACTTTGGCTTGTGGAAGGCTCTCATTCTGAGGCATACTCGCTCTTTGTTAAAATAACCATGAAAAATGCCCATATCCTTTTACCCAGCAAAGGTAACTTGTATGAATATGTAAGGGAGATATGTTTATGATGGCATCAAATGGCCTATGTCCATTATTTATTATTATATTGAAGTTATCTATTGAAGTACTGCTTGACATAGCAAAAGATTGGGATAAAATAAGTGCTCATTGATAGTGATTAGTAAAAGGTTACAGTGTAGCCACACTATAGAATATAATGGAGCTGTTAAAACTGTGGAAGATTTTATGTCGAGTAGATTGTTTCATTTGTAAGGGTGCCTGGTGGCTTAGTCGGTCAAGCGTCTGACTCTCAATTTTAGCTCAGGTCATGATCTCAGGGTGTGAAATTGAGCCCAGAGTCGGACTCAGTGCTGAGTGTGGAGCCTGCTTGGGATTCTCTCTTTTCCTCTTCCGCTGCCCCTCTCTCTCACTCACGCCATGCTCTCTCTTTCCTTCTAAAAAGAAAAAAAAATTCATTTGTAATATATACCTACACACACAGATTTTTATATATCTTATAAAATATTTATATTTTATTTTATACACTATATATATTATGTATTATTGTTTGTTGTATCTATTGTTTATATACTATTGTTTATTATGTGTATAGAATATCTCTGGAAGACTTGATAAGAAACTAGTGACAGTGGTTGTATCCCGTGGGGAGAAATTGTGGGTAGATGGCTCAGAGTGGAGCAGAAGGGATCCTTACTTTGTGTTTGTCCTTTTGGACACTGTAAATCACAGAACGGCAGTTAAAGAGCGTCATTAAAATCTGGCTAACTACTTAGGCTTGTGGAAGGCTCTCATTCTGAGGCATGCTCGCTCTTTGTTAAAATAACCATGAAAAATGCCCATATCCTTTTACCCAGCAAATGTAACTTGTATGAATATGTAAGGGAGATTTGTTTATGATGGCATCAAATGGCCTATGTCCATTATTTATTATTATATTGAAGTTATCTATTGAAGTACTGCTTGACATAGCAAAAGATTGGGATAAAATAAGTGCTCATTGATAGTGATTAGTAAAATGTTACAGTGTAGCCACACAATAGAATATAATGGAGCTGTTAAAACTGTGGAAGATTTTATGTCGAGTAGATTGTTTCATTTGTAAGGGTGCCTGGTGGCTTAGTCGGTCAAGCATCTGACTGTCAATTTTAGCTCAGGTCATGATCGCAGGGTGTGAAATTGAGCCCAGGATCGGGCTCAGTGCTGAATGTGGAGCCTGCTTGGGATTCTCTCTCTTCCTCTCCCGCTGCCCCTCTCTCTCACCGACGCCATGCTCTTTCTTTCCTTCTAAAAAGAAAAAAAAAATTCATTTGTAATATATACCTACACACACAGATTTTTATATATCTTATAAAATATTTATATTTTATTTTATACACTATATATATATTATGTATTATTGTTTGTTGTATCTATTGTTGATATACTATTGTTTATTATGTGTATAGAATATCTCTGGAAGGCTTGATAAGAAACTAGTGACAGTGGTTGTACCCCGTGGGGAGAAATTGTGGGTAGATGGCTCAGAGCGGAGCAGAAGGGGTCCTTACTTTGTGTTTGTCCTTTTGGACACTGTAAATCACAGAACGGCAGTTAAAGAGCATAGGCTCACTTGCCTTGGTTCAAATCCTTGTACTGCCGCTTACCAGCACTGTGACCTTGAACAAGCTACTTAATTTCTCTCCGTCTCAGTTTTTTAATCAATAGAATGGGGATATTGAATGTATTTACCTCACAGAATTATAATGAGGATGAAATAAAATATGTGAAAGGTGTTTAGAGCAGTGCCTGGCATGTGGCAAGACCATATAAACATCGGCAGTTATTTTTATTCTTGTGCCATGTGCTTATTTGATCAATTAAAAAAAATACTTTTGGAACCTAGGTGGTTCAATTGGTTAGATGTCCTCCTTCAGCTCAGGTCATGATCCCAGGGCCCTGGGATCGAGCCCCAGGTAAAGCTCTCTGCTCAGCTCTCTGCTTCTCCTTCTCCACCTCCTGTATGAGCACTCTCTCTTTCTCTCTCTCTCAAATAATTACAAATAAAATTTTGAGAAAAAAATTTAAAAACCCAAATACTTTTTACAAAGTGTTTCTCTAGCAAGAATTGACAACTGTGGCTTTCTGTACTGACAATCAGAAGGAATTAAATGAACAAAAGGAAAATAGCTGCCTCACTCTAATATCAATAGTTAGGTCTGCATAGCTCCTAAAACCATTTTTGCTTTTTTTTTTTAAATCCCTACTTTAACAAATCTGATAAAGGAAACCAATATGGTGAATATCTAATTCTGTCATAAATCTGTCTTGTGCTGCATTTCTAAACACCTATGTAGCATTTTGTTATTTGCATTTTTTTTTTTTTTTCTTTTTTTTTGGTCAGCTAGCATTCCCGTGATTTTTGTTCTAGTGTTTTTACCTCTAGTGATCAGGCTCTACTGGAAGTTCATGGAAATCAATTTGTGGGTTAAAAAAAATAGAAAAAAAATAGAATAGAACATATCAGAGTCATTTACTTTCAAGTGAAGCTAAGTAGTGTTCGTGAAAACTTGTACTCCACTCCCCCAACAAAAGCTTCTGAAAATTGTCAACTATTTCTGAAAAACCCAGTGGCAATTCCATGTCCACGAGGATGATTGTGCAAGTTTCTAGTGTTGTGTGTTTGAGGACGAAAGTCGTATTGAACTGGGAACTCCCTGGAGCAAGTTGAATTCAGTAATATGGGAGCATGCACATTGCCATCCCTAGCCCTAAACAGTCTCAGCACCCGAGCACCCCAGCAACCTCAGCATACCATGGAGGGAGTGGGAGAGATCATGAAGTTATCAACCAGAGGTTTAATAATGGAATAGGAGACCAAAGACCCAGAAACTATGCAAATTGATTGGTCACTCCTAAAATGGAATATACCAAAAGCTCAGCATGTTTTCTGTTTTCAGATGTCCTCAGAATATGGCAATCATTTTATCATCTTCTGTGGAATATCAAAATATCAGGCAAACATTTAAATTTTCTGTCAGCTATTTATTTATTTAAGTTTTTATTTAAATTCCAATTAGTTAACATACAATGTAATATTAGTTTTAGGTGTAAATTTAGTGATTTATCACTTAGATACAACATCTGGTCCTTATCGCAAGTGCCCTCCTTAATCCCCATCACCTATATAACCCACTCCCCCACCATCGATCTCCCTCTGGCAACTCCAGTTTGTCTCTATAGTTAAGAGTCTGCCTCTTTGGTTTTCTCTCTCTCTCTCTCTCTCTCTTCTCTCTCTCTCACTTTTCCCCCATGTCTTCATCTGTTTTGCTTCTTTTAAATTTTTAAATACTTAAAAAATCTTATGACATTTAAACATTTCTTTATATTCCTTTTGTGTATTACATTCACTGTTTTCTCAGTGTAAAATTTTAAGTCCCTGTCCTACTCATATATAAGAAAAATTAGAGAAATTTTAGAGAACAGAGAAAATATAAAGAAAAATAAAATTATATAATAGATGCTACTAGAGAGATTAGAATTTAGAGAAGTAAAAGGAAGAAAGCAAAAATTTACTCATACATGTCACCACTCAGCAATAAATACTGTTTTTTTTTTGTGTGTCATTTTTTTAATCTATGTAGACTTAAGCTGATCATGTGTGTAGATCATTTCCATTTTTTGCTAGTAGTAATGGCAAATTGACCTAGTAGCCAACTACATAAATTTTCACCTGCATATCTAGGCAAAAGGAAATGACCATAGTTCTAAAGGCTCTTTTGTACATTGCCAGAACTCTTTCCAGGAGCTCTATACTTTCCATGCTCATTCAGTGGTGCCAACAGTAAGTGTATTTGAACAGATTCTCATCAGCTGATATTATTAATTGTTTGATACATCGGCTAATTGGCAAAAAAACTTATTAGTCTTTACTTTTTGGCCACTAAAAGGTTGAATTTAAAATGTATTTGTTAAACAATCATAAAATTTGTATGGAACCACAGAAGACCCCTAAAGAGCCTAAGCAATCTTGAAAAGAAAAGCAAAGCTGAAGGCATCATCAATAATTTGATTTCAAGTTATATGACAGAGTTTAGCGTGATCCAAACACTATGGTACTGGCACAAAAAGGGAGCGACAGATCCATAGAACAGAAGAGAAAACCCAGAAGTAACCCACAACTAAATTGTCAATCCATCTTTGACAAAGCAGGAAAGAATATCCAATGGGAAAAAGACTGTCTCTTCAACAATGGTGTTGGAAAGCTGGACAGCAACATGCAAAAGCAGAATGAAACTGACCACTTTTTTCACCATACATAAAAATAAACTCAAAATGGATTAAAGACCTAAACATGAGACCTGAAACCACAAAAATCCTAGAAGAGAACACAGCTGTAAGTTCTTTGACATCAGCCATAGCAACTTCTAGATATGTCTCTTGCCCAAGAAGACATACTACAGATGGCCAATAGACACATGAAAATGTTCGACCGCCACATAGCTATCTCAGGGATAGATCAAAACTACATGGAGTATATCACCCGTCACCTGTTAGAATGGCTGAAATCAACAACAACACAAGAAACAACCGGTAGTTGGCAAGGTGATGTGGAGAAAGGGGAACCTCCTGCACTGCTGGTGGAAATGCAAAGTGGTGCAGCCACTCTTGGAAAACAGTATGGGGTTTCCTCAAAAGTTAAAAATAGAACTGCTTATGGGATCCAAGATTGCACTACTAGGTGTTTACCCAAAAGAATGCACAAAAATACTAATTCAAGGGATATATGCGCCTTTATCGCCAATAGCAGCATTACTATGTACAATAGCCAAATGATAGAAACTGCCTCAAGTATCCATCCATCAATGAATGGATAAAGAAGAGGTGGACACACACACACACTACACACACACACACAGACACACAATGGAATATTAGTCATTAAAAATGAAATCTTGCCTTTGAACAACAATGACTGTATGGAGCTAGAGTGATTATGTGTTAAGCAAAATAAGTCAGGAGACAGATAAATATCATGTGATTCTCACTTATATGTGGAATTTAAGAAACAAAACAAATGAACAAAGGGGTGAAAAAAGGGAGGAAGCAAACCAAGAAACACGACTGTTAACTATAGAGAACAAACTGATGGTTACCAGTGTGGACGGATTGGGGGGATGGGTGAAATAGGATGGTGGGGGATTGAGGAGTGCTCTTGTGATGAGCACTGGGTGATGGAGGAAGGGTTGCATCCTCTATATTGTAACCTGAAACTAATATCACACTGTATGTTAGGTAAAAAACTTAAAAATAATATTAAAAACACTTTTATTCTCTTATGATTGTTCATGTCCATTGTATGATTAACATTGGTACAACATTGTTGATTAAATTCAGACTATATTAGATTTCCCCAGTTTTCCCACATTGCTCTTCACAGTTTTTCTCTGTCTTGATTGTCATAGCTTCTTGGTAAACTTGAGAACCACTTTAACACTTTGATGTGCCTGGGTGGCTCAGTCGTTGCGCTCTGCCTTCAGCCAGGCATGATCCTGGAGTCCTGGGATCGAGCCCCACGTTTGGCTCCTCCGCTGGGAGCCTGCTTCTTCCTCTCCCACTCCCCCTGCTTGTGTTCCCTCTCTTGCTGGCTGTATCTCTCTCTGTCAAATAAATAAATAAAATCTTTAAAAAAAAAAAGGAAAAAAAACACTTTGCAGAAAACATCTTCTTGAGATTTTTATTTGATTTTATTAAACATGTAGATTAATCTGTTAAGATTGACTTCTCTATGATACCTAGGATTCTAATTCAGGGCCATTGTATCTATTTCAGTAACTAAGGGCTTCAGAAGCAGTCTCCAGGCTTGCTATAAACTATTCACTTCCCATTTTAAGTTTCTGCAATTTTGTCTTTGTCTTTTGTCAAGACATCTTTCATGTCTCTCACTAACATTTTATAGTTCTCTTCATTTAGAAACTGCACATTTTGTGTTAAAGTTATTTCTGGGTAACTAACATTTTAGTAGATAATTTCTCTGTACGTTATAATAATTTTGCTTTCTCCAGTTAGATATCTGTACTTCTTATTTCTTTGTTATGTTTTATTGACTTGCCTAGAATTTTCAAGATAATAGAAAAAAACAGGAGTAACAAATAATAGAAAATGGTGATCTTGTAATGCTCTTATAATGATGAAAATGGTGACTTTATAATGCCCTGGGATATAGGAGGAGAACCAGAGAATGTGATATTTTTGTAGGTCAAATGAAGAAAGAATTTTGGGAAGAAAGGAAGGAGAGACAGGGTGCAACACTGTTTATAGTTCAAACAGAAGATGAAAGAAAATTATTCTTTGGACTTATCAAAGTAGAGGTCAAAGATAAATTTTGGTGGAGTGTACAGGGCAATGGCCTCGCTGGAGTGCTATAAGAGAAAAGGAGAAGAGAGAACTTGGAGACACCAAGTATAGACAAGAATTTCTAGGAGTTTTGCTCAAAGGGACAAAAGAAATAGAGTTGTAGCTAGTGAGTGATGTGAGAACAAACAGATTATATTTTTTAGGCTGGGAGAAATATATTTTTTAGGGTGGGAGATATAGCAAGTTTGTATGGTGAAAGAAATAACCAAGTAGAGAGACAAAATAGTTGCAGGAAAGAGAGGGAAGAATTGCTGGAGAAATATCATCTTGGGGGGATACATAATGTTCAAGTGTAGGGGTTGGCCATTGATAGGAGTTGGACACTTCATCTGGGAAGGCATAGTTTATGGGCATAGGTGTTGGTAGGTAGGTAAATGTGGTAGGAGCAGTTTGTGCAAGTTCTTTTCCGATTCTTTCTATTTTTTCATTCCGCTGAGTATAAGACAGGCAGGAGGTGATATAATTTGAAGAGAGAACAGAAGACATAGGGTAGTTGGTTAGGAAAGTAATAGAGGCATTATTAGGGGATTCCATGGAGGGCTGTCTAGAATTAGTGGGAAAGAACTTAAATTGAGCTTGGTCAGTCTGGTTGAGTGATTTTCTCCATCACCTTTCAGGTACACAAGACAATTGTAGCATCAGTGCATTTAGTCAAGGTTGGAGATTTTCCAGGCAATAAAATTTTAAAAAAGACAAAGTAGTGATTACAGAGATTGACAATGTAATTTAAGGTAGGTAAGGGGAGAAATGAGAACACGAGATGGTTGAGAGTGAAAAGGATTAGTAGATTCTTGGTTTATCAACAAATCAAATGATCATCAATGTCTTTGACTTTTGTTCTGTTTGGAATATATGTTGAAATATGAGAGCAATCAGAGTTCTAAAAAAAAAGACAAAGTAGTGATTACAGAGATTGACAATGTAATTTAAGGTAGGTAAGGGGAGAAATGAGAACACGAGATGGTTGAGAGTGAAAAGGATTAGTAGATTCTTGGTTTATCAACAAATCAAATGATCATCAATGTCTTTGACTTTTGTTCTGTTTGGAATATATGTTGAAATATGAGAGCAATCAGAGTTCTCAGGCCACTGCTTTGAGAGCATATCAGTCACACAGTAAAGGACTTCTGTCCAGTTCTTTGTTTGATGAGAACTTGGATCTATGAACTGGACTCAGGCAATGTAGTCCCAATTTTAACATTCTACCTTGTAGAACTATTTAGTCACAAGGGAAATAAATTTGGAAATTCATCTCTGAATGATAAACTGTCTTACAAAGGTCTCAGGGGTGCCTGGGTGCCGTGGTGCCTTCAGTCGGTTAAGCAGCTGACTCTTCGTTTCAGCTTAGGACGTGATCTCAGGGTTGTGGGCTCCACGCTCAGCGGGGAGTCTGCTTCTCTCCCTCTCTCTGTCTCTCTTTCTCAAATAAGTAAGTAAGTAAATAAATAAATAAATAAATAGGTTTCAGAATAACTTGTGAAGAAATAAGTCTTAGACATGATCAACAAATGGTATATACGTTTCAGCCGTCCTAGATAAAAGAGAGGCTTTGAATGCAGAAAGTCAGAAATAGAAATAAATGGAGAAAATTAGAACAGAAAAATCAAATTGTGGACAATAAGAAACAGAGGTAAGTATTCTATATATATTTGGTTTTGGACCTGTATGTCCTTGTATTAAGTAGGTAAGAAGAGGATGACCAAAAGTATATGTAGGGGTGGTGAAGGGATCAGCCAGGGCAAACAGAGTGGGCAGAAATCCATCCTATAGGGACACTTCTAAGAACTTAGTCTACCTTCTTACCCAGTTAGATTTACCCCTGGGAGGAACAGAGGTAAAAAAATGAAAAAAGGGGACAAGTTTAAACAGGATGTTACCCAGTACATCTTGTATATATCTCATAATCTCACAAGAAGAGAGTGGGCACTTGGGAGATAGCCAAAAGATAGAATTGTATCTTTTTTCTTTAGCTTCCTAGAGAAAGAAAGCTCCCTAGCTTTGCTAGGTTTTGTGGAATTTTAATTAAGATACCAGACATCCCAGCCATAATTTTCAGACAGCTTCTGTTAACAATATCAATCTAGATGTTTAGCTCAGTATAATCAAGGCCATTTCTTTGGAAAATAATACCTGTTTATTTTCAGCGCTTCTGTTCTGCAAAACAAAGGCATGATCAATAATTATGGTAAAATACTTTAGTTTTGATTGTCATTGGCTCCGCTGAATAATAAAAAAGTTATCTAATTACTGAAATTACTTCCAAGGAGGCCACCCCACTTCACCTTCCCTAGTACTTTTATTCTGGTGAACTTTCTAGAATACACATACAATATGCTGCTAGTTATTTCTTCTTTAAGCTTTGATCTGGTAATTTTTTGGTATTGTATATGGAATTTAACTAGCAAGCTACATATTATTTTATGGCTTTAACATTGAATTTTTATTGCTTAGCATAGTTTTTTTGGGGGGTAATTTTAAGTAGAAAGTCATTAAAAAGCCCCTCAATTATCTATCCATGTTTAAACATTTTAAGGCGAAAATTCATGTATAAAACAAAACAGATGGAATATTTTTCCAGGGAAGTTGTTCATCTTCTATGTTTTAGATTCTGAAATGTACATTAAGCTAAAATAATGGAAAATTACACTTAAAATATAGATGCATTTTTCCAGGTGTGATTGATTGCAATTTTAGGTAAAGGCCAAATTCTACTTAGGAAAAAAATTCCTTCCCTAAGTGTTTTATAATATGCTTACTTGAAGTCTTATTCAACTGTCTTAAACACAAGAAGAAAAATATACATCAAGCTATATTCAAGTATATAAAACTGCAGTAGTGACAAATACAATTCTAGAAAAGTGACAATATACAAACTGTTGTCACACAGTTTCAGGAGAACTATGTGGGCAAGCAAGTTATGGGCAGAATTTAAAAAATGCAATGGATTTTTCTGGGCAATCACATTGCAAAATACTGCTGAGTCAAATACATTTCCTAGTATACTTTTACTTTCTGTTTATTACCCTTTCTTCAATTTATGAGATCATTAGAATGAAGTGTAAATGCTGTAAAAATGCCTTTAAACTAAATATTGTTGTAATAATGTCTAAAAGTGAATGGAATTTGAATTTCCTCATTCTTTTTCTGTGTTCAGTGATACCAAGTTTGACCAGGACCAGACCTGGGAATCTTGGGCTTCCTCAGTCTGGCCTTAGTCCTGAATCCATTTGATGGCTTATGATTGCTCAAATGTTGGCACAACTTATATGCGTCTCATTTCTTTTTAAAATTTACAAAAATTTTTTTATTATGAACATATAATGTATTATTTATTTCAAGGGTTGTCTCATTCCTTTTTAAAATTTAAAAAAAAATTTTTTATTATGAACATATAATGTATTATTTATTTCAAGGGTCCAGATCTGTGATTCATCAGTCTTACACAACATACAATGCTCACCACAACACATACCCTCCCCAGTGTCCATCACCCAGCCACCCCATCTCCCACCTCCCTCCCCTCCAGCAACTCTCAGTTTGTTTCTTGAGATTAAGAGTCTCTTATGGTTTGTCTCCCTTTCTGGTTTAGTCTTGTTTCATTTTTTTCCTCTCTTCCCCTATGATTCTCTGCCTTGTGTCTTAAATTCCACATATCAGTGAGATCATATAATAATTGTCTGACTGACTTATTTCACTTTGCATAATACCCTCTAGTACCATCCATGTCTTTGAGAATGGCAAGATTTCATTTTTTTGATGGCTGTTTAATATTCCCTTGTATATATATGCCACATCTTCTTTATCCATTCATCTGTCAATGGAAGTCTGGGCTCTTTCCATGGTTTGGCTATTGTGGACATTGCTGCTATAAACATTGGGGTAGAGGTGCCCCTTCATCACTACATTTGTGTCTTCGGGGTAAATACTTAGTAGTATAATTGCTGGGTCATAGGGTAGCTCTATTTTCAAACTTTTGAGGAACCTCCATACTGTTTTACAGAGTGGCTGCACTAGCTTGCATTCCCACCAACAGTGTAAGAGGGTTCCCCTCTCTCCACATCCTCACCAACATTTGCTGTTTCCTGTCTTGTTAATTTTAGCCATTCTGACTGGTGTGAGGTGGTATCTCATTGTGAAAAGATAAAAGTAGTAACAATAATTATTATAATAATAAGGGTTACACAAAATAAGAAAATGCAAAATGTGACATCACAAACACAAAACACGGCAAGGGTGAAAAAGTAATAATGATGAGCTTTATGATGAGATCAAACTTAATTTTGTTATCAGCTTAAAATGGACTGTTATAAATTGCTATATGAAAACCTCAAGTAAACCATATAGTGGTTACAGTGAATATGCAAAAGAAAAAGAGAAAAGAATATGAGCATACCACTAAAGAAAGCCATCAAACCACAAAGGAAGAGAACAAGAGAAGAAGAAAGGAATAGAGAGGAACTACAAAAACAGTCAGAAAACAATAATGCCAATAAATACATACCTATCAATAATTAATTTAAATGTAGATGGGCTAAATTCTCCAATCAAAAGACATAGCATGGCTAAATGGATTAAAAAAAAAAAAGACCCATCTATGTGCTACCTACAAGAGCCCCACTTTCGATGTAAGGACTCACACTCTTAAAGTGAAGGGATGGGAAAAGATATTCCATGCAAATGGAAACCAAAAGAAAGCTGGAGTAGCTATCCTTAGACAAAAAGGACTTGAAAACAAAGACTGTACTAAGAGACAATGAAGGGAATTACATCATGATAAGGGGATCAATCCAAAAAGGTGACATAACATTTGTAAATATTTACACATCAAACATAGGAGCCCCTGAAGAGATGAAGCAAATATGAACAGATCTAAAGAGAGAGATGGACAACAATACAACAATAGTAGGGAACCTCAAATACCTTACTTACATCAATTCAGACAGAAAATAAATAAGGAAACATCAGCCTTAAATGGCACATTAGACCAGATGGACTTAGATATATACAGAACATTCCATCCTTTGAGAGAGAGGTGGGGGGAGGGGTAGTGGGAGAGGGAGAGAGAATCCCAAGCAGATTCCATGTTAAGTGAGGACCTGTCATGGGGGCTCAATCTCAGGAACCTGAGCCAAAACCAAGAGTCTGATGCTTAACCACCTGCACCACTCAGATGCCCCTGTTTTTTTTCTTTTTAAATATAACTTTTCCTTCCTCTGATTGTAAAAGTTAATCACAGAAATAATGGAAAGTGATAATCTTTTATATTGCTTGAAAAAACATTTGAAATGAGCAGAGACCCACACCAGAGACATTCTAATTAAAATGTCAAAAGTTAAAAACAAGGAGAGAATATTAAAAACAGTAAGAGGAAAACAACTTTTATGTATGAGGGAATCCTCAGAAGACTACCAGATTTTTTTAGCAGAAACTTTGTAGGCTAGAAGAGGATGGCATGATATATTCAAAGTACTGAAGAAAAAAAACTGAAAGTTCACAAATATGTGGAGGTTAAACAACATGCTATTGGACAACTGATGGGTCAAAGACGAAGTCAAAAAAGAAAGAAAAGTATACCTTGAGACAAATAAAAATGTAAATACAATATATCAAAATTTATGGGATGCACCAAAAGCAGTTTTAAGAGGGATGTTCATAGCAATAAATATCTACCTCAAGGAACAAGAGAATTCTCAAACAACCTAACTTGAGGTATTCTCAAGGAACTAGAAAAAGAATAAACGAGACCCCAAGTTAGTAGAAGGAAGGAAATAGCAAAGATTCCTAAATGGAAAGGTAAATATATAGTAAAGGTATTGTACTAATCCCTATTAGAGCAGAAATGAATGAAATAGAGATGAAAAAGACCATAGAGAAGATCAATGAAGCTAAGAGCTGGTTCTTTGAAAAGATAAGCAAAATTGACAAACGATGCAAAATGTGACATCAAAAACACAAAACACGGCAAGGGTGAGAAAGTAATAATGATGAGTTTTATGATGAGATCAAACTTAATTTTGTTATCAGCTTAAAATGGACTGTTATAAATTGCTATATGAAAACCTCAAGTAAACCATATAGTGGTTACAGTGAATATGCAAAAGAAAAAATTGACAAATCTTTAGCGAGACTCACCAAGAAAAAAAAAGAGTCGACTCAAGTAAAATCAGAAATGAAAGAGATTTACAACGGATACCACAGGAAGCAGAAAGGATCATAAGAGTCTACTATGAACAATTACATGCTAACATTGGACATCTAAAATAAATGGATACATTCCTAGAGACATACAAACCTATCAAGACTAAAATCTGAACAGACCAATTGCTAGTATAGAGATTTAATCAAATTAAAAAACCTCCAAGCAAACAAACGTCCAGACCAGACAGCATCTTTGAGGAATTCTACCAAACATTCAAAGATGGATTATTACCAATTCTTTACAAACTCTTCAAAAAAATAATAAAGGCAGTAACTCTTCCAAACCCATTTTATGAGGCCAGCATTACTCTGATATCAAAATCAAACAAGAAAGCCACAAGAGCTAAATTCCCCAATCAAAAGACATAGCATGGCTAAATGGATTTAAAAAAAAAAAAAGACCCATCTATGTGCTACCTACAAGAGCCCCACTTTCGATGTAAGGACTCACACTCTTAAAGTGAAGGGATGAGAAAAGATATTCCATGCAAATGGAAACCAAAAGAAAGCTGGAGTAGCTATCCTTAGACAAAAAGGACTTGAAAACAAAGACTGTACTAAGAGACAATGAAGGGAATTACATCATGATAAGGGGATCAATCCAAAAAGGTGACACAACATTTGTAAATATTTACACATCAAACATAGGAGCACCTGAAGAGATGAAGCAAATATGAACAGATCTAAAGAGAGAGATAGAAAACAATACAACAATAGTAGGGAACCTCGAATACCTTACTTACATCAATTCAGACAAAAAAATAAATAAGGAAACATCAGCCTTCAATGGCACATTAGACCAGATGGACTTAGATATATACAGAACATTCCATCCAAAAGCGACAAAATACACATTCTTCTTAAGTGCACAAGGAACATTTCCAAAATGGATAATAATAAATTTAAGAGGATTGAAATAATATGAAACATTTTTTCCAACCACAATGTTATGAAACTAAACTAGAGATTAAACTGGAAAGTTCACAAATATGTGGAGGTTAAACAACACGCTATTGGACAACTGATGGGTCAAAGACAAAGTCAAAAAGGAAAGAAAAGTATACCTTGAGACAGATAAAATGTAAATACAATATATCAAAATTTATGGGATGCACCAAAAGCAGTTTTAAGAGGGATGTTCATAGCAATAAATATCTCCCTCAAGGAACAAGAGAATTCTCAAACAACCTAACTTGAGGTATTCTCAAGGAACTAGAAAAAGAATAAACGAGACCCGAAGTTAGTAGAAGGAAGGAAATAGCAAAGATTAGAGCAGAAATGAATGAAATAGAGATGAAAAAGACCATAGAGAAGATCAATGAAGCTAAGAGCTGGTTCTTTGAAAAGATAAGCAAAATTGACAAATCTTTAGCGAGACTCACCAAGAAAAAAAAAGAGTCGACTCAAGTAAAATCAGAAATGAAAGAGATTTACAACGGATACCACAGGAAGCAGAAAGGATCATAAGAGTCTACTATGAACAATTACATGCTAACATTGGACATCTAAAATAAATGGATAAATTCCTAGAGATATACAAACCTATCAAGACTAAAATCTGAACAGACCAATTGCTAGTATAGAGATTTAATCAAATTAAAAAACCTCCAAGCAAACAAACGTCCAGACCAGACAGCATCTT
Source organism: Ursus maritimus (assembly GCF_017311325.1). Taxonomy (NCBI): domain Eukaryota; kingdom Metazoa; phylum Chordata; class Mammalia; order Carnivora; family Ursidae; genus Ursus; species Ursus maritimus. The sequence continues at coordinate 36,044,904 of NW_024424453.1, forward strand.
TGAGGAATTCTACCAAACATTCAAAGATGGATTATTACCAATTCTTTACAAACTCTTCAAAAAAATAATAAAGGCAGTAACTCTTCCAAACCCATTTTATGAGGCCAGCATTACTCTGATATCAAAATCAAACAAGAAAGCCACAAGACAAGGAAATTACAGGCCAGTATCCCTGATGAACATGGATTCAGAAATCCTCAGCAAAATATTAGGAAGCCAAACTCAACAATACATTAAAAGGATCATACACCATGATCAAATGGAATTTATTCCAGGGATGCAAGGGTGGTTCAACATCTGCAAATCAGTGTGATGCACTACATTACCAAAATGAAAAAAAAATCATACGATCATCTCAATAGATGCAGAAAAAGAATTTGACAAAGTTCAACATCCATTTATGATAAAACTCTTAACAAAGTGGGTATGGAGGGACCATACCTCAACATAACAAAGGCCGTGTATGACAAAGCCCACAGTTAACATCATATTCAATGGTGAAAAGATGTAAGCCTTTCCTCTGAGATCAGGAACAAGGCAATATAGTCCTAGAAGTCCTAGGCGGAGCAATTAGGCAGAAAAAGAAATAAAAGTCATCCAGATCAGAAAGGAAAAAGTTAAACTGTCTTTACTTGCAAATGACATGATATACATAGAAAACCCTAAAGACTCCATGAGAAAACTGTTAGAATGAATAAACGAGTCAGTAAAGTGTCAGGATGCAAAATCAATACACAAAAGTCTGTTGCATTTCTACACACTAATAATGAACGAGAAAGAGAAGTTAAGAAAGCAATCTCATTTACAACTGTATCCAAAAGAATAAAAGACCCAGTAATAAATTTAAACAAGGAGGTGAAAGACCTGTGTATTGAAAACTACAGGACATTAATGAAAGAAATTGAAGAAGATACAAATAAATGGAAAGATATTTCATGTTTATAGGTTGGAAGAATTACATTGTTAAAATGTGTGCACTACTACCCAAAGCAATCTATATACTCAAAGCAATTCCTAGCAACATTTCAACGGCATTTTTCACAGAAATATAACGAACAATCCTAAAATTTGTATGGAGCCATAAAAGACCCCATAGAGCCAAAGCAATCTTGAGAAAGAACAACAAAGCTGGAGATATTTAACATTCTGATTTCAAACTGTATTACAAAGCTATAGTAATTAAAACAGTATGGTATTTGGAAAAACCAGACATATAGATGAATGAAACAGAATAGAGAACACAGAAATAAACCCATGTGTAATAGTCAATTAATTTATGAAAAAGGAGCCAAACTATACAGTGGGGGAAGGACAGTCTTTTCAATAAGTGGTATTGGGAAAATTGGACAGCCACCTGGAAAAGAATGAAATTGGACCGGTATCTTAAACCATATACAAAAATTAATTCAAAATAGATTTAAGACTTGAAGGTAGCCCCTGAAGCCATAAAATTCCTAGAAGAAAACATAGGCAGTAAGCCCCTTGACATAACTCATGTCGATGATTTTTTTTATAGAATTCCAAAAGTGAGTTTATTGGTCAAAAGTCTATAAAATGTAGATTCTTGACACTGCTTTAGAGTTTTAATAAGGGCAGTATTTAATTTGCATCAGGTAGGCTATCTGATTCCATAAGATAGGGGCAAGAATTGAGAGAATAAAATTTCTTGAGGATGAGGTAATGCTTTAGCTGGTAATTATTTACTTACCTTTAAAAAATTATTTACTTACCTTTAAACAGTCATTGCTTGTGCTCCCTTGATATTATGGAATACTTTTATTTTTCTCCTAGTTGATATGTATGATGTACCCAATTTGGTCATTTTATCATAGAAGATCAAAAATATACCTTTGCGATATTATCAGTATATAGGTAGTATTTGAATTGAAAACTATACCTTCCAAATCTACCAGAGAACCTGGCACATACTAGGTGTGCCTCTATAAATATTTTGTAATTTTCTCTGAAGATACTCAACAGCTTGATATAGGAGATGAGACAGCCAAATATTGGCATGATCTAGAGAATTCCCCCCGTCCCCCAAATCTAAATGTTTTATATTACTAGATGCACCAGAATGTATTGCTAAAGGTGGTTGTAGAAACCAATATATTTGAAATCTCTGTCTAATTCTTCTGTAAACAGAGAAAAAAACCACCTGTTTGAATCAGACATTTGACAATGACAGTGTATATTGGGGAGGGGGCAGGCAGAGACTAAGAGACCTGGTAGAAAGAGGAGAATCTAAAGGTTTGAACATTAAATTATGGCTCAGGGTCAGTCATTCTAGGGAATGGTCTCTGAAAAATGTATCCAAAGTTATGTTCCAGATAGTGAGATTGAACATTGGAGGAGCGCTCTTGAAAGACATGAAAAGTATTCTCTAAAGTGTGAATAGAATTCCAGGATAAGTGGTTTTAATTCAGGACAGGACAGAAATACTCTGAGGGGCACCTGGGTGGCTCAGTTGTTAAGTGTCTGCCTTTGGCTCAGGGCGTGATCCTGGCGTTCTGGGATCAAGCCCCACATCAGACTCCTCCGCCGGGAGCCTGCTTCTTCCTCTCCCACTCCCCGTGCTTGTGTTCCCTCTCTCGCTGGCCGTCTCTCTCTCTGTCAAATAAATAAATAAAAATCTTAAAAAAAAATAAAAATAAAAAATCATTAAAAAAAAAAAGGACAGAAATACTCTGAGCTTTAAGTAATAGGGACGGTCTGAATGGTGCCTGAGGACAAACATCAGGGATCAGAAACTCAGACATGGGTGATAATCTAGTTTCTGAGAGATTGGGGGGCATAAAGCAGGGACACTGGAGGAATATGGGGCACCTAGGAGATTGGGGCTCTTTTATTCATTTATGTGACAAATATTTACTGAAAAATGTGTAAAGCGCTGTGTAAGACAAGGGAAAGTGGTCGGTATAGGGGACTAAGATTACAACACAGTGATGGAAGAATTGTAGTGTTAAGTTTTGAAATGGTTTAGCAGTAAGAATGATCTAGAATTTAGCCACCATCAGGGTGCACTGACACCTCGGGTAGAGTTTGCGTGCAGCAGCCCAGTGCCTGAGGTGATAGAGTGCTGAACAAGGCAGCACAGAGCCATTTATTTTCAGTTGCTTAAGAGGATGGTGGTTTAAGGTGGTCAAGGGTAGACCAAGGAAACAAGCTTTTTCAAAGCGCCTTGGTTCTGTGGACCCAAAAGACAAAGTTTTTTCTGGTTAAATCTCACAGATAAAGTTCTAACCTGCTAGGAAATTATTTTTAAAAAGACTTAAATCACTCTAAGGGGCCAGAGCAGCTTTCCACATAGATGACTGCCAAAACCTGTCATTTCATGGGAGAAGATCTTCCCCCACCTAGCCTGCCAACTATTATTTAGAAATCTCCTTATGCTGTGTAGATGCGTGAAATTCCACCATGATTCCTCATTAGTCTAGCTGAAAACATATGGGACTTGAGTGTGAATTGCTTCATTACGATCTATATTATTTTAATAAATGAGGAAAGGGTACGGGTGTGCTTTAAAAGAATGACTGTAAGAGAGGGGAAATGTTACTAATGTTACTAATGGGTGACTAAGGTAAGGAAGGATATAAAATGCCTGCAAACTATCTTCGATTATTTTAAAACTCTATCTTCAAGGAGGCAGAATCAAAATTCTTGACTGGAGTCCCTGTCATCCCATGCTCTTTGAAACGATTACTGTATTTTTGCATTATGCCAATGGTGTTCTGTTCATAGATTCCAAATTCCCTGGTTAACCTGCTGAAAGGTTATTTTGTTGCATGTAGAACCCAATAAAATTATTGATTTCTAAAGTGTTTGTAGGGTGAAGCTCAATTCAGTGAATAAATTAATAAAATGAATAAATGATAAAGGAATTGAAACATAATAAATTAATAAAAGCCTCAATGTAAAATGCCTTTTAATATGTTCAGGAGGGAGTGTTTCAGCTACCAAATGGATTGCAGTTAAATGAATTAAAAAACAAAATAAATTTTAAAATGCTCCATTATTCATTAAAGTACTTTAGTGCCTCATTAATCTATTTTAGATCACTTAGGCCCATAAGTGCCTATTGTCAAAAGCTGATAAAGTGTGAGGAATTGCCTTTCATACCCTCCAGTCAACTGAAAGCAATAACACTTCTTAAGGTGTTAAGGTCAGGTCTACGGGGCATAAAGTATCTTTGCAGCTTGCAAACTTTTAAAAAGGGATAGTTGGAGGAGTTATTTTCATGTTTAGACAGAGTCACACTTTAAAATTTGTTCTTTCAAAAAAATTTTTTTTAATGAAGTGGAAGAAACTTCTCAGTTTTAAACAACTCCATTTCCTTTCTTACCCAAAGAAAGCATTTTAAAGTGAGACCCCTTGGGGGACCAGCCTGAAATATTTCCTGAGTTACAGCTCATGTGCAACTTCCAATTTGTTTCAAGCAATGTTGTGGTCTCTGAGAGACAAGTTACATGTCCCTGAAACTCTAAGGCTTCTAAGATAAGATAAATGTGTTTAAATGATTTTACATTTAACTTTACACTTTACTTTTACAAACGTAAATTTACATTTAAATTTACACTTTAAGTTTACAAACGTGTATGATGGAGAGGGCACTGGATGCTGCTTCTCTGTTTTGTGACCTTGGTTAAGTCTCAGTCCTTCTGAGTTGGGAGGTGACAGATTGAATGGGCATGGCAGATTGAATGGCAAGGCTGCTCCTTCTAGACCTCATGATCTCTGCTTCTTTCAAAGGAAATGTAGAATAAGCAAAATCATAGAGGATAAAATTTTAACACCCAGGGCACTGAAACAGTAAATGCCTGCAAACTATCTTTGATTATTTTAAAACTCTATCTTCAAGGAGGCAGAATCAAAATTCTTGACTGGAGTCCCTGTCATCCCATGCTCTTTGAAACGATCACTGTATTTTTGCATTATGCCAATGGTGTTCTGTTCATAGATTCCAAATTCCCTGGTTAACCTGCTGAAAGGTTATTTTGTTGCATGTAGAACCCAATAAAATTATTGATTTCTAAAGTGTTTGTAGGGTGAAGCTCAATTCAGTGAATAAATTAATAAAATGAATAAATGATAAAGGAATTGAAACATAATAAATAAAAGCCTCAATGTAAAATGCCTTTTAATATGTTCAGGAGGGAGTGTTTCAGCTACCAAATGGATTGCAGTTAAATGAATTAAAAAACAAAATAAATTTTAAAATGCTCCATTATTCATTAAAGTACTTTAGTGCCTCATTAATCTATTTTAGATCACTTAGGCCCATAAGTGCCTATTGTCAAAAGCTGATAAAGTGTGAGGAATTGCCTTTCATACCCTCCAGTCAACTGAAAGCAATAACACTTCTTAAGGTGTTAAGGTCAGGTCTACGGGGCATAAAGTATCTTTGCAGCTTGCAAACTGAGAGAGAGAGAGGGAGGACATGCACAGTTTGAGGGAAGGGCAGAGGAAGGGATAGTTGGAGGAGTTATTTTCATGTTTAGTGAGAGTCACACTTTAAAATTTGTTCTTTCAAAAAAATTTTTTTTAATGAAGTGGAAGAAACTTCTCAGTTTTAAACAACTCCATTTCCTTTCTTACCCAAAGAAAGCATTTTAAAGTGAGACCCCTTGGGGGACCAGCCTGAAATATTTCCTGAGTTACAGCTCATGTGCAACTTCCAATTTGTTTCAAGCAATGTTGTGGTTTCTGAGAGATAAGTTACATGTCCCTGAAACTCTAAGGCTTCTAAGATAAGATAAATGTGTTTAAATGATTTTACATTTAACTTTATACTTTTACAAACGTAAATTTATATTTAAATTTACACTTTAAGTTTACAAACATGTATGATGGAGAGGGCACTGGATGCTGCTTCTCTGTTTTGTGACCTTGGTTAAGTCTCAGTCCTTCTGAGTTGGGAGGTGACAGATTGAATGGGCATGGCAGATTGAATGGCAAGGCTGCTCCTTCTAGACCTCATGATCTCTGCTTCTTTCAAAGGAAATGTAGAATAAGCAAAATCATAAGAGGATAAAATTTTAACACCCAGGGCACTGAAACTGTCATGAAAAAACAAAGCAAAACTAAGAGGTGTATTAAAATGTCTTTGGATGAATGGATAGAAGATGTTTAAAGGTGGCAACTTTTCTTTTGTTATCCGTAATCAATTAGGAACATCTTACTGTGGGATGTTAAGTTAACTCTGTTCTGAACATTTCTTAGAACAAGCCATTTTAATGAGGCCCAACTTTGATTTGACAGAAGTTGGAAATCTAAACAGTGGGAAAATCCATGCCATCTGGGGTTCCGTTTGTGCTATGTCACCTAAAACAGTGCAGTGGAAATCCTGGTCCTTTTCTGCTTATTCCTCTCTTCCCCCACAGTTCATTACAATTTTGGGCTTTTGTCAGATCCATCAGGAAAGAAACCTTCTCATCCGTGGGTTAAAAACTAGTAGGATCAAGTCATCTTTGGATGGTCATTTTTCCTGGATATAGCCTACCAGAAAAATGAAGACAAACAAACAAAAAAAAACAAACCAGAGTAGAGATAGTGAGAGAGGCAGAGCTTTTAAGACACCAGCCACTTGCCTCGGTCAAGCCATGCCTGAACTCTTGGATTTTCAGTTATGTGAGCATCCTTTATCAGCATTAGCTATCATTTGTTCCCAAAAGAGCAATTGTTAGGAAAAATAGTAATATAAAATGCCAGTCATGTATCAAAATTAATTAGTATGTTTCTTCTACTCTAAGATGTCAATGATTGCAGTATGTATCACTTATTTAATAATATTTAAAGAGGAGAAAAAAATGCTGCCATATTAACTATATGGATCAATTTTTAGATAAATTTTTATTTTGGACATATTAAATGCAAAAAATACCTTAGAATGATGAAATAAGGAAATTTAAACACTTTATTTTTTCTTAATTATAATAGTTGAAATTATTCTTTTGATTAAATGACAGGTTTGAAGGGAGTTTAGCAGAGCAGGGAGAAAAACCACAGTAGAATTTTGGAACAGGAACTCTGTGGGTGAAATGAGATCCCACAGAGAGATACTGGAGTGAAGTACTTTGGACTTTACAAAGCATAATGACATTGGGTAATAGTAGTACTTTGATGCAAGAGGCAAGCTAAGAGTAAGATAATGGTAGTGCTGGGTACTGTGCTCGACACAGAAGATATGATGGTCACCATGGCATTTGTGGTTTCTGCCCTCACCAGGCTCACAGTTCAGTGCGTCAGGCCAGTGGATTTATCGATATTCCTGATAGTCACTTCCATCTTCTTCCTCAGGTCCTGGCTTCTAGTCTTTTTCTGCTGAGTCTTCTCTTCACCTAGGGAGCCCTATTGACAAGACCCAAGTCATTCCATGCTGGCTCTCTCCAGAGAAATCTCTTCATCACGCTTTCCAAAACCTACCATCTAGCCTTTTTTTTTTTTTTTTTTTTTTTAAATTTTTTTTTTTTTTTTTTAGAGAGAGATTCTAGTCTTTTTCTGCTGAGTCTTCTCTTCACCTAGGGAGCCCTATTGACAAGACCCAAGTCATTCCATGCTGGCTCTCTCCAGAGAAATCTCTTCATCACGCTTTCCAAAACCTACCATCTAGCCTTTTTTTTTTTTGAGAGAGAGAGAGGGAGGACATGCACAGTTTGAGGGAAGGGCAGAGGAAGAGGGAGATAGGCAACTTGGGCAAGTTCCATGCCCAGCACCGGAGCCCCATGCAGGACTTGATCTCACAATCCTGAGATCGTGACCTGAGCTGAAATCAAAGACTCGGATGCTTAAGGGATTGAACCACCCAGGTGCCCTCATCTAACCTTTTTTTATAGCCTTGATCTTTTCCAGGCATTTATGAGTTACAAAACAGGCTTTCTTTATCTCTTATAACATCTGTATATGAGGATGGGTTAATCTCATTCACCTTGGTATCCTACTGACAAAACTGACACAGAAAGAGTCCATTCTAGCTTTATTTACTGAAAGTGTTACACTTACAATTTATAAGCTATTTATTAAAAATCTCCCTATCACCAGTGGTGATGGATATTAACTGGACCTGAGATCATTTCACAATATAAACAAATATGAAATCATTATGTTGTACACCTGAAGCTAATATAATGTTATAAATCAAAAAAGAATCTCCCAAAACATGCTTAACAAATCTATAATTACATACATTTAAAATGACATTGCTTAGTGATATCTTTAAGACTATTATTGACTCTTAAATATTATGTTTCTATATGATAAACCCTTCTTATAATTCAGAATGAGCAACTTTTTTTTCTCTATAACCTTGTATAACAGTCAACTTTCTTTTATTAGGGAGGACTCATTTTAAAACCACTTATGCATTTTCTTTCTTTTTTCTTTTTCTTATCTTGGATGTAAACATTTCAGAGCTGAGTTTTGTGGTCCATTGCACTATCTTCTCTTTCAATGATTTTGTTTTTCTTGGTTTAACCTTTTTTCTCTCTTACTGTACTTGATTCTTTTACTTCAGAGATCCACTTTAATTTGTGTCTCTTTAAACTGCTTTAAAATTCTTTCTTCATATAGGCTGGTCCTAATGGGATACAGGTTTCTACGTATCAGACTGGGCTTTAGAATACAACTTGGAAATTAAAGTTATATTTTGTGCAATTTTGGAGAAAATTTTTAATTCTAATTTTTAAATTAATTTATTTGTTCATTTATTCATTCATACCTCTCCTTATACCCCCAAAGATATTAAGTGGCTTTCAGGAAATACATATAATGAAGAAGTATAGTGTTTCTTTCCCAAGATATATTCTGGAATATTAATAGATATCATGACAAAACTACTCAATGTTCAAATTTGTTTAGAATTTTGGTTAGGGGCACCTGGGTGGCACAGTGGTTAAGCATCTGCCTTTGGCTCAGGGCGTGATCCCGGCGTTATGGGATCGAGCCCCACATCAGGCTCCTCCGCTATGAGCCTGCTTCTTCCTCTCCCACTCCCCCTGCTTGTGTTCCCTCTCTCGCTGGCTGTCTCAAATAAATAAAATCTTAAAAAAAAAAAAGAATTTTGGTTAAATGAACTTGAATGGGTTTTTTAAAAATTCAGTACTAAGTGACTCTTGGGGATGGTATGGGACTATAGTTATTATGCAGCATTTCACAAATACATTTTAAAAGGAGTCTTTTTTTCTTGATAAAGTGTCTATTAACATATATAAGAACTAATGTTCTAGGAAATCCAGTTGGAGAGATGCTTAATTAAATAAAAATAAAATCAACAGCAGGAAAAGCTAAAATATATTATACCAGAAGGCAAAAACCAAACAAACAAACAACTCCCAATAAAGTCTCACATGATTTAGTGTAAATTTGTTTTTGACCTTCCTGGAGGTGAAAGCAAAAGAGAAACACGGTTCACTACATAATTCTTGCTGTACGGGAAGAGGAAAGAACACATTTCCTTGGGGGCAGACACACAGCCACTGGATTATGACAAATGTGTTTCAGTTGGATCACATGAGGTTTTTGGTTCTTTTTTTTGTAGCCTTCCTAATGTCAACCTTTATGTAGGTGACAGGAGAATAAGCTGGGTAGGTTTTACTAGAACCAGGGGTCCGGTAGTCAGGCTGTTTTATCAGTTATCAGAGGTGAGTTCTTGTGAAGTCAGTGCAAGTGTGGAGCAGCAGACAAGAAAGAGGCAGAGTCTGAAAGTCAGAAAGATACAGAGAAGTCGCTGGACGATTTCATATAACCACACAGCACCTCACCCCCTGGGGTTCCATTTGTGAATCAAAACCAAGTATTATCCATCCATTCATCCATCCATCTTCTATTTATTTAAGGTGATGTTGTATAGGTCTTTTTTTTTTTTTAAAGATTTTATTTATTTTATTTATTTGACAGAGAGAGACAGCCAGCAAGAGAGGGAACACAAGCAGGGGGAGTGGGAGAGGAAGAAGCAGGCTCTTAGTGGAGGAGCCTGATGTGGGGCTCGAACCCAGAACGCTGTGATCACGCCCTGAGCCAAAGGCAGTTGCTTAACCACTGCGCTACCCAGGCGCCCCGTTGTATAGGTCTTTTAAGGCATCATTTTAATTTTTGGAAATGAAGGTGGAATATTTTTTCATATGTAGTTTTATGTTTTTATGTTCCATTTATAAAGTAACCATGAAATAAAACTGTTGACCCAATCACTGAGTTGACGGAATTCTTCATTTGTCTAGGATGTAAGAGTTGGACCACATTCTTGTGGAAAAGATAGCCTTTAGGGAGTCACTTTATGAAAACTGTCAACTTTCTAAATACTGGGTTGACCAACCCTAATTTTTTCCAACAGACATAGAACTTGATCACTTGTTCAGTAGTTTATTGATGATATTTGGAAGGATAATTATGTGCTATATTTCTTTATGCCATGAAAATAAATAATTCCTCATCTATCATTCTTTATGAATTATAGCACAAAAGCTCAAATGAAAACTTCAGAAGTTAAATTGTCAACATTAAGAAATATTAGATTATGATGGGTCTGAGCCCAGCTCCATCATCTACTTAAAATAGTTGCATGGATTTAGGCAATTGCCTGAATCTCTCAGAACCTCAGTGTCTTTATCTCTTAAACAGGAAAAATATTAGTTACACACCCCACAAGGATGTGATGAGGAATGCATAAGACAATACACGCAAATTCTTGGGGGCCTGGCACAAAAAATCACTCAATAATTTTCGGATATGATGATGATGATTGGATATTTTATGATGAAGCTTAGATTCATTAGACTTAGACTACTATAGTACTATTTTCAAGATTGTATAAACAGCAGACCATTCATGTGTACCCAAATGAAGAAAGAGAAGATCAACTCTCCCCTTCTTTTTACTGTTATTTTAAAGGAGAGCTGATTGCCATGAAATGACAGAGATAGATCTATATTAAAATAGTTTGTTTTCAAAGGTCTGCCTACACCTGACAGCCCCAGAGGTTACTGGCATTCAGCACTAAATTTTAAAGTTCAAACTATGTTTCCATGATTTAACGAAGATTTGCTGTTTTTCCCCCCAGAAATTATAGTTTCATTGTTTCTGTGTGAACTTCATTAAGAATGTCATGTTCTTCTAATCTTAACAGCTGCTTTTAGAATTCATTATCATTGTAGGATCTGGTAAACTATTAATTGGATTGAAGGAGTGGTGGCAATTTTAGGGTAGTATCTGGGAAATAAAAACAGGGAACAATTAGAAAGGCAGGAAACAATGTCTATTATGGCATCAATGTGTTTTTCTGTAGACGTTTATCAAGAACATAGTTGTTATTTAAAATAACCTTAATATACTTATGCATTTTCTTATAGATACTCAAGTCATTTGTGGTAGAATAAGCCACTCAAGAAGAGATCAAGTTAAATAATTTATTAGAGCAATTGTTTTCATTGCTGATGGCTTGTTAATGGAAAGAAGAAAAAAAAAAAAACAAGGAAATCGTTTTATGTTGAGAAAAGATTCCAAAACAAAATGTCATGGTCATATAACACTTGAAGATTGGATATATCCAGACCACGAAGACCCTGACCTGCTCTGGTTAATATTGTTTCTAGAGTTCAGAGACCACGCATTCGATAGAACACAATAATTGACAAAAGACACTTTGGCATATTGTGTATGTGATTGTGTTTGCACTAACATCATCCCTGCCTATGCCAAATGGCCCATCAACATTCCAGAAAGAGATACTGTACTACGGTTTCTAGTTACTTCAAAGTTTTTAGATATGCCCCACAAAATGATTAGTAACTCTCATTAATTGATATAGCAACTTACTGATAATTTCTGAATTAAAAATCTAGTAAAAATGAAAAATTCTAGCAATGTGAAAAAAAGAAAAAACGATTCTAATATAAAACCGTGGCAGCGATTATGAGTAAGCATTGTGAATATGTGTTCACAATAGGGCATTTCACAGCTACTTATTTGTTCTGAAGAATTTTATTAAAAGTAATAATTAATCAACTCTTATTTAGTGTTAGCATTTCATTAAGAGCAGGGATGGTTAGTGCTATTGTTTTATATAGACCAAGACACATCATTTGGTGAAAGCCTAATTTACCTGACTTCATTGATCTTTTCCTTTCTTTTAAAATTTTCAAATGGAATCTCAAGTGAATAAATTAGTAAATTTATCATTTTCTCTATAATACTGTCATAAGGACAGTTTGATAAAATAGCTCATTATAGTCAATGATGTGAAATATGAGTTTCATCAGCATATTTTCATCAAATGCAGCCACAGAAATTAGTTTGCTATTATCAAGGACTGTGGAATGCAAAAATAAAATTAAGCCTGCTATTATACTGGTTAAATTTTGGGATTGACCCAAGTGAATTAAAATAAAAAAAAAAAACTTCAAGTAACAAAAGAAAATCAAAGAAATCAACCAAATTAATTGACAAGTGATAATGCTAGTCATGTAATGACTATGTTTGAAATAAGTTGTCATCCTCTTCAAAGATAGCTTTCAGATCTACTTTTTTTATTCAGTCATAGTGCTAACATGTGATTTTTAAGCTTTCTTTTGGTAAAGCAAATCAAATCCTATATATAATAAGGACTGCTTGTTATCTATAACTATTGTTGTTGAGAATTCAGCAGTTGGCACTTTCTATTGTATCTGTATTTTAAATCCCCATTTTGCTTAAAATGGGACATTTAAGAAGTAACAGGTAAGTCTTCTTGATTTTGATTGGTTAATGGTGAATGTACATATATCCATTAAATACTGATATTAGAACATTTCATTCCTGTAAATATCTATATTAGTTAACTATTGTTACAAAAATGCACATAGCCAATCACTGCAAAAAGTAGTGACATACAGGGGTGCCTGGGTGGCGCAGTCGTTAAGTGTCTGCCTTCAGCTCAGGGCGTGATCCCAGCGTTCTAGGATTGAGCCCCACATCAGGCTCCTCCACTAGGAGCCTGCTTCTTCCTCTCTCACTCCCCCTGCTTGTGTTCCCTCTCTCTCTGGCTGCCTCTGTCAAAATAAAAAAAAAAAAAATCTTAAAAAAAAAAAGTAGTGACATACAAAAATAAGCATTTATTTAGCTCATGTGCCTGTGGGTAGATGGGGTTGGTTGTTCTTGGCTGGGGTAGCTGGCTGGGTGAGTCAGCTCCAGTCACTTCTCATCCTCCTCTTGGAATCAGCAGGTTTTCCAGGCGTATTCCTCTTATAGCAGTGGTAGAAACACTAGAGAACAAGTGAGAACATCTGAGGCCTTTTAAGGTCTAAGTTCAGAAATGGCACATGATCTTTTCCAAAATATTGATCAAAGTCATATGGCCAAACCCAAAGTCAAGGGACGGGGCAATATGCTTTACTATTTGAATGGGATAAACTGCAGAATCATATGGCCAAGAGCATGGATTCAGGGAGGGGTAAAGAATCTGGGCTGGGGATGAGATTTACCATAACATCAGTTTCATTAACGTAATTGCTAAACACATTAAGTCAAATCATGAAGAGGTTAAAGAAGATAAAATGAGATTTTAAGAAGTTGGGATGACTGTCTAGCTTTTTTCACAAACTCATTGCAGGTGTGGGGATGTCCAACCAAACCATTATAGTTTAAATTCCTAGTGTTTCATAACTATACATGAATTAATGGTAGGTGAAAAAAAAATAAAATGCTTTCTATACTATTTTGTGGAAAGTTAGAATATTTAGGTAGATTCACAAATAAAAATATGTGTATGTTCTTTTGATTATACCAGAAGGAAACTCAGATACTATTTTTTGATTTAATTTTTCAATTTAAAGGTTTCAACAAAAATGTTTTATTTCCGTTGACTATTTTTTCTTGGGTTTGTAACTGAACTATAAGTCACAGTACCTAAAGTATCATAGCCCCTCTAACCCAGCTCAAATGTACGTTATGACAGATGAGCTGGAGCAAATTTTGTTTTGAAGTAGGTAGAGAATAAATCATAAGTTACAGTGAAATGAAAACTGTTATAGAAACATTTTGTAATTTAGTGAGCAGGAAATCTGAAGTCTCAAACATCTGGAATCGTGTCATATTTGGAAATTTAAAAAAAAAAGATCGTTCTGTTCATTCTTTGTAAAAGCTACAGAAGTGGTGAAAAGAGAGCAGAAGAATAAGTCAGAAGAGGGAAAGATAGAGGAAAAGAGAGGACAGAGCACGGGAAGTACAGAGTCAATATCAGAAGAATCTTGAGAGTTACAGAGATTCAGGGATTATGTGATGGTTTCTTTTCTTTTTTTTTTTTTTTTAAGATTTTATTTATTTATGTGACAGAAAGACAGCCAGCCAGAGAGGAAACACAGCAGGGGAGTGGGAGAGGAAGAAGCAGGCTCCCAGCGGAGGAGCCCGATGTGAGACTCGATCACGGAACACCGGGATCACGCCCTGAGCCGAAGGCAGACGCCCAACACCTGCGCCACCCAGGCGCCCCTATGTGATGGTTTCTGATAGCAGAGAAAGGGAAGTTAGTATTAAAATGTCAGAAAGTAGACAAGCCAAAGTGTAATGTACACTTTAGTATATGGTAATGGTAACGTGTCATTTTAAAACCACTCCAGCCATGGGACTGCTCAGCAGCCAGGAATAGGGAATGTTTTATGGAAAGGAAAGCCAAGTGTCATTGGACACCGTGGTTTTGCGGTGGGGTTCCACTGAAGCTGCACCAGCTTGCATCATTGGACTCTGATTGGAAGTAGTGTGACAAAGTCAGTCACAACAAAATAGAAGAATGGAACCTCTATAATAGTGCAAAATTGAACACATACAAGTAACAGTGATTGTAATATTTCAGTTTATATCACAGGATATCATCTTTCTTCCCGGAAACACAAAAGGTGTAAATGGAAGAATGTTGTGCTAACCTTAGCAGAGAAAGTATACATCTGAATGTGACTGAAAACTAAAAATGAAGGGAAACATTGGCAGATCTATAAAATATTGACTGACCTGTATGAATGATTAAAAGCCTCAGAAAGAGCAGCCTTATAGATTCTTTATGAAATCCAAGGCAACTACGATAGTATGGTATGTAGTGATTAATGAGAGTGTGGACTTTGGAACTAAATAGAACTAAATTTGAGGACTGTTATTTTCTACCCAGCATGAGTGACATTGGATCAGTTATTCAAACACCCTTTGTCTCAGTTCCTTCATCTCTAAAATAAGGATAATAATATCGACTTTATAATCTTGTGAAAATAAAATGAGTATCTAATGAAAGCACTATTGCTTGGTTATGGAGTAAGAACTCAACAAATGTTAGCTCTCATTATTACTATTACCAAGCATTCAGCTAATACAAAGGACCTAGGTTTAAAATGTGCATTTCTCATTCTTAGGGAAAAGATCAAAGTGAAAAGAGCTCTCCATCTGCCTGATTGTTAATTACAGTGGTAAATGACTTTCTTAGGTAAAAAAAGAACGCTCATCAATCTGCCATATGCTTTCTCAAAAGACTAGCTTTAAGTTCTAAAGTCAGAAGTCACTTGAGAAGGCTACGAACAGCTAGTGTCAAGAATTAGTCCATAAGGAAACCATGAAAAAGTTCTATGGCTTTTTCTCAACCTGAAAACAACTTAGTCCTTGAATGGCAATCCAGAACAAACAAATGGAGGCTAATTTAACAATTTTTTTCCATCTTCACCAAGGCTTGTGGGTCTACGTAGCATTGACTATTTTTAATATGGTCTTATTTTTGTAAGAGGAAACCTTTTGAAGACTGGAAAATTTATTGCACCTGGAGCATTTGAGGTCAGAGTGTATTTAATTGCTTGTTATTCAGAAGCTAATACCTGGATGGAGTAATACATTTAAAAAATTCTTACTGTTTCTATCCCTGCTAGAGGGTATTCTTTTTATTGCTAGATGTTGTAGTATTTAACTTGAGGAGACACCTAATGAGAGCAGTGATATTTTGAACATTGTCCTGATTGTACTTTATTGTTTCAATTCATCGGATGATCCTGTTGTTATTCAGGATGACATATAATTACAAAATAAATAGCATGAGGAATGTTATCCCTCGCTACAGTATTATAGAGATCTCAGACTCTCCGTGGGCAAATTTAAATGTTACCTGTGTCTAGATCCTCTTAAAAAGTAATAAGGCTTTTGGGGTGCCTGGGTGGCACAGCGGTTAAGCGTCTGCCTTCGGCTCAGGGCGTGATCCCAGCGTTATGGGATCGAGCCCCGCATCAGGCTCCTCCGCTATGAGCCTGCTTCTTCCTCTCCCACTCCCCCTGCTTGTGTTCCCTCTCTCGCTGGCTGTCTCTATCTCTGTCGAATAAATAAATAAAATCTTTAAAAAAAAAAAAGTAATAAGGCTTTTTGACAGTTACGACTTCATGTTGTTCTAATGACACCTTCGCAAGTTTGTAGACCTTGAAATAAGATATTATCATATTCTTCAAAACCAATTTCTTGACATACTGACATATCCTTCTGATTGAAGCTAGTAAACACAATTCCAGAGGGATTACAAAGATAAAGAATGAGGTACTCTATTGAATGTACACCCTCTTGTTATCATCTCTTATTCTAGCCATTGTTATGGTTCTCAGTTTCCAGAACTTGAACTTCAGGCAGATGCAATCAGAAAGCATCTCATCCCAAGCCAGAATCCCCACACCTCTCACTTTCTGCTCCAGGATGACATGGGACACCTGTGAAAATCACGTCAGCATTCACACATATGAAGTGGGGCTGAGGCGACACCATGGGGCCATCCTTGACCAATGAGGGATGGGAGTTAATGAATCAGTGTTTCTCCCTTTTGTTGCTTATGAACCGGGTACTGTTTTTAATCCCCATTTTTTCAGATGAAGAAACTGAGGCACAAAAAGGTTACGTGATTTGATTAAGGTCACTTAGCTAGTAAGCGACTAGGCAGTCTGGTTGCAGTCTGTGACTCTAACCACTCCACTCCACTCTCTCTTGTTCAATTGGCAGAACTATTCTTGATTCTCTTAATTATTTCACAAATGCATGAAATTAGAAAATTTTGGGAGATCTCCCCTTTGCCCGGTGACTTCTCTCTGCAAATGCCTGAAAAAGAATGCTGCTCTCCTGAGCCACATATAACTGGGAAAGAAATCTCAGAATTCGCTCCTGAAAAACAAACAAGACTAGCTTTTAAACGGAGGGTTGCCCAGAACAGTCATTTCCATTGTCAAGAATTCTCTTCACATAAGGATTGTTTCTTGCCTTTCCCTCAATCACATCTTCCAAAAGCATGAGTGTGTGCACACTTGCTTGTGCTCATGTGTAAGTGAGCATAAGCACACATATGCATACCCACACACTCATAGAGTTAATATTATTCCATTGTATACCAACACACTCATAGAGTTAATATTATTCCGTTATCTTTCAGCACTGAAAGCTGTGGAGAAGTCTGCAGTCAGCTTGTTTCTCTTTCCTTGTAGAAAGGTTCTATCTACAAAGAAGTTTGTGGAATTCTTTCTCAACTTATTTTATGTATGTATGTACGTATGTATTTTTTTAGAGAGAGTGCATGCGTGTGAATGCAAGTGGTGGGGGGAGGGGCAGAGAGAAAGGGAGAGGGAGAATCTCAAGCAGGCTCCATTCCCACCCTGAGATCATGACCTGAGCTGAAATCAAGAGTCAGACGCTTAACTGACCGAGTCACCCAGGTGCCCCTTTTTTCAATTTTGAAATGTAAAAAGTTTACCAGGATATATCTTGAAGTTTTTCAAACTTTATTAACTTCTTTTTTCCTGGAATATTTTAGGTTTTTTCAATATATTTATGTCCTACATCTTACAGCAATTTTCTTATGATATATTTTCCCCCTTTTCTTTAGGCATAACACTAATTTGTATATTTGATCTCTAATGTCTATCTTCTGCCTATCATCTTGGGTCTGTGTGTGGTTGTGTTTCTCTAAAATCTGTTCTCCTTGTTATTAATCTGATTAAGCTTTCTGAAGTACAAAGTCTATTCTCTACTGCATGTAGTTTAAAGTTTGGCAACACAATTATTTTATTTTCTCCTTAATTTCTTATTTTATTTTATCTAATTCTGTTGTTCTTTTTTTTCCAATTTTCCTATTTTATAAAGCACATGTTTTCTTTAATATATTTGTAAATTTGAAGTTTACTCTAAAAAATCCTTTTGTATCCTGAAATTAATCTTCCCAAGTGCTAAAATAGGTAAAGATCTATTTTTTAATTTCTGTGTTTCTTTTCTTCTGTTCCAAAATTTTGTGCAAGGCCCAAGCTTTTTCTTTTATTGGTTCATCTTTGAATGAAGTTGTAATTGATGCTATTTGTTGTTTGTTTTTTAGGTCCTCTACTTAGAACATGAGCTGGATGTCTAGGAGATAGCCTAGCATATATTCTCTGCTTATGTTTTCTTGATCTGAGAGAGTCAGACTGGTGTGCAAAGCCACAACCTGAGAATTTTATTTCCTTAGTTTGTTGTAACTCCTGCACAATGGGTCAGATATTTGGTGTGTCCTGTCGTGATGGTATCTTAGGAGGATTGTTGTTTTGAATACAGATGATCTCCCTTTGCTTGGTAAGCCATGCTCTGTGGTAACTTTGGAACTAAAACGATGATTGGCAAAGGATTGACTTATTTTCTTGGTTGGAACGCCTCCTCCTCGGTGCAGGCAACCTGATTCCTAGTTGAATATTGGGCTGTCTTCGAGGCCATGTTTTTCAGTGTAGGAAGCAGATTTGGAGAGTATGGATGTGTATATATATATATATATAGAGAGAGAGAGAGATGTCTAATTTCCTTCACTGCTGATCTGTGCAGAGAAAATTGCTCATTGTTTGGATTGTATATTTTTGGAGCCGAAAGTTTCAGTGGAAACCTAGAGGGCATTCTCCACTTTCTTCTTGCATTGCTGTATGGTAGTCTTAACTGGGAGATGATGGGTTTGTTCTGTTCTCTGTACTCAATTTAGTCTACATGATATCTAACTAATAACTATTCCCTGTGGTTTATGTATAAGCTTGGTCACTTCTGGTGTCTGTAGAGATCATTTAACTTAACGTTTTGTTTTTTGTTTTTTTTTACCATGGATCATTTTATTGGACATTAGGAAAGGCTTTAAATAAATGTGTTTGCTCCAACATACTTCTTGTAAAGCATCTATGATACACTTAAAAAAGATTTATTTGTTTTATTTTATTTTTTAAATTTAAATTCAATTAATTAGCATCTAGTGTATCATTAGTTTCAGAGGTAGAGTTCAGTGATTCATCAGTCTTATATAATACTCAGTGCTCATTACATCACGTGCCTTCCTTAATGTCCATCAACCAGTTACCTCACCCCTCCTCCCCTCCAGCAACCCTGTTTGTTTCCTATGATTAAGAGTCTCTTACGATTTGTCTCCCTCTCTGATTTTGTCTTGTTTTATTTTTCCCTTCTTTCCTCCATGATCCTCTGTTTTGTTTCTTAAATTCCACATATGAGTGAGATCATATGATAATTATCTTTCTCTGATTGACTTATTTTCCTTAGCATAATACTCTCCAGTTCCATCCTCGTCATTGCAAATGGCAAGATTTCATTTTTTTGTTGGCTGAGTAACATTTCATTGTATATATATGCCACATCTTCTACAGTTAAAAGGACTTAAATTAAGACTTGCTAAAATAATTTTTTTAAAAAGGTTAAATTATGCTTTATTTAGCAGGATGAAAAAAAAAATCACCTTGTTTAGTGCATTTTCCCAATACCATAATTTCCTCATTAACCAAAGCATTGCTATTTTGTATTCTCATTCCTAGACAAATTTTTGTCATTCTTATAAATATCATTCGCAGTCCCTATCACACTCAAAAGTTTCACAAATTCTTAAAAGTTACTATAGTTATTCTTCTGCTTGTATGGGTCCAATGATGAGCTCTTTTGTCCTTATTTCTCCTCTTCTTATTTGATACTACATATTTTTTTTACCAACTATTTTTTTAACTAAATATGCATTGTGGGAATTAGATCATAATAATCCCTACCTAACTGTTTAAATTTTTCTATTATTTTGCGCTTATTACTTTTCTCTTTATATTCTATTCTATTCTAGTTTTTTGAGCTCCTATTTTTACAATTAGGTTTTTTTGTTTGTTTGTTTTTAAAGATTTTATTTATTTATTTGAGAGAGAGACACAGCAAGAGAGGGAACACAAGGAGGGGGAGTGGGAAAGGGAGAAGCAGCCTTCCCGCTGAGCAGGGAGCCTGATGTGGGGCTCGATCCCAGGACCCTAGGATCATGACCTGAGCCGAAGGCAGACACTTAATGACTGAGCCACCCACGTGCCCCTACAATTAGTTTTAAGTTACTACCAGTCTAGTGGTGATGCAAAATACTCAAATAATAGTCATTATAAATACCGCCTTAACATGACCTTTTTCAAGGCACTCATACAAAATGTTCTTGTTTGTGAAAAACTGGGGAGGCCTGCATTTTAATCTATAGGAATTAGAGTTAAAATAGAACGTCTGATAGAAAATGAACTTTCAGTCAGTAAACTGACAGAACAAACTGATAAGGACACTTTGTAATTGTTTGGGTGATTTGATTAAGGTAGATAGCCAAAGTGGATAGATGAGGTAAAAAAAATCTATATTGGGATGAATAATATCACAGATGAAATATCAGTTTGGAAGAACTAAATATATCTTTCACTTGGAGTAAGACTGCTATTCATGGATTCCTTTTTCAGATGCTTTTCTCAGATGAAGGGAGAGGGATGAAATCATTTGGAAAAGGCTTCATGGTGCTCTCAGCTGAGCGAGGGTAAGCTTTATCCTTGTGTATTGTTTACCCTACTTAGCTATTCTTTCCCTAGAGTTTACGACCTGAAGATTTCATGAGACAGTAGTGATCACCTACCAGTGGACTAAAATATCCTGCCCAGAAAATTCAGTTTTTGTTTATGTAATCAGATATGTTCTAGAACTTTCATTGCTTTAGGAAATGAGTTATCTCTCTCTTTTTTTTTTTATTTTAAAGATTTTATTTTCAGAGGGTATGATGCTTAGGTCCATAAGTTTTACTTTTTTTCTTATTTTCCCTCTCAGTGAGTGTCACCCTAGTCTGTACTGTTGTCTAGGTGACAAACACAGGTGTCCTCCTACATGTCTCCCACCTCTTCACTCTATTTAACCAATCATCAGATTCTGTTTATTTTACCTTTCAAATGTCTTTCACTATATCTATTTATTACTTTTTAAACCTTTTACTGCCAACCCTCTGGTCCAAGTTTTCATCACCCTTCACCTTGCACCTATTGCAATAGCCTATAGGCCTCCCTATATCTCTTATGGTCTATATCCAGTCTGTTTCCTCCAATCTCCATTCAGCAATAAATCACATCAATGGCTTCCCCCTGGCTTTAGATCGGGCATGGATTGGCATGGTCATCTCTCATAACTCTCACTCTGTGCCTCCAGCCACACCAAACTTCTTGAGTATTGCAAAATGCCTGCCTCCTTCCAGATATAAGGGGCTTCTGAAATGCTGGTGCATTTACCTGGAATGTCACATCTTTTTGCTTATAAATAACTGAATGATTACAGAGGTCTTAGAAAGGAGATGATGTCTGAGCAGGGATATTAGGGATGCGTAACAGAAGATCATTAGGATGTGGGAGTAGTGGAGGCACCACATAACCAGGCAGGGCTTGGTCATGAATGACCTTCAATGTTATGTTAAATATCTTGGCTTTTTTATCCTGAATGTGATGAAGAACCCATTCCAGTCATTGGTTACAGTATATACAGAAGTTTAGAAGATTAAATAAGCGTGTGTTAAAAATATTTTTTTAAAAGGTAATATCATACATTGAAAGGATTATACACCATGATCAAATGGAAATTATTCCAGGGATGCAAGGATGGTTCAATATCTGCAAATTAATCAATGTGATACAACACATTAACCAAATGGATGAAAATTATATGATCACCTTAATAGATACAGAAAAGACATTTGACAAAATTCAGCATCCATTCATGTTAAAAACTCTCAAAAAACTGGGTATAGGGGGAGTGTATCTCAACATAATAAAGGTCATATATAACAAGCCCACAGCTGACATCATACTTAACAGTCAAAAGATGAAAGCTGCTCCTTTGAGATAAGGAACAAGACAGGGTGCCCACTATCCCTACTTTTATTCAACATAGTACTAGAAGCCCTAGCCAGGGCAATTAGGCAAGAAAAGAAATAAAAGGCATTAAAATCAGAAAAGAAAAAGTAAACCTCTCTCTACTTGCAAATAACATGATATTATATATAGAAAACCTTAAAGGCTCTACCAAGAAAATTGCTCGAACTAATCAACAAATTCAGTAAAGTATAAGATACAAAATCAATATGTAAAAATTAGTTGCATTTCTTTTTTTTAATAATATTTTTTTATTATGTTATGTTAGTCACCATACAGTACATCCCTAGTTTTTGATGTAAAGTTCCATGATTCATTACTTGTGTATAACACGCAGTGCACCATGCCATACGTGTCCTCCTTAATACCCATCACCACCCTATCCCATTTCCCCCACCCCCTGAAGCCCTCAGTTTGTTTCCCAGGGTCCATAGTCTCCCGTAGTTTATTCCCCCTTCTGTTTACCCCCCCTTTCTTCTTCACTTTCTTCTCCTACCCATCTTCCTACTTCTTATGTTCCATAAATGAGTGAAACCATGTGATAATTGTCTGTCTCTGCTTGACTTATTTGGCTTAGCATTATCTCCTCCAGTCCCATCCATGTTGCAGTAGTTGCATTTCTATACACTAGCAGGAAGAGGAATCCCATTTACAATTGCATCAAAAAGAATAAAAAAACTAGGAATAAATTTAACCAAGGAAAGACTTTAAGTACACTGAAAACTTTAAGACCTTGATGAAAGAAATTGAAAAAGACACAAATAAATGGAAAGATATTCAGTGCTCATGGATTGGAGGAATTAGTATTATTAAAATGTCCATATTACCCAAAGCAATCTATAGATTCAATGCAATGCCTATCAAAATTCCAGTGGCATTTTTCACAGAACTAGAATAATCCTAAAATTTGTATGGAAACACAGAAGACGTCGAATAGCTGAGGCAATCGTGAGAAAGAAGAACAAAGCTGGAGGTATCATGCTCCTCAATTTCAAACTATATTGCAAAGCTATACTAATGAAAACAGTATGGTATTGGCATAAAAACAGATGAATAGAACAGAATAGAGAACCCAGAAAGAAACCATCACATATATGGCCAATGAATTTATGACAAGAAAGCCAATGGAGAAAGGATACTCTCTTCAATAAATGATGCTGGGAAAAGCCACGCACAAAAGAATGAAACTGGACCCTTCTACCATAAACAAAAATCAACACCAAATGGATTAAAGACTTGAACATAAGACTTGAAGCCTTAAAATCCTTAGAAGAAAACATAAGCATGTCTTGGCAACGATGTATTTGGATTTGATGCTAGAAGTAATAAGTGAGTGGGACTACAATTGAACTAAAAAGCTTTTGCACAGCAAAGGAAATCATGGACAAAGTGAAAAGGCAACCTACTGAATGGGAGAAAATATTTGTGAATCGTGTATCTGACAAGGGGTATCTAAAATATATAAAAAACTCATACAATTCAATAGAAAAACAAACAATCTAATTTAAAAATGGGCCTAAGCACTGGGTAAAGTGCTTTCAGTCAGCAGCCATGTAGTACGGAAGCTGGTGCCAAAGAAGGAAACCCTGGTAGTACCTTTTTAAAGAACTCTCCAGAGTCAGAGCTTACTGGCTCAGAACCCAGAAGCAGAGACGGAGAATGACTCCAGGCTGGGCTTGCCCTCTGGTGGAGTGGCTTGGCCCACCTGAGCCAGTTGTAGAGCGGGTAGGGGCTAAACTCAGAGGGAAAGTAGAGATGTGACGTAGAAAGGGGGCCTCTGGAGCAAGAGAAGGGGCAGAGGGCCAGGTCTGGTGCTTGCCCAGCTTGGTGATGGACCCCACAGAAAGCCTCCCCTTTGCAGTCTTTTTGCCACTGCTCTCCGTCCTGTAGTTATTTCACTTTGGTGTTTCCTAGGGTGCGTGTGTGTGTGTGTGTGTGTGTGTGTGTGTGTGTGTAGTAAGTAAGCCAGCCTCTTCAGACCCCTCCCCCCACCCCAAGTCGGCCTGTGCAGGGCCTGGCCTCTGCTCAGCATTAGGAATCTCACACTCGCTTATGAAGAAGGAAGGTGGGCCCTGGCCACATAAGCAGCGCTCAGTTTATATGACAGGAGGAATTCAGGCTCAGAAGAAAATGTTTTGTTTTTTTTTTTTTTTTTAAAGATTTTATTTATTTATTCGACAGAGATAGAGACAGCCAGCGAGAGAGGGAACACAAGCAGGGGGAGTGGGAGAGGAAGAAGCAGGCTCATAGCAGAGGAGCCTGATGTGGGGCTCGATCCCATAACGCCGGGATCACGCCCTGAGCCGAAGGCAGACGCTTAACCGCTGTGCCACCCAGGCGCCCCAGAAGAAAATGTTTTAGACCTGAGGAAGAGACGGAGGATAATCAACAGAGACATGAAGATAAGGAGCCTTGGGCAGCAGGACCGGTGAATTCACTGACATCTCCGTGGAGGAAGGTGGCAGCAGCTCAGCGGCCAAGGGCAAAGTCTTCAAATTGTGAGTATGCTTCTGGTTTTCATCATATTTGTGGAAAGCAGTATATGTGTGTGTGCATGTGTAGATAATGCTTGTGATTAAAGGGAGAGAAAACTGGAATACGCTACATATAGCCCCATGCTCTAACGTGGAATGATCTTTTTATTTAACAGAAGTGTCCTGGTAAATATGGTTTTTATAGCTTTTTTTTGGTAAATTATTTAAAGTGCTGTAAAAAATATATTTTTTAAATATTTTTTTATTATATTATGTTAGTCACCGTACAGTACATCCCTGGTTTTTGATGTAAAGTTCGATGATTCATTAGTTGCGTATAACACCCAGTGCACCATGCAATACGTGCCCTCCTTACTACCCATCACCAACCTATCCCATTCCCCCACCCCCCTCCCCTCTGTAGCCCACAGTTTGTAAAAAAATATTTTTGGAAAATATAATTGTTTGATTTTGTAGGGCATTCCTCACTGCAGTTTTCTGTAGTCTCTGTACAAGTCTTAGATTGGCAAACACTGGGTTCTTAACATTATGGGCAGGTTTTAAGAGACTGAGAATTGTTAAGTATACTAGAATTAAAATTAAAAAGAGAAAGCGACTGAGAATTTGATTGATTGCTGGTGGAAATGTCCAGTTGTGCCTGAAGTTCAAGCTTGAAGAAGATAGCAATTGTTGCCTTCCCTGAGAATCGCTAAAAAGCCCCAAAGGTGTCTGTTGGGAAAGACAGCGGTATTTATATAAAGGACCCCTGGGTAGGCCCAGCTTTGACTGGAAAAATGTTTCAAAGCACAGTGGCCAGTGAAGAAAGTGACCAGTAGAAATCATGCAACGGGGAACTTTTGTGGTAGGTCACTCTACAGTTCACACCTGAAGCCTGTATTGTTTAATGTCCAATCCTGTTCAATTACTACATGATTCTAACATCTCCAAAATCCCTTTTTATAAAAAAAAAAAGTGGACAGAAACACGAATACGCATTTTTCCAGAGAAGATATACACGTGGCCAGTAGGTACATAAAAAGGTGCTCAACATCACTAATTATCAGGGAAATGCAAATCAAAACCACAAAGAGATATTATTTTACACCTGTTAAAATGGTTATCATAAAAAAGCCAAGAGATAAGTGTTGGCGAGAATATGGAGAAAAGGGAACGCATGCGCACTATTGGTGGGAATGTAAATTGGCGCAGCCGCTGTGGAAAACAGTTTCAAAAAACTAAAAATAGAGCTTCCTTAGGATCCAGCAAGTCCACCTCTGGATATTTAACTGAAGAAAGATGTCTGCATTCCCATAGTTAGTGCAGCATTATTTATAATAGCCAAAACATGGAAACAACCTAAGTGTCCATCAAGAGATGAATGGATAAAGAAAATACGGTAGATAGAGACAATGGGATATTATTCAGCCATGAAAAAATAAGGAAATCCTGCAACCTTGACAATAACATGGATGGACCTTGAGGGCATTATGCTAAGTGAAATAAGTCAGAGTAAGACAAATACTGTATGATCTCACTTTATATGTAGAATAAAAAAAATGCACCCAAAAATGAATTCATAGGTAAGAGAACAGATTGGTGGTTGCCAGAGGTAGGCGTGGAGAGTAGGTGAAGTAGTCAAATGTTACAGACTTCCACTTATAAGATAAATAAGCTCTGGGGATCTAATGTACGACATGGTGATTATAGTTAACAATACTGTATTGTGTACTTGAAAGTTGCGAAGAGAGTAGATCTTAAAAGTTCTCATCACAAGAAAAAAAATTGTAACTATGTGAGGTGATGAATGTTAACTGAACTTATTGTGGCAGTCATTTCACAATACATACATATGTCAAATCATATTGTATACCTTAAATTTATGCAATGTTATACTGCAGTTATATCTCAATAAAAGAAAGTTAAATCATGAGTCTCATATAAATATAAACACATATCAAAGATTTTATTTGATTATTTAATGAGGGAATCAGTAAGATAGCATAACTCTTTCAAAAGAAAATTTTAAAAAATGCATGCAGATATAAACATTGAGGAGAAGTGAGAAGGATTTACAGATAGATGCAAAATTGGTCTGTATCCAAAGGACAATAATCAGCTGCATCTCCACTGGACACAGTTCATTTGTATTTGTATAGACCAAAACATTTGCATTACAATCCATTTTCTTTTACTCAAAAAGAGTTGGAAAATAACTCAAACGCAATGAAAGGTGAAGATAATCTCCAAGAGCATGTTAGTCGGGTCATCTAGTAATTTTTTTTTTAAATCATTGTAAAGTTTTTCACAACTGTTGCTGACCAATATTATGTGCCAAGAAGTATGAATAATTTATTTACGTGAAGTATAACATATAAGGGGAGGAGTGGTAGGAAATAAAGCTTGAGATTTTCGGTAGGGCTAGGTCATGAGGGACCTTTTATATCATGTTTAATCTTAATTTTCATCCTGAAGGTGATGGAGGGACCATTGAAGTTATGTAGAGGGCTTTCCCACACTGTACTTGCCTTTTATTATTAAAACAGCGATTTTTGCTATAAAAGATATATTTCAGTGGAGTATTTTAGGTTGGTTGTGAAGTTCTCTTGGGTTCAGCATTTTCATCGGCAAGGGTGCTTGGCGTAGGAAGCACATCAACACACCCGATGTTTAACCCATTTTTGATCTTAAAAAAAAAAACATCAAAATGCTTTATATGAGTTATCTGTTACCATATAACAAATCACCACAAAACTTAATGGCTTTAAACAACAATCAGTATTTGTTACCTTACTCTTTCTGTGGGTCAGGAATTCAGGAGTGATTCAGCTTGGCTGCTTTGGCGTGGGGTCTCTCATGAGATCGTCATGACGTTCGCTGGTTCTGTAGTTAGGGGCAGCTTGCCTAGAGCTGGCATATATACTTCCAGAATGGCTTACTCAGAAGGCTGGCAAGTTGATTGTTTCGGTAAGGCCTCAGTTTCCCCCCACATGGGCTTTTCCTCAGCGCTGCTTGGATGTCCTCCTGATGCGCCTCTGACTTCTCCCCAAGAGAGTAATCCAAGATAGAAAGAGAGCCAGATAGAAGCCATCCTTGTGATGATTCAGGATTAGAACTAACATGGCATCACTTCTAGCACATGCTATTTATTAGAAGAAAATCACTAAGTTCAGCCCACATGCAACTGGTAGAGAATTAGGCTCTGATTTTTGAAGGGAGGAATTTCAGTGAAATTACTAACACATTTTAACCCCACCGCATGTATAATTAGTCTTAACTCATCCATTACCAGTTGTTTATGTTAACATAGTTGTATCAAAACTGTGCTCATCTGCACTTCTGGTTAATTCCTATTTGAGCAAGAATACAGGTTGCTCTTTTAAATTGCTCTCCGCTGCATGACCACTATGGGTTTACGAAGTTACATTACCCATATTGTGTTACTGTACTGATATCTCTGTGCTGTGTGTGTATATATCAATGCACAGGAACAGACCACCCCCTTTATGGAAATGACAGGCTATTTACATCAAGCTTAAGTTTAAAGTGTACTGGAGGTTTTCAACTGCATTCACCCATCTTTGCACACTAAACTCCCAGAAAATCTACCAAATCTACAGACTTGTCTTTTTTTTCATTTCATATTAAAACGATTGCTGCCATATAATGTGTAGTATATATCCCTGTAAGTTAGTAAAATGAACAAACTTGGATTTACATGTTCATTTCTGGATGCCCAAGTAGCTTCTATTTTGGTTAATTGTTGATTTTGCATTTTAAGCAGCTCTCTGCTGACCTTTTATATGCACCTTGTGCGGTTTTGTTTTTGATGTCTTCCCATTAACTTTACAGGCAAAATACTCTTTTGGAGAGAAGTTGCATTTATTTAATAGTCAGGGTTGTTACA
This sequence comes from Ursus maritimus, assembly GCF_017311325.1. Taxonomy (NCBI): domain Eukaryota; kingdom Metazoa; phylum Chordata; class Mammalia; order Carnivora; family Ursidae; genus Ursus; species Ursus maritimus. The sequence continues at coordinate 36,073,448 of NW_024424453.1, forward strand.
GAAGGGAGGAGAAAAGTAACCCTGTACTTGTGCTTGGGGGAGTGTAGCCAGCCGATATTACCCATTGTTTCACCTCCTGTGTGGGGCCCTGATGACAGGTCCCTATGAGCTTGTTGACGGCAGTTCCTGCTAAGAAACAGCCCCATATACCATATGTTTATTGTTGTCCAAGAACATTTCACAAGCAGTAAGTTTTAACACTCTAATTATCTGCATGTAGATGGCAAAATTTTCAGTCTAGTCTGTAAAACAAAAATCCATCTTAATTCATCTTATTAAAACATGGAGAACCAATAATTAATTTCAGAGAAGGAAGATGTAGAGGGAGCAGTTGTTTAGAAATTTAAGAAAGAATATCCGGCCAACTTCTAAACTCGGGAATTAGGGTCTAAGAGGGAGAGGGACATATTTGGATCCCAGGTTGTGGTTGATTTGGTTTCTGACCTGCCTTTGCATTTTCTAGATAGTGTTAACCTAACCTAGCCTGACCATGTCCAGGAAACCGAGAATGGTTGTGTATGTCCACTGTTAAAATTTTAGCAAAAAACTTTGCTAAATAATTTTGTTGAATGCTGGTATAGTGATTAGGTGTAATATTGATTGATAAAATTCTACAAAGCAATGGAAATGACACTGAAATGTCCTTGAGCTTCCCTATCTGGAAAATAGGCAATGGTATGATGATAATCAAGTTGTACTCCTTGCCTTTGTACTCACGAGCAAGCATGCTCATTGAGATATATTATTAAATGTGCCTTGTAGTTTTGTAAATAAGTTCTGATATAGGGATTTGATTTTTAAAAATTTATTTATTACTGTGTATTTCAAAAACTTAAAGCTTACCCTCCACCTTTATTTATGACCTCATTTAGACATGAATCTAAGCAGATATGGCCCTGCCAATGATTTTGTATCTTTCTCTTGTCCTTGTTGTTGGTATTTGGAGAGAAGACGATTCCTACGAATATGCTGAATGGAAGCATGTGTTTATTAGCTATATTATTTTTTGTGAGCCTCGTCCATTAACGTGTCTGATGCTACCTTCTGTTTCTTGAGAGGTCCTGAGAAACCCTAACCTCATAATAAAACATATCTCCCTACATGCTCCCTGAAATCCCGCTTAATTACTTATTCTTTAAATGTCTTTTATTTTATCACTGATTGAGGCATTGAGATATCCAGGTAATTCACAGCAGTTTTTCAGTTTATCTGATTAATCCAGGATTAAGCAGATATTTAAGGAAACAGGATTTGAAACACCAATGTTCAGTGTAAAAGAAGGGGTTATAAATCAATATCATAGGATTTACTTTTAAATGTAGGATGTTGGAGGACCTAAGACCCTTCGTATTTCAGAATTCCAGCACTTGCTCTTTCCACCATTTGGGGAGAGAATTGCTGGTGGATATTATGTTCCATAGATTGGGGATTGCTTTTTGAGCAGGCCACTCTGCCTAGAACCCTCACATTTCAGTCTTTGCCTGGAAGCTCACAGATGGCGCTATTCCAGGTCATCAAACCATGTAGATGAGCCATTGTAGGCCCCGAGAAAGGCTAAAGCACATTTTGTTTATCCATTCACCAGTTGATGCGTTTCCCCCCACGTTTTAGTCTCTTACCAATAATGCTATTACGGACATTTTAAATCAAATATTTCTTGCCTTTTATTTTCATTGTGGCAAATTTCAGCCACATACGAAAGTAGACAAAACAGTATAGTGAACCCTTATGTGCCCATTATCCAGGTTTAAGAATTGTTAACTTATGGCCAATCTTGGTTCTCCTCTACCCCACTCACTTTTCCCACAATTGTATTATTTTAAAGCAAGTATCTGATGTCATATCAATCTGTCTATAAATACTTCAGTAAGTATCTCTAAAAGATAAGCCCCTCTTTTAAAAAACGTAACTAAAATACCATTAGCATACTGGAAAATAGCATCGACTCCTTCAGTTCCTACATGTAAATCTAAGTTGAATAGCCTCAGTATTCACATTGGTGATCTTCATGCAAGTATCATAGATTTTAAAGTTTGGAATAACAAATATGGTCCACACATTGTACTTGATGAGGATAATATGCTATGTCTCTTTTAAACTGTAGCCTCCCCCTCATCTCCGTCTGACTTTCTCTCTTCTAGCATTCATTTGTTGAAGGGACTGGGTCATTTCTCCTGTGGTTTCCTATAGTCTGGCTTTTGCTGACTGTATTCTCGTGGTACAATTTAACCTGTTTTTATGGCCCCTGTATTTCCTGTCCACTGGTAGTTGGATCCGGAGGCTTGATCAGAGTCAAGTTTCATTTCTTTATCTTTTTTTTTTGCAAAAACACTTCAGGGGGGTGTTGTTCTTCCTTCTGGAGGGGTACATAATGCATGGTTTCTCTCTTTTGGGGGATATCAGCTACCTTCGACCCCCACTCCCTTCTCCTCAGCTCATTAGGACTCGCAGCCTGAGGCTATCCTGGCGCTTCAGAGATGCTTCTACTTCAATTGAGGGAAACACCCCTCATCTACTATTTCCGGTGACCCCGTGGTACAGTTGGTCCAAGAAAGCAAAAACGAATGCTTCCTCTTTTCCCCTTTACTTACCAGTTTTCAAAATAGTGGGCTGGTTCCCTAGCATCCTCCAACGGTGACCATCTTTTTATTAACATCTTTTTAAAAATAGCATTATGGATTAAAATTTAGTCACATTTGATACAATTCCATTTTAATATTAGTTACATATATACTAACTTATATTACTCCACATCTCCTGCGTCCTCAGCATAGCTGAGCTTCCCTTGCTAAGACTGAGAATCATACAACAAACTGGAGATGAGGCGGGGGAGGCGGTGAGGCAGAATATCCTGATTTATTGGCAAATCAAAACTGCTTTGGGGCACAGGAGAACATTTCAGTGGGATGGAACGGTTTTATACCTTGATTGTGGCTGCGTTTACAAAAGTCATAGAACTGTCCATTTAGAAAGTGACTGCTTTGTATATGAATTATACCGAAAAGAAAATCATAATTCTAACTTGCTTTTATAAATATATTCATACTAATATATATTTTTCTTCTCTATTTTTAAATTATTTGTAGTGGCTTAATAAAAAATTATTAAAATGCTTGAATTTGGGAGGCACCTCGGTGGCTCAGTCGGTTAAGCGTCTGCCTTCGGTTCAGGTCATGATCCTGGGGTCCTGGGATCACTGCATTGGGCTTCCTGCTCAGCGGGGAGTCTGCTTCTCCCTCTCCCTCTGCACCCCCCCCCCATTTGTGCTCTCTCTCTCTCATGTGCTCTCTCTCAAATAAATAAATAAAATCTTTAAAAAAAATTCTTGAATTTGGGGAAAACTACATCCATAACTCTAACTTCATTATGGTGACTTTATGACTTATGTTCAATATTTTTTGAAAGATTTTATTTATTTATTTATTTATTTATTTATTTATTTGAGAGAGAGAGAGAGAGAGAGAGAGCACAAGCAGGGTGGAGGGGCAGAAGGAGAAGCAGACTGCCTGCTGAGCAGGGAGCCCAAGGTGAGACTCAATCCCAGTGTCCTGGGATCATGATCTGAGCTGAAGGCAGATGCTTAACTGACTGAGCCACCCAGGTGCCCCCCCACCACCCCTTTTTATAAATAACGTAAAAATGTGAATTAGGTAAGGTTCAGTACTTCCCAAGCTTTGTTATACATTAGAATCACCTGGGAACTTTTGAAATCCTGATGTCTGGAATATCTGAGAGTGGGAGCCAGGCATCAGTATTTAAAATTTTCTCCCTGGTGATTCCAATGGGCAGCCGACTTTGAGAACCAACAATATGGGTTGGGTCTTCACTGGTTTTTAACGTGGGTGCATAAATGGAAGCACTTGGGGACCTTTGAAAGAGAGCACTGTCTGGGCTGCCTCTCCCCTAGTTTTAAGTGGTCTGGGTTGTGGCCTGAGCATTAGGATTTTTAAAAGTTCCCCAGGTGATTCTGTTATGCATTCAAAGTGGAAAACCTCTATTTTATATAGTGTGACCTCTAAAGCTGTGTAGGGCTAGCTGTTCCCCTGCCACTTCTTTGAGACTGTTGTTCTCCTCAGACCAACAGCATCAGTATTACCTGGAAAAGTGTTCTCAAAACTCATCCCAGATTTACTGAACATGAAACTCAGAGGATATGACCCAGAAATCTGTACGTTTCAAGTCCTCCAAATGATTGTGGTACACAGTACAGTGTGTGAAGCATTGCCCAGGGAATTTTGGTGGCCATTCTTTAGTTATTGACTGTGGAGATGGACTCTCTCACTGCTAAAACCTGCGGGAAGCTCCTCGTGGATTTGGCCATTCTAGTATCTGAACCCCAGGTCAGAGAGACATTATTTTGATAAATTTGATTGCTCTTATGCCCAAGTGGCACTATGAATGGTATGGGGCTCTAAGAATGGCCACTGTACTCACACAGAGTTATTTTAGCAAACTATGGAAAGTATGAACAATAGCATCTTTTAGATGCACCCAATTACACTGCATTGCTATTAACATGGCCTAGTTTTCTGTGACTCTGTTTTAGAATTTGCAGGTCTTTCTTTGTTGGTTCTGCTTTGATTTAAAAAAAAAAAAAAAAAGAGGCAAAGCTCATCCTGAAAGAGAATCACATTTATAATAGAAAGTCCAGGGACTTCAGTGATTCCTCATCACAATGTCTTCTATTTTAACGTAGCTCCAATTTTTGATTTTATTGTAACAAGACTTCATAGAAAGTTTAAAAAGACAATTCGCCCCAACTGCATTTTATCCTGATTTAGAAAGATCTAAACGCATATACCTTAAAAAAGACCAGTAATAGAAGGAAGAGTTTTATTCTGTGTATGGGCAGGATGGGGCTCGGTTCCAATCATTTTAAATCTATGATTTGGAGTGGTGGTGTAAACTGGTAACCTTGAAGTGGACCTCTCTTACGGTTTGTCAGTGATAGGCATAAAAAGTAAAACTGACAACATTCTTCATAAATGAAACGGTAATTGAAGATATGACACTTCACCTGTTCCTCCAACACAGAAAGAGTTGCAGGCTCTAAAATAGATTCACACCTTACCTCTTTGTCCCCACCCAAATATTTTAATATTTAAAATATGTAATTAACAGGATGGAGCAGTAAAACAATTCTTGAATGTAGCCCCAGCCACTTTGCTAAGTATGTATACTACCTATATGTTTGGACTTGATGTTTGAATTGCCCTAACACAATTTCATTTCTTCTTCTTTTTTAAATTTTTTAAGATCTTATATTTTTAAAAGATTTTATTTATTTGTCAGAGAGAGAGAGAGAACACAAACAGGGGGAGTGGCAAAGGCAGAAGCAGGCTCCCCACTGAGCAAGGAGCCAGATGTGGGACTTGATCCCAGGACCCTGGGATCATGACCTGAGCCAAAGGAAGATACTTAACCTACTGAGGCACCCAGGCATCCCTGTAAGACCTTATATTTTTTAGAGTAGTTTTGGATTCAAAGCAAAATTAAGAAGAAGGTACAGAGATTTCTCATGTACCCTCTGCCCCCACACATGCGCACAGTCTCCCTCATCATCAGTATCCTTCACAGAGTGGTACACTTGTCACAATCGATGAATCTACATTGACACATTATGATCACTCAAAGTCCATACTTTACAATATGGTTAACTCTTGGTGGTGTACATCCTATGGGTTAGACAAATGTATAATGGTATGTACCCATCATTACGGTATCATACCCACTACTTGCATTGCTAAAAATTCTCTGTACTTTGCCTATTCATCCCTCCCCATGCCATCCTTGGCTTCCTGCACTCTCATCCACCAGCAACCACTGATCTTTTTATTGTCTCCATAGTGTTGCCTTTTCCAGAATATCATACATTTGGGGTCATATAGCATGTAACCTTTCATATTAGTTTCTTAGTAATATGCATTTAAAGTTCCTTCATGTCTTTTCTGGCTTGATCTTTTTAGCACTGAATAATATTCCATCGTCTGGGTGAACCACAGTTTACCCATTCATCTACTGAAGGATATCTTGATTGCTTTTACATTTCAGCAATTATGAATAAGCTGCTATAAACATCTGTGTGTATGTTTTACTGTAGACATACATTTTTAGCTCCTTTGGGTAAGTACCAAGGATTGAGGTGGATCAGATGTTCAGTTTTGTAAGAAACTGCCGAGTTATCTTCCAAAGTATTAGTATCGTTTTGCATTCCTACCAGCAATGAATAAGAGTGTGTTGCTTCACATCTTCGCAAACATTAGGTGTTGTCAGTGTTCCACATTTTGGCCATTGTAATAGGTTTGTAGTGGTATCCAATTGTTGCTTTCTATTTTTAATTTTGTTCATTTGTTTTGTGTTTTAGATTCCACATGTAAGTGAGATCATATGGTATTTGTCTTTCTCTGACTTATCTTACTTAGCATAATACTCTCTATGTCCATCCATGTTGCTGCAAATGGCAAGATTGAATCCTTTTTAATGGCTTGATAATATTCCATTGCATATGTATACCACATCTTCTTTATCAATTCTTATATCGATGGACACTGGATTGCTTCCATGCTTTGGCTATTGTAAATAATGCTGCAATAAACATAGGGGTGCATATATTTTTTTGAATTGTGTTTTCATTTTTTTAAGGTAAATACCCAGAAGTGGAATTACTGGATGATAGAGGTTTCTATCTTTAATTTTTTGAGGATCCTCCATAGTGTTTTCCACAGTGGCTGCCTTAATTTACATTCCCACCAAGAGTGCATAAGGGTTCTTTTCTCTCCACGTCCTCACCAACACTTGTTATTTCTTGTTTTTTGATACTAGCCATTCTGACTGGTATGAAATGGTATCTCATTGTGGTTTTGATTTGCATTTCCCTGATGATTAATGATGTTGAGAATATTTTGATGTGTCTGCTGGCCATCTGTATGTCCTCTTTGGAAAACTGTCTATTCAGGTCCTCTGCCCATTTTGGTTTTTTTTTTTTTTTTTTTTTTTTTTTTTTTTTTTTGGTGTTGAGTTGTGTAAATTCTTTATATATTTTGGATATTAATCCCTTATCACATATAATTTGCATTCAGTAGATTGCCTTTTTTTGTTGATGGTTTCTTTCATTGTGCAAACACTTTTTATTTTGGTGTGATCTCAATAGTTTATTTTTTCTTTTGTCTCCCTTGCCTGAGGAGACCTATCTAGAAAAATGTTGCTAAGGCTGATGTCACTAGGTTACTGCCCATGTTTTCTTTTAGGAGTTTTATTGTTTCAGCTCTCACATTTAGGTCTTTACTCCATTTCAAATTTTTGTGTATGATGCAAGGATGTGATAGTTCACTCTTTTGCATGTAGCTGTCTGTCCAGCTTTTCCAACACCATTTATTGAAGAGACTTTTCCCCCCATTGTATATTTTTGCCTCCTTTGTCGGAGATTAATTGACCATATATGGATGGGTTTATTTCTGGGCTTCTTACCTAATTCTATTGATCTATGTGTTTGTTTTCATGCCAGTACCATTCTGTTTTGATCACTGTAGCTTTGCAGTGTATCTTGAAATGTGGGATTGCAATACTCCGATTTTGTTTTTCTTTCTCAATGTTGTTTTGGCTCTTTTGTGGTTCCATATGAATTTTAAGATTATTTGTTTTAGTTCTGTGAAAAATACTATTGGTATTTTGATAGGGATTGCATTGATTCTGTAGATTGCTTTAGGTAGCATGGACATTTTAACAATATTAATTTTTTTAATCATGAGCATGGTATATCTTTCCATTTGTTTCCGTTGTCTTCAATTTCTTTCATCAGTTTTTATAGTTTTTCAGAGTATGGCTGTTTCACTTCCTTGGTTAAATTAATTCTTAGGTAGTTAGTCTTTTTGATGCAATTACAAATGGGATTGTTTTCTTAATTTCTCTATCCACTATTTTGTTATTAGTATATAGAAAGCAACAGATTCCTGTATATTAATTTTGTATCCTGAAATTTTACTAAATTCATTTATTATTCTAATAGGGTATTTTTTTTTTTTGCTGGATTCTTTAGGATTTTCTATAAATTGTATCATTTCATTTGCAAATAGTGACAGTTTTACTTCTTTCCTACCAATCTGGATGCCTTTTATTTCTTGGAAGCTTATATGTTTCTAGGGATTTAACCATTTCTTCTCGGTAGTCCAATTTGTTGGCACATAATTTTTTGTAGTAGTCTCTTATAATTCCTTGTATTTCTGTGGTATTAGTTGTAACATCTACTCTTTCATTTCCAATTTTATTCATTTTATTTCTCTCCCTCTCCCTCTTTTCTTGTTTAGTTAAGCTAAAGGTTTATCAACTTTGTTTATCTTTTCAAAGAACCAACTCTTATTTCACTGATCTTTTTTTTGTCTTTTTTCTTTTTCTTAGTTTCTCTTCCATTTATTTCCATCCTGTTCCTTATTTTTTCCTTCCTTCTGTTAACTTTGGACTTTCTTTTTCTTTTTCTGTTTCCTTTAGGTAGACAGATTGTTTATTTGAGATTTTTCTTGTTTCTTGAGGTAGGCCTGTATTGCTATAAACTTCCCTGTTAGAACTGCTTTTGCTGCCTCCTAAAGATTTTTTTTTGTTTGTTTGCTTCCTAAAGATTTTGAACTGTTGTGTTTCTACCTACGTATAGAGTGTTTATATTAAGTTTATAGTCACTTAAATTTGAACACATTCTAAAAGGACCACATATTTACTCCCCTCTCCATGTTTTACATATATGGTGTAGTATTTTACATCTTTTTACTTTGTGTATCCCTTAACTAATTTTTGAAGATACAATTGATTTTTTTTTACTTTTATCTTTTAACCTTTGAACTAACATTATAAGTGATTGATCTCCTACTTTTACTGTATGTTTGCTTTTACTCATGAAATTTTTTCCTTTCATAATTTTTTTACTTCTAGTTATGGTCTTCTCTTTCCACTTGAAGATGTCCTTTTTAATGTTTCTTGTAAGGCTGCTTCAGTGGCATTGAATTCCTTTAACTTTCATATATCTGGGAAACTATCTGTCTTTCAATTCTGCATGATAATCTTGCCAAGTAGAGTATTCTTGGTTATAGGTTTCTTCCTTTCACCACTTCTAATGTATCATAGCACTGCTTTCTGGTCTGCAAAGTTTGTGTTGAAGAATCAGCTAATAGCCTTATGGACTTTCCCTGTTTGCTTTGCTCTTGCTGCTTTTAAGATTCTTTATCTTTAAACTTTGCCAATTGTTATATTTCCTGTGCACCTCCTCGGGTTCATCTTGTGTTGGGCTTTTTGTGCTTCCTGGATCTGGACATCTGTTTCCTTCTCCAAGTTAGGGAGATTTTAGCTATTATTTCTTCATATAAGTTTTCTGCTTCTCTTTCTCTCCTTCTGGGACTTCCGTCGTGCAGCTGTTAGAATGCTCGATATTGCTCTAGAAGTCACTGAACTTATCCTCGTTTTTTGGCATTCTTTTTTCTCTGCTGTTCAGTTTGGTCTTCCACTGTGGTGTCCACTGTTTCCACGGTTCTGCCCACTGTTCTGTCTTCAGATCCCTGATCTGTTGCTCTGCATCCTCTAATTGCTGTTGATTCTCTTTAGTGAACTTTTCATTTCAGTTAGTATATTCTTCAGCTTTGACTGGTTCCTTTTTGTTATTTTCTATCTCTTTGTGGAATTTCTCGGTAAGTTTACCCACTCTTCTCTCAAGCCTGGTTTGTATCTTTATGAACATTACTTTGAGCTCTTTTTCAGGTAGATTGTTTATCTCTGTTTTGTTGAGCTCTTTTTCTGGGGTTTGTCTTGTTCTTCCATTTGGAATACATTCCTCTGTCTTTGCATTTTGTCTTGCACTCTGTGTTTGTTTCTACGTATTAGGTAGGTCAGCTACGTCTCCTACTCTTAAAAGTAGTGGCCTTATATAGAAGGTGCCCTGGGGCACCCTATTGCTATCCCCCCTGGTCACCAGAACCAGGCACTCCAGGTGTGCCCCTATGTGGACTGTATGTGCCCTTTTGTCCTGACTGGGCTACAGCTGCTGCTGGTGTTTTGGTTGTTGGGGCTGCCCCTCAGCCTGTTTCTCAGCAATCACTAGCCACAACTTGCCCACCAGTGGCTGCCCAGTTGTACCTCTGCAGGCATGCTGGTGGGTGGGGTTGGTTCTCAGTTCAGCTGGCTGCAATGAGTTGCTATGACTGTTGTGGGTACATTGGTGGACAGGGCTTTTCTCCAGTGTGGCTCTCTGAGAGGTTGGACTATAACTACTGAGGCTCCATTGTTGGATGGGGCTAGCTCCCTCCTTCCCCAAGGCAGGGGTTGCTCTGTAGGGGCATTGGTCCTGGCAGGGGCTGCCCACTAGGTAGGGTGGGGTGGGAGCCACTTGGGAGGGGTGCCTGTCGAACAGGTGGATCCACAGGAGAATGCTGGGGTGGGGCAAGTGGTGCTAGCAAGGTTGATAGAGAGTTTCAGAATTGACTCCCACAAGCATCTACCTGGCTAGGTTGAAGGAGGGCAAGAAACATGGTATCCACCAGCACTTCTGTTCCCAGAGAAAGTTCCTGCAGACCTTTGACCCTCTGGCATATGTCCCAAAATTAGTCCATAAATCTTTTTAAATATTAGCTAGGTACTTCTCAAACCTCCTTCTGGGCTGGGTCTCAGACTGAATGATGTAGAGCTGGCTCTTGGAGAGCACAGATTCAGTTTCCTATAGATCTTTGGCTCTCCCTGAATTAAACCCTGCTGATTTTTACACCTCCAGAAGTTTAGCCCTGCTGATTTTCAAAGCCAGTCATTATGGGTTTCCAGGGCCAGGGGTGCCTGGTGTGAGACTTGTTACATTCACTGCTCCATGTTTGTGATATCCTTCCTGCATGTGGGTAGCCCTGCTGGGGATTTGGTTCCCAACCTTGTCTTTACCTCTTCTACCCCTTTGATATGGCCTACTCTTTGTGACTTGAGCTATCGATGATCTGTTCTGCTTGTATTCAGGTTTTCAGAGTGAGTTGCAATACACGCAGTTGTGACCTTGGTTTGTCCATGGGAGGTGGTAAACTCAGGATCATCCTACCCTACCATCTTCTGAGTGATGCCCTCGTTTTGATTTTTTTTGCATTTCATCTCACTCCTATCCACTTGTTTGTATATTAGTAACAATAATATGGGAATAAAGGCTTTGAATAAGAGACTTGAGTGAATGAGCTGATGATTAAAAGGAGATTAAGATTTTGAATTATTACAGTGAAATTTTTTTTTAAAAAAGATTCTGAAATGTTAGAGAATGACATTTAAATCCCCATGTTCCAAATAGTTTAACCTAAATTTTACTTTAAGGTAAATAAGAGAAACTAAGTGGCAATTAGAGTACTTTGTTAAAATAATTCTTGGTTTTGGGGGCAGCTGAGATTAAGAGATGGAATTGAATATTTAAAAAATCCTTGATTAGTGGAATGGAATTTAGGGATGGTGTCTGTGAGTCAGAATGAAAACCTTTCATGGTGAAAGTTTTTATTCTATTTATTTCTTATATTGAAAGGAAGTTTTCCAAACTAAGTTCTGGGCTGTAATTTTTATTGAAGTAAGTACTTTGTAGCAACTTCAGAATACCTTCTCTGTGAGCAAGGCTCTAAGATTCTGTGCCAGCTGCAAGTTTTGAAGGGCTTGTAGGAAAATCTCTTGGGCAGCTCAGGACTCTGGCACAGAGATGGGAATGGACTGTGTAAATAGCAGGTACAGGATTAGCTAACTCTCCTGGGATGTGCAGAGCTAAACAGCCTCCCTCTGTAAACATGGGAACCCGTTTAAAAAGAACCAAAGGGATATGGATTCTTTTATTGGAGCTAAAATAAGGTCTACTTAAAGTCTCCGCTCTTGGGGATGCATGTTTTTGCTTAAATTTAGCTTTAGGCTTACTTTTCCTTCAGCATGCTGACTGTGACCAAATTATTTAGATTTTTCACCCTTCCTTTGTTGATCTATGGAAATTTACAGTTATTAGAAAGAAGAAAGAGTTGTGTTTGTGGGGAAGCATATGACTGTGAATATGGATGTGGGTATGTGGAATATGCAGTGTAGAGGATTTAAAAGAAAGTGTGAAAAAGAAGAGAATAATAGAGGAATTTGAGAATTATGACTTTAATCTAATCTCTTAGAACTTAATATAAATTAAATTTAGCTAAGGAGATACATTTTAATGGAAAATTGTGTTCATTTATTTCACAATATTCTGTCCCAGTCCTCAGGTTTCTTAATTTCAACTTTTAATCTTCATTTTTCATAAAGATAAACTCTGTGCCTTGTTTAATTTTTGTGCGCATAAGTTAGTCAGATAATATTATGGCGTACGAACGACTCTACTGCCAAATGCATAGAGCTATGCCTGTAGGAAGGAAGCAGGGCTTGTTGGTGGGCTGTTTCATATCCATATTTCAAGAGGAGTCCACAATGTATTCTTCTGAACTCTCTAAAATAAGAACTGCATTTCTGCCTTGTTTGCTGGTAAGATAATAAATTACATTTACAAGATTAGGGCTAGTTCCTTTGAAACACTTCTAACATTTTTAGGCCCTAGTTTTTCATTATCAAAGTACCCACCTTTTATTATACCAGTACTTTTGTGCCAGTAACACATAAACCACAGCCAAAAAGCAAAAAATAACAGCAACAACACAACCATCTGAAAATAAACTGTTGATGTGTATTGGAAAACAAAAGAGACATGTCTTTCATCATGTTTGAGCCTCTGAAACACTTGGTCATGTTTTTGGCTATTCAAGTGGCCTACTACACATGTATTAGTTATCTACTGCTGCATTACAGACTACCCTGAGACCATCCTTTGATATAGCCCTCAGAAGCTTAAAACAATAAACACTTCTTATATTACACAAAGAGTGGCTTAGTGGGTGGTTCTGACTTAGGGTCTCTCATGAAGTTGCAGTCAAGATGTTGGGTGGACTGAATGCTATTCTGGGGCTGTAGGAGTTGTTCCCACAGGGTGTCAAGTTAGTGCTGGCTCTTGGTAGGAATTCTTGCCATGAGGACTTCTTCATAGGGCTAATAGAGTACCCCAACAACATGGCAGCTGGCTGCCCTCAGAGTGAGTGATCCGAGAAAGAGCAGGGTAGAATTCATAATACTTATGACCCAACTTTGGAAGTCACACACTGTCACTTTCACAGTTGTCTCTAATTACACAGATCAGGCCTATTATAGATGGAAAGGTATGAAAACCAGGAGATGGAGGTCATTGGAGGTCATCACAGAGACTGGCTACGACAATGTGTGTTTCCAAAAGTCATGAAGAGAAATGATACTGGGACTGTGGGTTTGGAATCTTTAATTGACTATAACAGCTGATATTCTTTATCTTAGGAAGCCCATGATCCCATTACTTAAAATGTTGTATTTAGAATTTTGCACTCTACCTTGGCTTTAAAAAAGAGAAAGGTATTAGGAACAGCCTTTAGGTCAAATCACTTAATGATTAGAAGGGAGCTAACATTCTGCTTCAGGTCAGGCACTTTATATGAATTCTTTCTCTCGTTTATGCTTCACAACAACTCTTGGAGGTGAATGGTGTTAGTCTTTGGCAGAGTCAAAAATTATGGTCCAGAAAAATTCAGTAATTTGCTCATAGCTATAGAGCTACTAAGTAGTTGAATCCTTATTCAAATCTATGTTTGTTTGGTGATAAAATTTGTGAATTTCTTATTGTATTATATAGTAGTGTGCAGTCCACTCCAACTGGGTGGGTACCATTGCTTGCTATCTTCATTGGTGAATACAGGGCACCTTGCAGTCAGATAGTAAGCAACTGATAAATATTTGGTTAATGAATGAAATTAATTAATGCCTTTATATACTTAAATTACTGCCTGAAAGATAAATTTTGTTCTTCAGAGTTGACCCTTCGGATGTATTCAAGACCTCAGACCTGGATGAATTATATCCCAGAACATTAAAAAAAAAAAAATCTCTGCTTTAACTAGTTGAAATAATCTTAATAAACATAGGTAGCAGTGTCTGACATATATTAGGTATCAAAAATTGTTTCATTACTCACTTTGCAATTATAGAAATTTTATCCCAATCACTGCATGGTCAGAAAAACATGTACACTTTCCAAAAAAAAGTTATAAAGCGAAACACCTTATTTTTTCAAAAAAACACCAGAGATTCTGAAGATAGGTAGCTACTTTTGCCTTCAATTTCTGATAAAATTTTAAAATAGTTTGACAAACGAGTGCTTTAGGTGCTTTTAGAATACAGTGATCATTGGGAGCTAGCCTTGGTGTAGGCAAGCCAAACTGGTCCTAGGCTGCCTGTTTTTTTGCCCCAAATTTTTAATATTTGTCTTCCCCATCCTTGCCTCTTCCCATAGTCTAACAATTTGATTTATGGTGGGGCTTTAGGACCATGTGTTATCCACTCAACCTTCAGAGTGGCATGAGACCCACATGGGCAGCCAATCATGTCTATGTGACAAAGCCCCAATAAAAACTCGGGACATCAAGGTTCAGGTGAGTTTCTCTCATTGGCAGTACCCCATCGTGTATTGGGTACTCATGATTGCCAAGAGACTTTAGTGCAGCCATTTGTAATAAACTATAATAAACTGTAATAAACCATAATGTGAGTATAACAGCTTTCAATGAGTTGATGGGTCCATCTAGTGATGGTGGTCTCAGGGACTCCTGAACTTTTAATTGGTTTTAGAAGGGAGGGCAGCCTTGGGGACTTCTCTAACTCCAGCACCTGGTCATCCAGTTGCATGTGGAACAAAACTTGAACACCTTATAATGGTTTGGGCGTCTTAAATGGTAACCTCTGCCTGCCTGCCTTATTTTGTACAACTCTCTGCCTCTCACATTACCTACAGCCACATTGTTGTCCCTTTATTTGTTTCTCAAGTATGGCTGTAGCATCTTTGCATGCACTATTTTTTTCTGCTGTATCATTATACTCCCAGGGCTGATTATTTTATTAAGGTTTCGCTTAAGCATGTTATCCCTTTCAAGAGGCATTCCTGGATTACTTATACTAACGTAACTTCATTTACCCACTGCCCCAGGCATTTATCACTTTTTACCATGATCTTATTCATTTATTTGAGTACATGCTTATCTGCTTTCTTCTTTAGAAAGCAAAAACCTTGTCTATTTTGTCATTGCTGTGTGCAAGTACCTAAGACAACAATGAGTGCATTTGGGCACTTATTAAATATTTGTTAAATAGAGTCATAAAATTTATTTCTTTTAAAAAATAGAATAAGCAAGCTGGAGGATCAGAATACTATTATAAACCATAGTATATTTTATATTGAAAGATATTTAGCAAACCATCTTTCAATATGCTTGCATCCAAGCATAGCTAGTTGAAAGTTGATGAATAAATTTGTTTTCACTTGGTGGTGTACATTAAAGTTTTAGCATTTTAATTAATGAACTGACAAGATATATATATCTCTGTGTGTGTATATAAAATTATGTATATATAGTTGTATGTTACATATATAGAATTTTCAGATAAGACAAGCTTGAGATTCAGACAATTAAAATTTGAAAAGATCAGAACAGGTAGGAAAATTGAACAGAGACTTTTAAACATGAAATTGCATGGTGCACTGGGTGTTATACGCAACTAATGAATCATCGAACTTTACATCAGAAACCAGGGATGTACTGTATGGTGACTAACATAATATAATTTAAAAAAACATTAAAAAAAAGAAATTGAATTAGGATAAATTCAAATCATTGTCCTCAGTTTAAAAATAAGGTTGAGGAAAAATCTTATAAGCCTCCATTCTATAAGAAATAGCTAAGGAAACTGGAGATGTTATCCTTAAAAAGAGAAGATTGAAGGATATGTGATAATTTGTCTTGTAGTATCTAAAGACTATCACATGCAATAGGGATTATATTTATTTTGTATAACCCTATAGCTACAAATGAAACCAGGACTTGGAACTTTCAAGCAAAGGTAGATTTTGGTAAGGAAAAATATTCTAGGGGACGCCTGGGTGGCTCAATCGGTGAAATGTCTGCCTTGGCTCAGGTCATGATCTCAGGGTCCTGGGATCGAGCTCCGCATCAGGCTCCCTGCTCAGCAGCAGGCATTAATTAATTTCATTCATTAACCAAATATTTATCAGTTGCTTACTATCTGACTGCAAGGTGCCCTGTATTCACCAATGAAGATAGCAAGCAATGGTACCCACCCAGTTGGAGTGGACTGCCCACTACTATATAAAACAATAAGAAACTCACAAATTTTATCACCAAACAAACATAGATTTGAATAAGGATTCAACTACTTAGTAGCTCTATAGCTATGAGCAAATTACTGAATTTTTCTGGACCATAATTTTTGACTCTGCCAAAGACTAACACCTGCTCTCCCCCACCCTCTCTGTGTGAGCCTACTCTTTCTCACATAAATAAATAAAATCTTTTTTAAAAAAAGGAAAAATATTCTAGCAGAGCTGTTCAGAGTGAAAATGGGCAGCTTGAGAAGTGTTGACCTACCTTGTCGGCCATTTAAAGCATTGAAACCTGATCTGGGTGACCATTTGCCAGATAGATTGATGGGACACGGAACTGCATACTTTGTAAAGACCTTCACAGGTCTTAGAGCTCTCATGGTTTAGAAAATCCAGGGACAAGTTTCTAGGAGCTTAGAGAATCCAAGGACCAGATTTTTAACACAAGATGATATGGCAGAGTCAATGGTAGGTTCAGCAAGGGATAGACATTCTGTTCACAAATTCTTTGACACTTCTCTCATCAAAATAGAGGCCAGCCTTCATGACTCAATTTAATGGGTACAATGCAGTAGAAATGATGTTGAATGATTTGTGAGGTTAGGTTAGAAAAGATGATACAGCTTTCACTTGACATACGCTTGGGATGCTCGCCCTTGGAACCCAGTCTCTGCTCAAGTCCAGAATTATACCTACTGAGTGACTTACCTAAGGTATTTAACTCTCCCACATTTAGTAGTCACATGGCAAGTCCACATGTAAACATTCTAAGGCACATCTCCAGCTGAGGTCCTAGCTGAAAGCCAGCATCAACTGAAAGACATGTGAGTGAGTAAGCAAGTCTTCAGATTCTTCTATCACCCAGGCTTTGAGCCCCCCAGGTGCTGCTGCATGGAACAGAGATGAGATGTCCCCATTGAACCCTGCCCAAATTGCAGGATTGTTTGTTTTAGCCACTTTACCTTTGGCGAGGCATTGTGGGGTGAAGCCAGAGGCAGATCAAGAGAGAAACTAGAGTTTTAAATTTTTGTTAAATTCATGGTTCCCTGGAAGAGAGCATGGCATGCTATGCAGAGTTACTCAGGAAAGTACCAGGGTTCATCACAAGTCAGAGGGAGGGGAGAACTATGGGAAGGCAAGGGCAAGGCAGGACAAGTAGGCTGAGATTGAAATAATAGCAGCAGGTTATGGGGCATAGGGCTATTCCTGCTTGTCTGATACTTGGCCCTGGGGTGATTATGGCAGGCTCAGAATGGTCCAGAGTGTGAGAGCCAGATGAGGACAGGTTTGGAGTGTGGATTTAATCAGCTGTTCAGGAAAGGGAACTGACCAGCCTCTAGCTAGGGTCTTAAAACTGGGTCAAGACAAAATTTATTAACCTGCATCACTGTGAGCAAAATAAATGTTGACACTATTTTAAGCCACTAAGTTTTGGGTAGTTTATTATATAACAATAGATAATTGGACTACTTTGACTATTGGTAATTACAAAAGCCCACAATATGGAGAGTCGATTGAGTTCTTCTGGATCCAGGTAGAGTGTAATATCTGCCACTGGCTTCTAGGGTCCTTTATAGAACCCAGAAGGATTTCTCTATCTAGAGTTCAGATTTACTGACTTAGAGGGTCAGAACATGGGCCACAAAACCTGGTCCCAGGCTTATTTCTGTGGCTCTTGTGAAGCCTGGAGGATATGTTTTCTACAGGTATTTCCAGAGCAGCAGTGGGAGAGGTATTTCTGGGTTTCAGGAAGAAAGGTCTATCTTGATTTACTTTGTGGATGAAGGTACGTGTCACAGTTTGGATTCCCCTCAAAGTAAAGACTGAGACAAGAATCGGGTGCTTTATTTGGGAAGTGATCCCAGAAAGCAGGCGTGAGGGAATGTGAGAGTTAGAAAGAGAAAAAGGGGGTGATATCAAGGTTGTTGTAGGAAACGACGACTTGATTTTTCTGGGACCTCCTGAAACACATACCTCTCAAAGATATCCTCCCATAGGATAGAAGTCAGAGATATTTACCTAGCCTTTCTCATTTCCCCTTGGGTTGAGGGCTGTACCTGAGACAGCCCGGACTTTACTTGCACATGGGCCAAACAAGCTTCTGTGGCATCAGAAAAGGCCTTTTGGCAGAACACAGAAAGATGAATGACATGTCTTGACTTGGGGCACGGTCACCCTGAGGGTAGTCTAAGTTCACATGGATTTCAGCTGAAATTCAGCATGTCCAGGGCAATATGCTACGGAACACCAGAGGTATCTGCCACAAAATCAGAAGTGGAAACTACACTGAAATTGGAGTCAAAGGCCTGAGTTCCAGCCCACAATTGTACTAACTTCCAGCATTTAACTGCAAGCTTTAGTTTTCTCATACAGAAGATGGAGATAATATCAGGGCATACTGTGTGGAAGATATGGAACCAAGCGCAGTGTGCCAGTGAGAGAAGTGAACTGGCTGGCAGCCAAGGGGTCTCAGAAGGAATTCTCCATAACCATGGAGACTAGGGTTTTCCCTGTCCTGACAGTGGTATCTTCTTCCAAGGCAAAGTTTGTTAACCAAATTAATGAAAACAGCATGGAAATTTATTAATTTAAGTGAGTATGGTGAAGATTGTTAGGAATGGACAGTGGTATTCTTTGGTTAGGGCGTATCATCTTTGTAGGCAAACTATTTTGGAAGTTCAGTCAAAGTCAGAATGTTAAGTGGGAATAGGATTCAGATAAAAGTAGGGGGTCTCGGGGCGCCTGGGTGGCACAACGGTTGAGCGTCTGCCTTCGGCTCAGGGCGTGATCCCAGCGTTGTGGGATCGAGCCCCACATCAGGCTCCTCCGCTATGAGCCTGCTTCTTCCTCTCCCACTCCCCCTGCTTGTGTTCCCTCTCTCGCTGGCTGTCTCTATCTCTGTCGAATAAATAAACGAAATCTTAAAAAAAAAAAAAGTAGGGGGTCTCATGTTTTGAATTTTGAAGCACCAGGGAGAGGGTAGCTTTATGTATCCTTTTCTATAATAAGGATACTAGCTTCTCTGACTTGTCATTATAAATGACCCAGTCATTGGCAACTATCTTCAAACTTGCCTTATGCATGTCTAGGATTCAGTTGACTTTTATAAATCAGCTTTGCCTTTCTCCATCACTATGCATTTTATTGATTTTGCAGGGCAAGTGTCAGAGGGCAACTTTTCTGTTTTCCTTTTTCTTTTTTTTCTTCAAACCAAACCCTTCAGGGGGCAATTCATCCTCTACACTGCCTGACAGGGTTGTTGTACAGTTTAAATGACATTGTTAAACTGATAAACATTGTGTGTATTACTCTTCACATTATTAAATCATAGAACCCAGTGGGCAGTAATGGGCTCTGGCAAGCGGAAGAAAGAGTTCAGTAATCAATGAAATAGAAAAGTACTTTTTAACATTCCTACTTTGTTGGGGGGCTTAAAGGACTTTTGTAATCACGAATAGAAGAGCTGATGTTATTTCGGCTTTTCATTAGCCAAATGCTGTGCTTAATCCCGGACTACTGTTGATCAAATTATAAATTGATCTTAAAAGCATTGTGAAAGATTTTATAAGGAATTGTCAAATCTAGCAAAAGGGGAAAGAAAACACTTGTAAGTTTGGGCTTTTTGAACATAAAATATAATTTTTAAAAGCTACATTTGAAAGAAATAGTGCTAATCTGGACATTGGAAGCCTGGAGAACTTGCCTTGTTCTGCCAAGCAAAAAGCTCAGATTTTGGCCAATTACCTCTCTGGGATTCAGGTTTCTGCCACTGGAGAGAGAGGACCAGATTAGTTAATTCTATTTATATTTTGGCTCTAAAATGTTTTGATACAGGTAATTAGGGAGTCTTGGGAGGTGGGGCAGTAGGAGTCAGATAACTTTTAAAAGAGTGAATATTTTGGAGGGAAGGGAGAGATGAAAAGAGCTTCAATTTTTTTGTAGATGGGAAATCACTAACAGGTAGTCCAGAAAGTTACAATCTAACATTTAAAAATTTCTGGCACTAAATTGTAGGGAAAATACTTGAGGAAATGTCCAAAGGAAGTCCCTCATAATGGTGAGCAGCCACACTGGTTTTCTTGGAAATGAGTTTATCGGAAAGCAGGAGTTTCATTGTTAAAAAGGGGAAAGACATGGGCAACGTGGAATGAACTGGTCTCCTTACTCCTAACATGCAATCTCTACTTGTCCTAGTCTGTCTGGGCTGCTGTAACAAAAATACCATAGACTGAGTGGTTAAACAACAAACATTTATTTCTCCTGGTTCCAGAAGCTGGGAAGTTCAAGGTCCAAGGTCAAGGCGCCTGCAGATGAAGTGTCTGGTGAGCGTCTGCTCCTTAGTTAATAGACAGAGATCTTCTGGCTGTGTCTTCACATGATGGAAGGGTGAGGGAGCTCTTTGGGGTCTCTTTTATAAGGATATTCATCCCATTCATATGAGGGCTTTCCCCCATGACCTCATCATCTCCCAAAGACCGCACTTCCTAATACCATCACATTGGGACATAGGTTTTAATTATGAATTTTTGGTGGGGTGGGGGTGGGGGGACACAAACATTCAGTCTACAGCAGTATTATTTCCATGCAGTATTATTTCAGTATAGGCTTCAGCTGTGCCAGTGGCAATAGTTGACTCTAATAAAATTCAGACACCATTGAAGTGATGAATACAGTTTGAAAGTCACAGGCTGGGGCATGTGCAGAAAGGGAGACAGATTAAGAGATAAGGGGACAGAAACACTTTTTTCCCCTCTAGTAGGATATATCCAATTATTTGTTCATTCATATTTGGTATTACTGAGTACCTCCTTTGTGTGAAGCATGGTGCCAGTTTTTGGGAACTAAAACAAATGAATGTAAAAACAGATAAGAGAGCAGGAACACCTCTCACATGAAATTTATTTTAATCTACCTTTTTGTTATTAAACTTGTCTTCCCATTCCTCTCCAGAGTGCCGTCCTATAAGTGCCTCACTCATCTTGGTACTGAGCCCAGGGCCTACTGCTTGGTAGACACTCAACAAATATTTGTTGAATTGAATTTCTATTATCCCCTTTGCTCTTTCTGACTTAAAAAAAAAAAAACCCTCTTTTCCCATTTTTGTCTCAAAGGATTCCACTAATATTTTTTCTCTAGGACTTAAAACACTTGGCAAACATCTTCCAAGATCTTTATAGCCTGTCTCTGAAATAGATAAGAAGTACCCTGATAGCAATTGTACCCATCACTGGCTATGGTCTCTCTTGGTTCTCTTATATCCTATTACTGATGGTTCATTTGAGCTTCCACAGCAGGTCAAGACACAGTTTAATAGTTCTCATGGCTCATTTTGGGCATCTGCAGGACAGGAGTCGCAGGAAATATGTGGACTTCAAAGGTACTTATTGGAGGCAAATTCAGATCAAAGCAAACAGCACAGTAAATTTGCCAAGTGTAGGCCTCGTGTTCCACAGCACAGGGGCCTATAAAGGTCTCCCGAGGACATAAGCTAGCAAGAGTCACCTGGAGTTGTAATTTTCCAGTCCTTCTGGAGATTTAGGTGAGGTCACTGCTGTTGATTCCATTTTGGAGTTTGGCAGCAGGAAGGGATCTTGGGATTTAACTTTGTCTGAGTGTCACTATATTGAAAATAGGACAAAATAGGAAGACATTTATGACAAGGCTATTTGCTTTTTGCATAATGTCAGGAATTGAAGAACTAAAAATATTACTAAGTTAAAGCTATCCTCAATTAATTCCTATCATATTCCAATGAAATGGTTGAGGAATATGTTAATTTTTTTTCTTTATAGAAAGGAAAACTGAATCTCTTAGTAATTATGGAGGGTCACACATCAAATTAACAATAGCAATATTCACACATAGACATCAGGTATAACAGCACAAAACACTTCTTGTTCTCAACAACTAGTGCACTTTTGAAACTATCTAAACTGTTGGACTTTGCTCAGATTTTAAGGTCACAAAACATAGAGTAGGTACACTGTTTTATCTAACTTACTTAGCAATCCATCAGTGTGACCTAATATTTGCATTGCCAAATGATTCTTAAGTTTAGATTTGTCTAAATGAGTCCTTCTTTTTAAGCAGGAAATGTCCTTAAACTTGGAAGAGCAGTTAGAAAATTAATTGATAACAAAGCAATTAAGCCAGCTGGTCCTTCTTCATGTATGTGTGTCTGTGTGTGTGTGTGTGTGCACGCACACACA
The DNA here is from genome assembly GCF_017311325.1 of Ursus maritimus. NCBI lineage: Eukaryota > Metazoa > Chordata > Mammalia > Carnivora > Ursidae > Ursus > Ursus maritimus. The sequence goes on from NW_024424453.1 coordinate 36,095,903, forward strand.
TCACTGGAGTGTATGTGGGTCTGTGTGTTAGCTACTGGATTTTATTATGAGTCATCAGCAACTCTTAAGAACTGTTTACAATTCTGCAGGGTCTTGAGGGAATGATGTAGTAGGAAGCAATTAGCCAAGGTAGCAATCCTTTCTAGCCACTACTTTAGAGATGTGCATGCTTAAGAAAAGTCTCTATTGTCTATCTATCTTAGAGTTAATATGTGCACATCATTAAAAAAAATCACAAAATGTAAAAAAGTTCATAGGTATAAATTTCCCTCCTGTTCCTTGTCCTCCATCTGCCAAAGCCCCTCAGCCATAGGTAATCACTCTTCTTAATTTCTGACATATCCAAATTTTCAGAGTTTCAAAAAATCTATATAAAAGCCAATTAAAATTTGATTTCTTTCCTCCTCCCATTTACACAAAAGGTAACATATTACAGATAACCCTTCATAGCTTGTTTTCATCATCCAACAAAGGATACTGGTTATCTTCCTTTACAGGATCTAGAGAGCTCCCTTCCAGCGGCATGGTTCTTCATTGTTTAGTATTTTTCAAATTTTGACGTGCATCAGAATCACCTGCAGGACTTGTTAAAATACAGATTACTGAGTTCTATCCCCAAGTCTGATTCAAGAAGTCTGGTGTGGGATCTGATAGTTTGCATTTCTGGTAAATTCCCAGGAGATGCTGATGTTGTTGTCTGGGTACCATACTTTGAAAATCAGTGTTCTAGATGTACCATAATATATGTAGTCTGTGGGCAGAAAAGGATTTTTCCAAACTTTCACTGTTACAAACTATGCAGCAATGAATATTCTTGTTCATACGTCATTCTATAAAATGGGAATATTAGTAATTCTTAGGAATTATGCAGCCCAAATTGCTGACCCCAAAAACTTTATCTTTGATCCTAAGTAATCAATTAAATTCCATGTTATTCCATCATAAAGTTTTGTTCATTGGTCCATTTATTTATTCATGAAATAATTATTTAGCATCTACAATATGCTAAGTATGGGGCATGAAGAGGTGAAAACCTTATCTTCGAGGAATTTACTGTATACTGGGGAAGATCAGCATGAAAAGGATTAGGTTACAATAAAATAATGGCTGTACTGAAGGTCCTTACAAGACCGAAGAGGCACATCATGGCAAGAAACCTTAATAGTCCTTGGGGGAATCAGGGAAAGCTTTGTGTATAAGGTGCATTGAACTGACACTTGATGAAGAGGAGTTTGCCAGATGGATGAGTGGGGGAGGGTGTCCCATCAGAAGAACAGTCTATGCAAAACCAAAACGTATGAGAAAATATAGGTATTAGTGAACTTTAATGCTTAAAGAGTAGGAATGGAAGAGGGACCACTCTGATTTTCTAGTTCACCTTTATGTTGGGAGAAGGACCTCAAACCCTTTAAATTGGCTCATTTTTGAACCCCAGACTCTCATATGAAGGTTTTCCTCATATTTCTAGTAGTCCGTTTTCTCTGTATTAGTTCTCTCATCTGGCCCTCTTTTGACCATGGCATTTATGGTTTGGATTCTTCTTTGTTTCTTATGAAGATTTATCTGAGGCCTTGCTGCATGAGCTTGCCAATTTAGTGTTCCATCCGTTTCCACATAATTCTTAATGAGAGAGTCAGAGGTTAATAGAAAAATAACATAGAGGGAATATGTCTTAGGTTATAACTTTAAGACTATATGTTCTCAAGGACTATTTGTGGAAATGGGGAGATGCTCAAACATATTACTGAGTAAACAGAGAGGATGTGGAATGTCTTAAAGATATAGCAAGTGTTATTTCTGTTCTTTTTCATACATAAACTCATCCATCCACACATCGATCCATCCATCCATTCATCCACCCATCCAGTTTATTTGGCTATGCAACTTTGTCTTTTTAAAGGTATTCTGATATATTTCTACATCACTAAAACTCTCCATAGACATGTTTTAGGCTACCATCCATGGCATCATTGGATGGATGGACCACAATTTGGCTGTTTATTTGATTAGACATTTGAGTTTGTTCATTTTTCTGCTTTTAAGCAGTGATAAAAGAAATAAACTAAATTATTAATAGAGTCTATCTTGTATAGCAGGATAATAGGCAAAGAAAATCTTTGTATAAAAAATGTTTTAAAAAAATCAAACCAGGTGTAAGAAAGATATTTTGGCTGCCATAGCAACAATGGTAATGGCAACAGCAAGCGTTCACATTGGTTTAGTGTTATTGGACCTGGCGTTGTGCGAAGATTGAGCATGTTTTGTATTTTGGACTGCTTAGTTCTCCAAAGACCACACAATTATGCCCGTGTTGTTATCAGCCTTCTTGGACACATACAAAGAAGATTTATGTTTTAGTAGAAAACTATAGCATACCTTTTTGGGTTATCAGATTCTGATGGTTCCTTATCTTTGAGCTATTTTGTATCTCTGTGAGTTTCAGATAGATGCAAACTCTGTCTTCTCCAGTAGAAATTTAATTAGCTTCTCTTACTGTTACCTACCTGTAAAGTAGACTAATATCTTATCATTTTTCATAAATTGTCAACACTTACCAAATTTTTAGTTCTTCTAGTTTCCTTCAATATTTGACTACAATCCTCTAAACTGATGTTTCTCATTTTCCCCTCTCCCTTCTGACGTGACACCACCAAGACCTAACACCTGACTGCCCAGATTCTTATCAGCTGAGATAGCTGGCCTTTCCCCCAGGATCTGAAGAAGCCTGATGATTTGATATACACCTTAAAGGACTTATCCCTTCAGACTATGCATGGGCTGGACTTCTCCCTGGATGAGCCACAAAGGATGGCTACTAAGGAAGGGGCACTAAGGAAGTCTGGCTAAACACTTAGGTCTTGAACACCCTTATATTTGAGTAGCCAAGACTGTGGACACCACTGTCAAGAGCATTGAAATATTAACTTCAAGAAATTCAATGAGCAGTGCTACAAAACTGAAATAATTCCACGTATCAATCTCTTGGAATCCACTGGGAATGATACCCTCAGGGGTCAGCTCTTTACTCCAATAGAACATTTTATACTAATATTGCTCTTTTCCTTCCTAGGCATCCCTCTTTTAAAATGCCTGTAAGAGGATCCTAAAACAACTGGCCTTTGCCACCAGCTCACAATAGATGGCTCAACCATTTTTGCAGGAACAATGCAAATAACAGCCTTTAGGCAGTGGTTGCTTAGACCCTGCTTCACTCCACTCAGAAGGTTTATGATTGTCTTTGTGTGTTCACCTATGAATGATATTCATTCACCTTGAACAAAAGGGCAGACTGGCAATGTTGAACTTTACCTGAGCCCTGTGCTCCTGGAAAATAGTGAGGCTAAGAAATCTCCCTACCATTTTGTATTCTGGGGAATGGCTTACTGCAAAGAACCAGCCTTCCCCATATGACTCGGATGAGACTCAAGGATGAATCCTTTATTTACCCAGGCCAGACATAGACCCTTCAAATCCTCATTCTTTATCTCATGAATGATTAACTAGAATATTTGTCCCCATTGACCAAACTGAAGAAAATGCCCAGTCACTTGACTGGACCAAACTTTAGTGAGGGTTCACTCCTTCCAGGCTCCTGAATTCTGGTCCATCCTTGAGCATTGGAATGTGGAAAAACCTCTCCTTCCTTAGTAGACCCTCCCCCAAATCAGCTGACTTCAGGGTTATTCTGTGGTTAACTGTCCAATCAAGCTACCCACTCACGCTACTTTCCCACGACCTTTTTTTTTTAAGCATTATTTACTCCTCCCTCTAAAAGGAAAGCCCGTTCTGCCAGACGTTTGAGATGCTTGCAGATATGACAGTCATAACACAAAAGTTTTCAGCTCCTTTGGGGGAAATACCAAGGAGCAGGATTGCTAGATCATATGTTAAGAGTATGTTTAGTTTTGTAAGAAAGTGCCAAACTGTTTTCCAAAGTGACCGTACCATTTTAACTCCCACCAGCAGTGAATGAGAATTCCTGCTGCTTCACATCCTCATCAGTATTTGGTGTTGTCAGTGTTTTGGAATTTGGCCAGTTTAGTATGTGTGTACTGGTATCTCGTTGTTTTATTTGGCATTGCCCTGAAAAATGTATGATGTGGAACATCTTTTCATACACTTGCTTGCCATCTGTATATCCTCTTTGGTGAGGTGTCTGTTGAGGTGTTTGGCCCATTTTTTAAATAGAGTTGTTTGTTTTTTGTTGCTGAGTTTTAAGGGTTCTTTGTGTATTTTGGATAGCAGTTCTTTATCAGATATGTCTCTTGAAAACATCTTTTTCCCAGTCTGTCGCTTGTCTTTTCATTCTCGTGGTGGAGTTTTTACTTGGCAGACATTTTCAGAAAAAAATTGTGAAAGATTTTAAAATCGTTTAACCCCCCATCTCTCCTAAAAAAAATTTACCACAATGTTCTGTTATCTATGTCTTTTACCGGCTTTGCATTAATTGACATTTTTGTAAACTTCAGAAAACTGATAATAGTCATGATTCTTCTTCTTAGAAATGCAAATAAATTGTGACCAAAATGTAACTGGTTATTGCCCCTATCTCTTAGCCTCTTTTTGTAAATTTAGTTCAGCATTTCTTCCTGTCTAAATGTAATTCTTTGAATTATCCTTGGAACCGGTTGTAACATCTTACTGGTTTCCTCGTTAATTAATGCATTACACAAAATCTTTGACACATGTTCATTTTTAATTCATTTGTATAAGAGGCATGATTATACCTTTAAAAAAAACCAATGTTATCCTTTAACAAATAGAGAAGTTGGTATAATGTAGGTTACATAGCTAGTGGACACATGTCACACAAGACTTGAACTACAGAGCACATGCTCTTACTCCCTATGTTATGCTTAGAAGCTAAAAGATAAAACGGAGAAGCAAAAGCATGTTGCCTATTGAAACCAATATGCGATTGGTTAAAGCCATGTTGCCTATGGGGAGCTCTAATTGAACAGATAAGTTCATTTAGGAAGACTTGGAAAACCTACATTTTGCCTAGAATAGGTTCCACCAAAAGGCATCTCCTAGCATTTGGGAAATCAGAGCAATTAGCAGAGAAATCAGGCTGCTCTGCTGGGCTTAAGGACATTTCCTTACAAAGCCTACTCTGAGTATGGAATTTTTAATTAACATTTCGAGAGAGTGGTCACATGGGGTAGTGTGCCCAGGGTGCTGTGGCAGTTGCTTTGTTTGAGTTAAGTCCCTTAGTGCTAACAGTTGGATATCTGCAGATTAAGTGCAGACAATACTTGGACAGACAATTGAAAAAGTCATTTTTTGATGCTTTCCCCAGCTGCTGCTGAGAGATTAGCTGGGATGTTATCCAGGTTCTTTCACTGTAGCTGATAAAACTTTATGAGAGCAGCATGTGAGTTTCTACATTATTGTTGATTTAGCTGGGAAAAGAATCTGGAGACACTGTTGCACTCCTTTTATGGGTTGTGAGTCAACTAGTCTAGCCTTTGCTTGCTGGACAGCGCTCCTGTTGGGAGGAAATATATTACTAAAGATAGACAAAGAAACCTATACAAAACAGTTATTTTAGTCTCTCTGGCATCCATTCCTATTTCCCATTTCATCCCACTTTGTGTCCATCACAATCCACGTCTCCTGTATTGGGCTGTGGGTTAGGTAATGCCATTCACAGTTATTTGTGTTTCCTTGCTACAAAGATTGGTCAAGGTGGGAATTACCGACCTGGGCAGAAGGTGGTCTGTCGATGATATTCCCTTGGCTAAAGTGATTGTTCAGGAATGTCCAATTAGAGTAAAGTTTAGAGTTTTTGTTCAGTTATTGTGGAAAACTATCATCTCATACCCTGGATGTGTTTGAGAAAGAAACTGTAGTTCCACTTTCTGCTAGCAGTACTCTTATGTTCATAAGAAAAGCCATCTCGAAGATCAAATGGATACAGAGAGGAATGCCTAAAGAATCACAGAGAAGCAAAACTAAAGCCTTAATGAAACTGCATATAAAGCCACTCGACCTCTGGACCTTCCAGTGACTTGAACCTGTAAATTCCCCTAATTGTTTGAATAAATCTATTTTGGATTTTCTGTCACTCACAATGAAGGACTCCTACCACCAAATATGGGATCTTTGTGTGGTCCCTGCTGCTTCCTGCTCTTCCCACAGCACTGTATTAAGTGTGCAGAGAGGATTCTGCATCATGATTTTGGCTGAAGTCTCATCTTTGCTGGAAGACCTGGGATTATGCTCACTAATACCCTCTGGGAGCTCTAAGAATCTTCTTCTTTCCTTGCCCTAGCAGTTAGAGGTACAATTCTGGACTACCTTCCTGTGACCTTCCAAGGAAGTGAAAATTCTAAGGAGAGAATGGAATTGACCCCAATTAGGAAAAGCTGGAGAACTCTGGACAGATAGTGTGTCAGAGGATTTTCTCTGGGAAACACAATTTTTATATTTTTATATTTGTGTATCTTTAAGACTAGGGGAGTCTTAATGCTGACTCCCCTATCACCTCTACAATCTTCCTAAAGAGCAAGAACCATCTTTGTTTTAGATTTTATCTATCTATCTATCTATCTATCTATTTGACAGAGAGAGAGAGAGCACGCAAGAAGTTGGAGTGACAGAGGGAGAAGGAGAAGCAAGTTCCCCATGGAGCAGGGAGCCTGACACAGGGCTCAATCCCAGGATCCTGGGATCATGACCTGAGCCGAAGGCAGTCACTTAACCAACTGAGCCACCCAGGTGCCCATCATGTTTGTTTTATACACTATCCTCAGTGCCTAGCATGGTGGTTGGCCCCTGGGAAACATTTAATAATTATTGGTTAAATTAGAAGGACAAGCAGATGAATAGGAGTCAAGTTGTACAGAGGTTTTGGTGGGGTTCTTTTCATACTCTACCAGTAAGGGATTTTCATTTCAGAACTCGTGAACATAATTACAGTTTTCAGGGTTTATCTAAAATAAGCTTCCCGGAAATTTTACCCCCTCACCCAATTCTTTTTTTAGCCTTTTCTTCTAAATTCAAAAGAAACCCATAATCTGAATTTCTCTAAGAAGAACGTTGTTTCATTTGTAATTTTGGAACAGGAGTTAGGTTGATGAAATATCTATAGGCCCTATGTAAATAAATGCATAACATGTATATACGTGAAGAACTCTGTCACTTGATTGCTTTAAATCATGAAAGAACTTGCTGAGTCAAGGTCCATGTATTCGAACTGCCTACGTGCTTTTGGTATTACTCCTTCAGTTACAAATAGCTAAACATGGTAAAGATAGAAAAAAAGAAGAAGGCCACTCTTAGCTCCTTTTCTTCGCTAGAAGACATTAGTTGAAATATTAACTTTTTCTTTACCTAAAAGGACAGAAACCACGAATCCAATTCTGCTAACTTCCAAGTAAGACTAGATAAGAACCGTTCAATTACAGGTTGCTTATTTATCTAATTCTCTTGGCAGGATTTGCTTTTGGTGAAACAAATCACCTGTTGAAGGGGGGGGAAGCCATTTAAGTGATTAAAATCTGCGTCAGCTAATTTCCTCTTTAACCTATTTGTAAGCCAGCAAGAGCTGATAATTGTAATGAATAGTTCTAATGGGAAGCTTTAGTTGACATTTGGATCTCATTAGACTTTGAAAAACTTCTGCCATCTTGTTCTTTTTGAGCTCTTTTGCTGGCAGTACAGTTTTCAAGGTAGGCTTCAGTGCATGGAGTTTCGTGCATAAGCTTTGAAGTTTCAGAATTTTGGATCCAGCTTTGCCATTGCCAGCTGTGTGAATCCGGACAATTCTTGATTTTTTGAAACTCAGTGTTTACAGTTATGAAATGAATTTTATGATGGATTGTGATGATAATTAAATGAGCTAATATAAAGTGCAGAGATTACAAGTGCAAAGGGCTTAACAATGTCTGGCATATGGTAAGCAGATATTAACAGGTCGTGCTCGTTATTAATAAGAAGCTCTGAAACGAAAAAGCTAACTGGATGAAGACGGGGTGCTAGAAGAATAAAGATCAGTTCCCTTTCTATAATTAACTTATCAGTTGCTAGGAAATTTAATACACAAGTAATAGACATTTGCTCTATTATCAAGAAAATACTAGAAACAGACATCTTTTCAAGTTCTGGTACCCAACAACTTCTGTATTACATGTACCATCCATTTGGATTTCTTCTTTAAAGGATATCTTACTTTAGGGGTCAGAGTGTATCATATTTCTTGAATAGGAACATCTTAGTCCCAGTGGAGAATTAAAATCAGTTAATGTGAATGTCAACCTTTCCTCTTGGTGTTTCTTCTTGGTATATATCATTTAAAGGTGAAGAAAGTGTAAAATGGAGAAAAGTGACTGCAGGACCTGGTGAATGTAGATGGTGTAAGAAAATGTATGAGAATGAAAAAGGAGAGAAAGATTAGTAGCTTCTTGATACAGACCATCTATATGTACATATAAGGGGGGGCGTCGTATATCATTGCTATTTTGTTGGCATGTCATTACTGCAGTTTTTACCCTTTTTTGAGGCTGTAGAATATGAATAATAGTCTTAGACAAATAAGTCAACTCTTGACTCTCTGTGCAGGGGAGATAGCAGGGTTTGTAAGCTGACTTAGGTATGTATTAGAAATTTTTATTGTGTGTGAGGGGAACAGTTCGGTTTATGGTCTCAAGATATTTTGTTCAGGCTAGCCTTAAAAATAATTTGCCTTTTGAACACACATCAATTGTTTCTGCCTCTAGGAAGACCATTTAAGGCCAATTTAGGTGGATTTAAAAGTATGCAAGTAATTCGTAGTGTAAGTAGTCTATATCCAAAGAGAAATAATAGGGAGTACCTGTTTTTATTTCTTCAGTACTATGCTTTGAGTTTAGATTTAATCTCTTGTTTATAGTGGGAAGCTGAGGAATTTTTCCCTAGTCCAGAAGTGGTTTAGCTTGGAGATAAAAATAACCACATGTCACTGAAAGAACAGAGTTTGGTATCTCTGCTCTCACTTTAAAAATGTTTCTTAATTTCCTAGCAGTGTGCTGATGAGACATAACAGAATCCTGTTGTAGAAAGTGGGGAAGTATCCTGATCAGAAATAAAACTCTGAGCAGTCGAGGCAAGAGGTGGGGCCTCAGAACTTGACACTTTTGTATTTCTCCTACTTTGTAATTTCCCTTGATATCACCTGCATTGTACTTTAAGCTATCATTTCTGTCTTAGTTGGTGAACCTTGTCTTTATCAACCTTTTTTTATCCAGGCTGTCTCAGGACCAGTTTCTCAAATAGCCTCCTGAATACCATCATCTTATTTCTCTGGGTGGGAGGGGATGGAGCAAGAACAGGAGAAAGCACAAAGCCTCTTATTGTTTTCATTGTTAAACTAGAGTTAAAACTTAGAAGCCGTTTGCTCTCATAATCCAAATTTCTGGGTTTTCAGTCTACTCAAACAGGTGTGTTTCCATTTGGGAGAGTCCCCTCTTACCATCTTCCTCCTGGGAAATGAAATCATTTCGTTCCTGCTGAATCTATATTGTCAAAGAGTTTGCAAAAGGTAGGTATATACTGGAGGTTGTTTTTGCTTTTTGTGTTTGTGTTCAATGTATTCTGTTGGAAGGTATTGTGAGGGCTGGGGGGGGGATTAGGTGGTGTCTGTAGTTTTCATAAACAGCTGGGGCTCTGAGCAGAAACTCTTTAAATTACACATTCAAAAATAGCATCTGGCATAGTGGGAACAACAGAGCTCCAGGGACCCTGGAGGAGGTAAAGTAGGAGAGCTTGTCAGGTTTCTTGTAGTTTTACCACCAGACCTTAAGAATAGAATTAACCAATAGAGAGTAATGAGATTTGCTTTAGTGTCTCAGAAACACAGCTAATAGGATTTCAGCCTGGTGAAAAGCATGTGGACGGTGATTGAAGAAGCAGGATTTGGAGATGACATAAATGAGCTTAAGAGTAGTGGTTTTCAGGGGCGCCTGGGTGGCATAGTGGTTGAGCGTCTGCCTTCAGCTCAGGGCGTGATCCTGGCATTATGGGATCGAGCCCCACATCAGGCTCCTCCGCTATGAGCCTGCTTCTTCCTCTCCCACTCCCCCTGCTTGTGTTCCCTCTCTCGCTGGCTGTCTCTATCTCTGTCGAATAAATAAATAAAATCTTAGAAAAAAAAAAAGAGTAGTGGTTTTCAAAGTGTGGTCTTCAGACCATCGGTATCAGCATTACCTGGGAATTTGTCAGAAATGCAAATACTTGGTCCCCAACCCAAACCTACTGGATCAGAAACTGGGGGTGGGGCCCAGAAATCCATGGTTCAAGGAGTCTTCCAGGTGATTCTGATGCATGTTAAAATTTGGAAAGCATTATTTTAGGGCACCGGGGTCACTTTTCCTTGCTGCGTTACCTTAATGAGGAGGTGGCTTTCATCTGCCTCTCCCCGCAACTGATTACTCCAGGCCTATGAACGAATACTTGTGTGGATAGCAGATCCAAAAAGCGATGATAGAACTTGGACGGGTTTGCGTTCCATTTTTCTAAGACCTGAAGTGACCCCTTTTTAGGTGCTCCTATTTCTTCCCAAACCTTAGCTGCCTCAGTCTCTGTGACTCTGGGCAGATGTCCTCACTTGTTATTTCACTGTGGAACTGAGCTGTCCAAAATGATAGCCGCTAGTCACATATGGCTATTTAAATTAAGAGGACATAAAATCAAAAATTTAATTCCTCAGTCACAATAGCCATATTTCAACTGTTCAGTAGCCACATGTGGCTAGGAGCTGCGGTATTAGACAATACAGATATCGAACACCTTCATTTCTCTAATACTAAACTTTAAACCTATGAGTACTTTGCCAGTTTCTGTGGTGTAAATACTCCTACTGTGACTAATTTCAAGCTACTGACATGTCACGGAACACAGAGTTAGTTGCAAAGAGATACACACAATTAAAGTGCGAGACAAAGTGAATTGGTTCCATGTCACCAGTTTTAAGGGAGAAATTCTTCCCTGATGGCAAAAAATGCTGATTCTCTTCTTTACATTCTAATTTCGTTTTACGATGAGACTGGCTTTCCAAGAACACAGTATTAATAGCATACTAAATGTGGCCAATAACTCAGACACCTTAACTTTGTTTTGGGTAGAAGGTGGAAATACACAATATACAATTTAACTTAAAACATCTTTTCCATGTCAATAGGGGAAAACTGCTGAAAGTGGATTGGGACCAGTGTCTTAGAGTGCCCGCGCACTCAAAACTAAACCATACCAAAAAAAGAAAACCGCAAAACCAAACAAAAAAAGCCCTAAACCATACAAGATGTTAAGGTGCATATGTCCTAGTCTAAATTTTATAACGAGTCAACAGTGGAGCTTCATTGATTATTCTATTAACTGGAGGTGTTTATAGTCCTATCCGGTTGTGGATAGTAAGCCTAACAGTAACAACTTGTTTATTAATAGAAACATGAAAGGATTGTCTTTGATCTTTGAGGTCATGAATGACTTGCAAATATGCTGTTAAAGGTGAGCAATGTACTTACCTTTTAAAATATTTGTCATTTTTAAAGTGCTTAGAAATTCTTTTTGAAAGATGGAAAATTATTCTTTTAATTACAAGTTAAATAAAACCCAATTGATTTGGCGAAGACCTTTTTTCTTTTTTTGACCAGGGCATTATCTAATCTGTGTGTGTGGTGACGTGGAGGTTTACGGTCTTGAATGATGCTCTTGCATCACTAAGCTAGCAGTTCATCTTTTAGATAGAAGTAGATTTTAGTCCATGGATTTCGTTAGCCCATTGGAAATGAGAAAACAGAATCATTCTTTTTTTTTTTAAAGATTTTATTTATTTATGTGACAGCCAGCCAGCGTGAGAGAGAACACAGCAGGGGAGTGGGAGGGGAAGAAGCAGGCTCCCAGAGGAGGAGCCTGATGTGGGGCTCGATCCCGGACCGCAGGATCACACCCTGAGCCGAAGGCAGACGTTTAACGACTGCGCTACCCAGGCACCCCAGCAAAATCATTCTTATCCTACTTCCTTTATTGAAAAGGAAAATCCCTTAAGTCTGAATGCCTTTGTCACTAAAACTGTTTGTTAATTGTGATCATCATAACTGGATGAGAATTTAAATTAAACTGAGAACCTGACTGAATCCATTTATTTCTGCAGAAAGGTTATACACATTTGTGTCAGATTGGGTCATTTTGAGGCCCTTGGGAGTCTGCTATTCTAATGCTGGCCCAGCTAAAGCTGGGTGTCCTTGAATGACAGCTGCTAAAAATTCAATCAATAAGCGGTGTCCAAATGTCAGAGAGAGTGGTGTGAAGCAGGCACAGGTTGAGACAGTGTGCAGGATTTGATTCTGGGCAGTCAGAGTTTAAGTTTGACTCAGAAAAGAAATAAGTCAGCATCTTTAATCCCCAAACATTATACACCATCTAGTCAGTAGACTTAGCAAAGGTCAAGCAATCAATATGGTTGGCATTAGCAGAGATAGGTTATGGGAGACGCTTTTACTCCTTGAAATTGTTTTTTACGTTCCAATATCCAAAAAGGTAGGCAGACTGTCAGGTGGAGTAAAAAAGAACTTGTATGACAGTGAAATGAGCAGATCATTGGTCAAAGGGCTAAATTAAGAGATTCAGTGAAAATGGGAAGTAATGGAGGGATCCCAAATGGCTTCCTCATTGATCTCTGTTAAGGCTTTAATATTTTGAATGTGCACCTATCTTTTGGGAAAAATTGGGCTGTCTGATATAATATCAATCCAGCAAGATGGAAATACCAGCAGAAACATACTATGGTTCATCATGTTGTTACTCTAATCTTGACTTAAACTAGAAAAAAACAAACAAACAAAAAAACCCCAAAAAACAAGAGTAAGCTTTTGCCTTTGTTATTTGCAAGATCGCTTGGAGCATAGTAAAGGAAAGATAATTAGTGAAAATATTGGATTCTCCCGTTAAATTACATTTATAGATTTGCAAACTGAGGGGAGAGGGGTCATATATTTTCCATTTGCATATTCTTTCTAGACAGGTAGCAGAACAGTTATGGAATGGAAAAAGATGAATAAGAAACTGAGAAGGAAGGAAAAATGATTTGGTTAAAAAACCTAGTCATTTGAGAACTGAATGGTCATTATATGAACAGATTCAAATAGAATTCATCGAGGCCATTCAAAAGTCAAAAGCCAAGAGACAAAAAAATAAGAGTTCTTAGGTCCTTCTTATAAGTAAAAAACGTTTCAGATAGTATGTGTATTTTGATTTTCATCCAGAAAGACTCCTATTGGAATTGATCAAGAAGTTAACCTGTGACACCCTAATTTTATAATATTATTTCATTACACATGTCTAAAAAAAAAATTAGATGTATATTTTTTTTTACCAGAGTTTGTGAGATTGTAGGAAACAAAATCAGAGACATTTCCCTGCTTTTTCTTAAGTTCTAGACTGCTCTAGAATGAAGTTGAGACCAGGTCTCAATGAGAAATTGATGGCCTTAAGTGGTAATTTATGTCAGATCCACAGGCTCTGATATAATATCTTCAGTTAGCTGAGGTATTCCAGATCTCACAGGTAGAAAAGTTATCCCCAAGATTTAGGAATTTACTTTTTATTCAATCTTACCAGGACAATCTAGAGAGCACTGTTTGTAGTTCATCCATTGAGAAGAATATATGTGAAGAAAGAATATGCTGGGAATGTGGAGAGTTACCCAGTGGATTTTATTGATTTTTCTGGGCCTGTAGTAGATTCCAGTCATGGCTCCAAGCCTTTAACCATTCCCTGTATCTACACCTTTTGCCCTGAGACTGCATTTCTTCCAATGCAAAGAGTCTACTTTCCTTGAATCTGGACGGGTCCTGTGAATTGCTTTGGTCAATGGAATGCGGCAGAACTGACAGCCTGCTGTATCTGAGCCTGGGTCTAAAAAGGCACCGTGTTTCTGCCATGAGAAAAATACTCGCCTAGCTGACTGAAAGGAGTTCTGATTAATTCTTCATGGAACCCTGGATGCTTTATTAAAATAAACAAGAAGACCTGGAAGTAACAAGCTTGCTTCACCTAATCACCTCCCAGGAGCCATTTATCTGAGTTGATTTGACCTGGGACCCAAGGTTTCAGCCATCTATATGGCAAGATCAGTATGCAGATGTATTCGTGTCCCTCCAAACCTGACAGGTGTCTAGAAGTTACGAAGTTAACGCTCACACGGGACCTCCTTGCATCAGCATTCTCAGAATTCTATCAAGGAGCTTAGAAGTGGTTTAATAATGGCCTCTGACTTCTCTGTACTTGCCATCAAAGCAGAATGAGCCAATTTTCCAGTAGAATATAGTTTGGGAATTTAAATACATGTTCTTTTTCTTCTTTTTCTTTTTTTTGTCCTGGCTTTTATGGAATCAATCAGTGTGCCATCCTTTAGAGACTGCCATTCCATTGTCTTCCGGCTTTTCCTTCCATTTCTTCCCCTTACTGGAGAAAACAATGGAATTTTGTGAAAGCCCCAGGGGTTTTTGAAGCTCAGAGGGACAGGCTCTTACCTCTGAAGAGAAGGGGAATTTGATTGAAAATAGAGGCTACTTATGATTCATTCAGAGGAATTTTTCCTCTCCATCATCTTATTTGCCTGGTGATTTGATCCTCTGTGGCTCTTCAGAGCCCACTGTGAGATGATTTGCTTCAGCTGCACTGGATCTTTTTCAAATATTTTCCAAGGACAAACACCCTCCCTACAGGTTTCCTCAGCTGCAATGATTGTCTTGTCTGGGGATTGTATTCTGATTAATTTAACTTTAGCTTCCTTACTGCTTCAGTGGATTCCAAATTTGTCATGGTTAAAAAAAAAAATTCTCTGGGGAAGTTTCATAAAAGAAGCTGGTGAGAACAGGGCTTAGGATTTATTCTGCTGAGCAACCTTTAGAATGTGGCGAGGGGCTGAGAGGCACAGAGAAGAAGAATGGAGGGAATGCCAAATTCTTCCTGATGCATGTTCAGAGGTCAGGCACAATTCCGCGCTGCAGAAATTTCAGCGATCATTGTTCTGCCATGAGGCGCTCCATCCAATTGAGGAGAAAGCAGTACAAAGCATGCGCTACGTGACTGCAGCCAGCAGGGGGCGGAAGCGCCACAGCCGTAAGCCACAACGTCTAAGGGAGTTGCTTGGACCAAGTGTTGCACGCTGTTCTGGAGTCCAGCTTGTTCTGAACTCCATGCAAGCCTTTCTTTCTGTAAGATTTTTGACAGTACAGGCAGTAGGGTCAGTATGCCTGGATTTGAAACCTGGCTGCTCTACTTGTTAGCCTTGTCATCTCTGTATACCTCAGTCTTTCTTGTCTGAAAAATGGGAAAAGATCAGTTGTTGTGGAGGTGTGAGGGATGATCGAGCTACCTTACATAATGCATTTGGAACAGTGCCTGGCCCTTATGAAGTGCAAGATCAATAGTAGCTAATAATAGTAGAGCCTTCCCTTTGCTCTCCACCTCCCTTCCTCCCAAGTCTGATGTAAAAATAAATAAATGTAGCAATAGGTTATGCAGGCTGATTTCCCTTCATTCTTCAACACTCATCTCAAAAACACAAAATCAACTGCCAAAAAATGCTTATGCTAAATCTAATAATGAGAAAATATCAGACAAAACCAAATTGAGGGACATTCTACTCAATAACTAGATTGTGTGCTTCAAAAATGACAAGGTCAGGAAAGACAAAGAAACTCTTCCAGACTATACAATACGAAACAGACGCGACGCCTGAATGCTGCACGTGAGCTAGGAATTTATTTTGCTATAAAGTATATGTTGGGACAGTCGGTGAAATTTGAATAAGGTCTGTAGATAAGACAGTAATATTAAATCAGTATTAATTTCCTGATTTTGCTAATTGTAAGCTATGGAAGAGAATGTCCTTGCTTTTAAGAAGCACACACTGGAGTATTTAAGTGTAAAGGGGGCATAATTTCTGTAAATTACTCTCAAATGGCTTTAAAATGTGTATTTGTCTATACATGTGTTATATACATGAGAGAGAGTGTATCTGGTATAACATTCAGCATATCGAGATGAAGCATATATGAGAATCCTTTGTGCCGTTCCTGCAAATTTTTGAATGCCTGAAACCACAAGGAAATAGAAAAATAAGAAAAAATAAAAACCAAAATTAAAAATAAAAGCCCTCATCTTAGATGCTTATTTCTCCAAGAAACTTTTCTGATGTTCCCCTCGCCTGATATGCTTAGGTGACACAGATGCTCCGTGCCCTGTGCGCCCCTGCCCTGTGGCCTTTCTCACTGTCACAACACCCATTACACTGTAACTGCCCGTTTATGTCATCGAACTGTGAGCCCAGCCCAGGAAGGCAGGGACCCCGTTTTATCATTCACCTTTGTATCACCTGAGCCTAGCGGATACCTGGCACAGAGAGGAAACTCATTATGGACTTGCTGACTGATAAGGTGGTGGAACTTGGCCTTAGACCCAAGGTTTGATTTTCTGGGAGCTTGCTGTGAATTTCAGGCTTGCTTCTTAGGTTTTGTAGTAGGGATGTAGCACTGGTTTGGGAGTTGGCACAACCAGGCAGGAAGCCGAGTTCTGTCATAGTGTGCATGAGGGAGAGTGTCTTCGGTTTCTTTATACCTTAGCCGTGATTCCCTAGCTTGGAGACACAGTGAAGATAGAATTGGAACTCTTTGAAAGAAAGCCAATAATTAGCGGACTCTCTTTGTTTAGGCGTTTAATTTGAGGGAATGCCACTATATATGGTCAAAGCCAAATGTGTTTAGTATTTTTTAAAAAGATTTTATTTATTTGGCAGAGAGAGAGAGAAAGTGAGAGAGCGAGCACAAGCAGGGGGAGCAGCAGGCAGAGGCAGAGGGAGAATCAGGCTCTTCAGTGAGCAGGGATCCCAACGTTGGGCTCGAGCCCAGCACCCTGGGATCATGACCTGAGCGAAAGGCAGATATGTAACTGACTGAGCCATCCAGGCACCCCTAAGTGTGTTTAGTATTAAAAAACATATTTTTTTTTCTTAAAATGTAGCCCCTAAATGCAAACCACAGTTTCATGTGATGTGCAATGAGGAAACAGAATCTGAGTTGGATGTAGAACTGACTGTAAGGCATTAGTGAGAAACGTGTGTGTGCGTGTGTGTGTGCATGTGTGTGTGTGTATGTGTGTGTGTGTGTGTGTGTTGCCTACTTGTTCCCCTTTTATGGTAATGTCTGGGAGTTTTAAAGGGCAGTTTTGTCTATATATAATGAGCTGATGTTAAAATGTAATGTCATAAAGATGCACTTCACTCCTTTATTTAATTTCCGTATTAATTTACTCTTTTAAGAGTGTCCTTGTGGTCACTGTTGTCACCGCTATTCTAATCTAATATTGATTTCAAGCTAGGTATTTTGCTATTTGACAAAGATAACAGTGCAATAGATAATCAGGATTTTTATCTATACTAGAAGCCATGGAAGCCTATCTAGAAAAAGTTCAAAAGTGTGCACACGATTCTAGAAAAGAAACTCAACTAGAGAGTAGAAATGTCAAGCCAAGCCAGGTTTCATGCTGTGGTTTTTTATTTATAACCTGGTGAACTGAGGCTGTAGCATGCATCATCTTTAGAAATCCCTATGAGGAAGGAAAATTGAACGTAGGGGCTCTGGTCAGTATGAATCAGTGAGGAAAAACTCTTAACTCCCCACACCTCAAAAATAATTCCCTCTTGCAACCTACCAATTAGAGATTCATTTGGAATAATGGGTTCTTCTAAACACTGTTCTGCAAGTTGAGGCCCCTACCACCTATACTTCGGTGTGAATTGGTTTAATCGGGCATTATGATTGCATTTCCTCTAACACCTAGCTGAGAAGATGAGATAGTGGTCTCTGTTGGAGGGAACTGGAGGAGGAAGAAAGAGCTACTTTAGAGGAGGAGGTATTTTGGAAAAAGTGCAGATCAGGGGGAAAGTGGGGAAGTGGGTTGCTTAGGAGAGATGTAAACAGTATCTTAACTCTTGGAGTTTGGGGAACAGAGGCAGGAAGAAGAGCAGAAATGGTCAAGGTTCCCAAAAGAGAGGATAAAGTAGCCAAAACAGATGTTGACCACGCAGCAGTGGTGGCAGGAATCCTGCTTAGCATGTCACCAAATAACATGTAAGTCATGGTTCTGTAATTGTCTGCTTTGAAGAATTACCTGGCTTGTTTCTCTTGAAGAAGGAACTATCATACACATCAATGTTTGTCTTAGAATAAAGTATACCCATGTTACTGATCAATGAATACTTAATTAAACATATAATGTTCCTGACACCTTTGCCATGCCTATTGATACTTATCTGGGATCTTACCACCTGGAACTTAATTTCTCAACAAAGTTTGCAAAGTACTTGGACAAAACTAACTTCCACTGAACTTTAAAAATAAAATGAACAAATTCCAGAGCAACCAACTGAATAATTCTGTTATATGAGCCATCACTATAAATGGCTCATTTATCTAAATGGCATTCAATTTCACATGGGCATTCAGGATTTTTAAGAAAGACAATGGCTATTTCTCCAAGCCCTAAAAATCCCATCAGATAGGGGCAGCAGGTAGAAAGCTTTCATTCTTGTCAAAATCAGTCTTGACTTCAGAGTATGGCAATGACAGTGTGTCGTTGTCACATTCTTGTCCACTCAGGCAGATGCCTTTGGTCCACTTAGTCATCGTTCTAGAACTAGGAGCCTTTGCAGTATAAATTCCACAGCTGAAGAGTAGTAAAGATCAGAACTCAAAATTAGAAAGAGGGACACCCGGCTGGCTCAGTTGGTAGAGCATGTGACTCTTGATCTCGGGGTTGTGAGTTTGAGTCTCACATTGCGTATAGAGATGACTCAAAAATAAAATCTAAAAAAAAAAAAAAAAGGGGGGGCACCTGGGTGGCACAGCGGTTAAGCGTCTGCCTTCGGCTCAGGGCGTGATCCCGGCGTTGTGGGATCGAGCCCCACATCAGGCTCCTCTGCTATGAGCCTGCTTCTTCCTCTCCCACTCCCCCTGCTTGTGTTCCCTCTCTCGCTGGCTGTCTCTATCTCTGTCAAATAAATAAATAAAATCTTTAAAAAAAAAAAAAAAAAGCAAATTAGGAAGAAAGAAGCCAAGAAATGTCTGGGAGAAACTTGAACTTGCTGAGGGCTTTGTGGGGAGGGAGAGAAAGGGAGAAAGTCTGTTGGGAATGAATACTAGGGCATGGAGCAGGGCACATATTCTTGCAGATTTCCTAGCTATTTCTCATCTGTTCTCAGATTTTCCCTGATAGTCTCCCAGGATAACTTGGCAGAGGAAATATAGTCTTTTGGGGAGAGAAATAAAGGTTTAAATAAGGCTGGTAAAAAAAATATGGCTGATACATTTATGGGCCAGTCCAGTGCGCCTGCCCTGCCACAGCCTTTATTCAGGGGCACGCCTTCTCTCCTCTGGACAGCTACAATCAGCCTGCAACTGCTCCTGTTGCCTCGCCCCAAGCCTGCAGAGTCACCCCGTACTCTACTACAGGGGAATTTTTCTAAAATGCAAGTATTATTGTTTGACAGCCCTGCTTAAAAGCTTTCAGTGACTTTGTATTTTCTGTGGAATATATCTCCAGGTTTATAGCATTAAGAACCTTCGTATTCTATTCCTCCAACCTTATCTCTTATGACTTCCCTTTATTAATTCTAGTTTCACAGAGTTTTTATAATTTATATCCAAGCTTTCTTATACATGCCTGACAAACTGCTACTCTACCTTTCAGAGGCAAAGTTGGGAATTTTTTTTCACCTTTGGAAACACCCTCCTTAGAGCCCCACCTCCTAACTCCAAGAAGTCAAAGTGAGTATATTGGTTAATGTTGCCACTCTACCTAGCATACGTGTCTAATTACTTTTTTTTTTTACAACCTATTGCAATTGTTTTTCCATTTATCTCCCATGCTAGATTTTGACCATCTTCAAGGTTGATATCTAATTTATTCGTTTTTATAGTTGTAACATATGGCACACAATAGGTGCTTAACAATTGTCCATTGGATCAGTGAATGACGTGTTCATGCTTAAATCCCAGTATTTAGTTAGTAGCTCAATAAGTGAAACCAAGCACTGTTTGCCCAGAGTCAACCCTGCGCTGGGCGGGATCCCCTATGGGGTTAGGAAGTGAGAGAACACTGGTTGGAGAGAGGGGTTTGGACCAATGCAGATGTGGGTTCATTTTTTAGGAGAAAATAAATAACAGCTGGTGGGAATGTCATTATTACTGAATAGGGAGATATTCATGACATTATGGAAAAGTAATTATTGTTTGGTTAAATAATACGAATGAGAAATATACCATAGTAGAGTGGCCATGGACAAGTGTTTGGATAGGGATGAAATACATGGAAATAGAATTAGATAAACACGAATTGGTCCACAAGAAAGTGCCTGTTGTGGTCGGTAGGGTACTTGGAGCTGCAGATGTGGTGAAGAGCAGGGGTTCCGTGGTTCTGATGTTGTGTCAGCTGTATTGACAGGGAGACGGGTGGCATCTGGGATACATTCGTGCAGAGAACCAAGACTGTGATTCTATTTTTTTTTTATGTCTGATCTTATTTATTTGTAACTCTTTAGAAAATCTCATTTTTGACTGGCCTCAGACTTAGAGGTAGAAGCTCCCAGGGAAGACAGCCTCTGTCTCTCGGCGATCTGTTCCTGGCATTTTTCTTCGGTCTCCTTCGTTCTCTTGGCCAGAAGTTTAGCCAATTCTGCAGCCTCTCCCTTATTTTTCTCAGGACGCTGTTTCTTCAGAGCAGTACGCTGACGTTTCTGTTGGAGGAAACGTGAAGATGCTGGATCTTGGGCGCTTTGGTTCTAGGTTTCTTACCTTCTTTATTTAGGGGCTTTCTCACAGCATAGGGGCGGACATCATCTTCTTTAGAGAGACTGGAAAGTTTGTGGGTTCTGCTAACTCTTTTGGACCCCAGGCGACGAGGCGCAGGGGTATCAATAAGTCCAGGAATGTCTTTCTCCCCCCGTTTTTACAATGACCAAGTTGAGAACACTGAGAGGGGCATCCACAATGCAGCCCCGAGCTGACTGGCGCTTTCTCTCCAGTCCTCCTTGGTCCGGAGCAGGAATGCCCCTCACTCAGCAGCGGCAGGCACGGCCACGGGTCAGGACAGCCTGCTTCATGGGGAAGCCTGGTCGGTTGTCGCCACCACGGATTCAGACCATGTAACCCTTCCGTTCTTCACCCACAGCAGCGGCAGCAGCTTCTGTGGCCATAGGCTTCTCATAAAAGGTATGAAGTTAGCATTCATCGTCCACTTCAGTGAGTTCCTGGCAGCCAGGAGCTGGGAAAGAGATGTTCAGCTTCAGCCCGAAGCAGCCTAACGCCTCCTCGGAGCCACAAAAAAGAGCGACTGTGATCCTATTTTTTACTGCATCAGAACTCTCCTCCCCCAAAACGAGGAACCTTCCCCCTCTCTGCAGCAATGCCTCAGTGACGATGAGCAATAAAAGTTCATGAATTTTCTATTTATTGGTGCCGTAGCAGCTGCTGCAGTTAGAAGCTCACAGCTTGGTGCCTCAGCTGTATACAACTTTCTGACCCAGTGTGTAGCTCTTTAAAACATATTTTACAATGAAAATTTTCAAACACGCAAAATAGATTCTACCCATGTACCCCTGACCTAGTTTTAACAAATATTAACATTTTGTGGTCCTTTAATGACATATTTTAAAGCAAATTCTTGACTCATATTGCTTCAGACCTCAGTATATCATTATGCATCTCTAACTGATAAGGATATTAAAAATAATATAGCCACCAAGCCATCATCACATCCAGGGTTGCTTGTAATATGTGCAAGGGACTAGCTCCCTTCTTTCCCCTCATCCCACTCCTCTGTCAGCTGTGCGTACAGCTCCCCCTTATGCCTGAGCCACTCTTTCTGAAAGAAGAACCCGCCATTGTAGTCCTCTCCTCGTGCAGAGTCTCCATTTGCAAAATACCATCTGTGAAGAATGAAGTTTCCTGGCCTTTGCCTTTGTCCACTCATACCTGCTACTTTAATTAGCAAAAAGATGTATTCAGTCTGTAAACTAATCTAGCACTATTTCAAATCTCACCTCTACCTGACATGTCAAAAGGGTTCATTTAAAAAAAATCAGATAGTGTATTTAAAGATCTTAGGAGAGGAAAGAACCCTGATAGATGGTAGGGAATTTTAATTTATCAGAACTTGTTTTGATTTTTAGTTTAGAAGCCAGAGTCTTGAGATTTATATCTGAAGCCATGCAAGGACGCTTCTAGAAGTTTTATAAGTGATATTTAGGATAATACTAATAATCACTTCTGCAATTTATTTTTTCTTAGGAAAGCTGATGGGAATAAATCCCTTGGTAACTGATTGAAAGTGTAGTATGGAGTTTCTAGACTAGACCACAAGCTCCGTCAGACCAGATATCTAATTGTCTCGTACACTGCAATGTTGATTGCACCTGGTGTATAGTGAGTTCTAAGCATAGGAAGTTCCCAGGGCGTGTATGTTGAATGGACAAAGAAAGATAATGGGCAGCGTTTCCTCCATTTAAGATGTCCTATTAGCGCGGCTGAGATCTAGCAAGATCTAGGAACTATTCCTCTCCCTCCAGCAGAAGCCACAGATGTTGACTTCATCCTGTACTCCTGACTCACCTCTTCCCCGGTGTTTGGTTTGGATTGTATCTCTCTTTCACAGCCTCGCTGGGATGCTGCCACCATCGGTTATTAGCACGTGACTGCCCCAGCATCTGTTCTTTCTTACTGAATACAGAGCTGGGAGAGAAAGGCAGGAACTTGACTATTTCCACTACACCACAGGCTTACCTTTAGGGAGCCATGATGTAGGTACCAAGAGGGAGAAAGAGAATGAAGTGGGTGGAGATTTTTGAGTTGTTTGTATTAAGATTAAGATTGAGATTAACCAGCGATTGCAAATAGGAGTAGTGGTTATGTGCCGCAGTATCCTCCTGAGTTTTAAAATTAGAGGACACCATTTACCATAATATCAAACGTGAAGTGTTCCTCACGCGGGGACTTTTCTCCTTCTTAGAGAAAAATTGCTCTCATTTGTGGGTAACATGCAGGGTAGAAAGGAAGAAGTCTGTTAGTTTCAATGATTGCGTCTAGTTTAGTTTCGCTTGCACTCCTAGGATTGTAGCCTTGGCTAGTAAAGCCTGCACAAAGATGTTTACGCAGACGAGCACCTGCCAGGGCAGATCACTTGGCTTTTTTTTCTGGAGGTGTGAGAAGAGGGGTTGAAGGGTGACTGGGTGGGAATGGCTCTTAAAGAAGACCTGTCAACTGTAAATTTTGGGGAAATGAATCATGACTCTTTTGTTTTACTTCATTTACACAAATTTATAAACAAGATACAGTTTCAGGCAAGCGGACACAAAAAAAAAAAAAAAAAAAAAAAAAAAAGGAGGAACATGTGACTCCCAGCCTTTGCATCACACCTTTTCTAGAATCTTGATCTTTACTAATTACAGTTACTGGTTTAATAACTTTAATAGTTACTGGTTTAAGTCTGTTAACTAGGGTATGCTGATCGCAATGACCAATAGACCTCAAATATAGAGTGGTTCAAACATAAGAGAAGCTTGTTTTTTTTGTTCATGTAATAGTAGGGGGAATATGAACAGGCCCCTATCATTTAGGGACTCAGGCTAACAGAGGCTCTGCCCTGTAGAGGCTTCCAAATGTCCAAATGTCCCCAGTTTATCTTTTTCTTTTTCCTTTCTGGTTAGTTTGCATAGGAAAAGAGCAGATTTGTATGTGTCAAGTTTGGAAGTGGGATACATAATTTCTCCTTGTAGTCCATTGTTTAGAATTCAGTTACATGGTCCCATCTAACTTCAAAGGAGTCTACGTAATATAGCTGTTTAACCTAAATTCTCTAGTAAATAGAATCTGACCAAGGACTAAGTGCTGATGCTTTATTTGAGAGACTAGTCCAGGGCAGCAGGAGTGGGAGAAAGGGAAGTCAGGCAGAGAAGGATGGTAAACAGTGCAAGGGAACATGCAAGCTATTGCTTTATAAGAAGCTGAAGGAGAGAGCAGGTCACTTCGCAGGTTAACTGGCTTGGCCAGGCTACGTGGTGAAATCATGATTCAGAACATTCCTTGGAGGGAGAAAAGGAAAGAGAATTTATCTGCCTGGTTCTTTTCCATCTCTTGCCTCTTACTGGTCAAAATTTGCCTCAGAGTTTGTTCTTCAGCACTACCGGATTGCACCATCCAACATTTCAGCAGCTTCTCAGATGCCAAAACAAATGCTCTTTGGTGTGGCGTTTCATCTGACTCTGAATCTGAGTTAGAAAGAGGCAGGAGGAGACAGGGACGCGAGTGTGGCTCGTTTGCCTCAAGTAGCAAAAATTCTGAGTATGTTGGTTGTGGTGGCAGCTGTCTGGAGGATAAGTGAAGCCAATACAATCTATAAATTGCAGAAAGATGTCTTACAGTCTGCCCCTTGCACCATTGCGATCCATGTATGCCCTCCAATTATATCTGGTTCATAAACTAAAATATGGGAACAACATTTTTGTTGTTGTTGTTTGTTGTAGTTTGTTGTTGTTGTTGTTGTTAGAACAAGCGGTCATCTTCCTGGAAAGTAGAGGTACAAGTTCAACCAGTCAGAGTCATGTTTAAGGTGCATTTTCCTAGAAGAGATAAGGTGGGAAGGTCAGTGAAATCTACTCCAGCCCCTGCTTCTGCAGTTGGTCCTGAGGCTGTAATTGAGATCTATCATTTCTCTCCTCCACCATCCATTGTAGATTTCCTCGCCCTCTGTAAGTACTTCCACTGGCATGCTTGCCTAGTGGGGTGACCCAGACCTTCATTCTGAGCCTTTGTTGCTCTGTGTTACTAGATAATGGTTGTTACAACTGGTCAATGATGGTTAGTACCGGGTATGGAAATACTCAGATGTCTTAGTGAGTATCTGTGGTCTTAGACATTGCGTAGAAGCAACCCTAAGTTCTTATGGTAATCAAGGTTCATTGCCTCAGCCAGTCTAGTTACTCCTTTCTGTGATTGCCAAGTCATGGAGAGTTCAAACTCTACCAGTGGCAGGTACAGCTTCTAGTTCGGTGGAACCACCACTGTACCCCGTGGCAAGTGTTCCCCTTCTGGGAATTAGAAGCTGTAACCCTCCAGAGCCCTGGATTGCAGGACTGAACGCACAAATGCCACAAGTGGGCTATTGAGTGTGATGATAAGAGGAGGCCCTGGCATGCCTCTTTGCTCTTGGATTTCTGTATTCAAGTTATTGGAGACATAGTACCACATGTCAAGTTTCACCTACACTGCATCTTGGAGGTCACAGTGTCAAATCTTCAGTGTAGGGCAACCCTCTTGGGTCCTCTCCCTCTTCGGGAGCCCTGTACTATCACTTTACTATCGCTCAATAAATCTTGCTTTGCTGCCCACCAAAACAAAAAACAAAAACAAAAACAAACTTCAGTGTATAGTTTCTGAGCGGGCACCTTAGCCGAGCTTTTAACAGATCATTCCACTGTTCGTTTGCTTGGCTGCTTCTGAGTGATAACTCATTTGTTAGAAAGGCATGGATGATCTTAAAAATACACTCCTTCAGTCAACAACAAAATGAAAACACAAAACAGGGTGTGTCAATAATTTCATAAGCCTAAGCTTTATGTGAAGAATCTGAATACTGTATTCTTAGCAGGGAAAAATATAATTTTATTATTGGATAGAAACTTAAGAGGTCAACGAACTCACCTGTCCCATTTTACAAAAGAAAAATGGAGGCTCAATGGAAAGAATGACTTAAGAGGGACAACAGCTAATTAATGGATGAATTTGTGCTGCATTCAGGTTTTCTGATTTCTGGGTCCCTGAAAATTCCATTCTATAAAATCTTTTTTTTAAAGATTTTATTTTTTTTAAAGATTTTATTTATTTGACAGAGAGAGAGAGAGAGAGAGAGAGAGAGACAGCCAGCGAGACAGGGACCACAAGCAGGGCGAGTGGGAGAAGAAGAAGCAGGATCCCAGCAGAGCAGGGAGCCTGATGCGGGTCTCGATCCCAGGACCCTGGGATCACGCCCTGAGCTGAAGGCAGACGCTTAATGACTGAGCCACCCAGGCGCCCCTAAAAGATTTTATTTATTTAAGAGAGAGAGAGAGAGAGCACGTGTGCATGAGCAGGGGAGGGGGGCAGGGGGAAGAGGGCAGAGGAAGAGGGAGAAGCAGACTCCCTGCTGAGCAGGGAGCCTGTCACGGGGCTGGATCCCAGGAGCCTGAGATCATGACCTGAGCAGAACAAAGACAGACACTTAACTGACTAAGCCACCCAGGAGCCCCTAAAATCATCTTTTAAACAAACAAACAAACAAAAAAATGGGTTCATCTTTTGAAAATTCGGAGTGGATTTTTAGATGCAAATTAGATTCTTTCAACGTTGTAATCGTCTTTGTTTATCCTTTTCCACAGTATATAGAATTGTATTTTTGTTCCTGGAAGTAATGCAATTTTCCATGGAGACGCAAGAAAAACATTCATCTTCAGGCAATAATTACTTTCCACTCCTTCAGGTCCTTGTTCAAGCGTCACCTCCTCCAGCAAGCCTTCCCTAAATTCTTTAGTTTGTGGCAAGCTTGTCTTCTCTTAAGTCGCACAGACACTATTTGCCATCTTTTTGTTATTTTTACTGTAAAACAAGTTTTACAAGATCACAATAAAATAAATGAAAGGGGAAAAAACTCCTAAAATCTTGTCATTTCAACAAATTAAGCCGTTTTCATTTTTCAAAATTACATTCAGCATTTGTGTGCCTATATAATTTGTAGGACATGGGGTATTTTTGTAATCATGGCATAGACAGATATTTGTGCTCATTTCCTCATTTGGCAGTGCATGACCACTTTTTCAAGTTGCTACATGATTTTCATAATTTTATTTTGAATAGCATTATTCATTACCTTTTGGATATTTCATAGGAATAATGAATAATGAATTAACATGTCTGAGTAGACTCAGCTTTTCCATTCAACATCATGCAATTTTAGGCAGAAAAAGTCCTTAACTTCTTCTCATTGCTACCCACTACTTTCATCCAGTTGAAAAGTCTAATTTTTCCACTGCCTAAATATTTCATAATGATGAACTCTTTTTTCCTACCTCATCACCGGCTTAGGCTTCTTGAGGCTTACCGGTCCAACCACAGTAGGCTAAGACTGGTTACTGCTAGTGTGGCTAGTAGGTTTTTATAGTCAGTTCTCCTTATGGATGCACAAGTAATCTTTCTAAAATAAAAATGTGATACTATTACTTCTCTGTTTAAAAACATTCAGTGATTTTCCTTTGTCAGTACTTAAAACGGGTTATTTTGCACAAAAATGTAGATTTCTGGTTCCTCTGGGGGGGTTGGACAATGGGCCACAGCGGGTCTGCATTCCAGCATGGCACCAGAAGCCTGAAACTGCGTGGAGGCTGTCTCTACAGACAGGGCAAGTGCTCACCAATCTGACATGGAGGTCCTTTCTCAATCTGGCCTGGCCCTTAGGGGCTTTTGAGTGTGAGACCCTTTACTGTCCAGGCTAAGGCCTAAATTCTTTTGAATGACACGTAAGATTCTTAATCATGGGCCCCGTTCAGTTCTTTCACCTTATCGTTGCATTTATCAAGAAATAGAGAGCGGCTCCCAAAATGTGCCTCGGAATGTCTTCCTTCTTCCCTCACCATTCTCATGTCTAGGGGAAGCTCTTTTTCTCCCTTCCAGACTTGGCTGCCTTGTCACCTCCTCTACAAAGACCGTCCTGATTTCTAAAACCTACCAGCTGGCAGAATGATCTGGAAAGGAATTTTACTTTTCATCCTATTCTACAACTAGATTTTCCCTGCTCAGGCCAGGAGTCAGCGGCAAGAAGCCTCCTCTTGCCGCTGCCTCCTCGTTCCTTCTCCTTCCCCTTTTCGTCTGGCTCTCTCCCCTGCTTTCTAATTCAGCAGAAGTTTATAGGAGAGCTGTTGAAGGCACTGGCTGCTCAAGAGGGTGGGTGAGGGTTCCTGCAAATGGTAGGGCTTCCATCCCTGGGAGACGAGTGAATGTGTCACGGTGGCACCATGAGCAAGTGCTTTAAGTCAGGTACAAGTGACGTGCTGTGAACGGGTGGAGGAGGGAGTGTTTGCCAGCCGTGTTTGGCATAGGCCGGGAAAGGTGATTGCTTACATTTTAAAAGATTTCTTAACAGGATGATGGAACCATGTGTTCCTCAAAACTCTGTCTTTTTTTTTTTTTTAAAGATTTTATTCATTTATTTGACAGAGAGAGAGACAGCCAGCGAGAGAGGGAACACAAACAGGGGGAGTGGGAGAGGAAGAAGCAGGCTCCTAGTGGAGGAGCCTGATGTGGGGCTTGATCCCAGAGCACTGGGATCACGCCCTGAGCCGAAGGCAGATGCTTAACAACTGAGCCACCCAGGCGCCCCCCTCATAACTCTGTCTTATACCTTCCTCTCATCTTTACATTCCCTTCTTTGCCTCTCTAATATTTCATTTTAGAAATGACAGTGACAGTCAGTTTGTCTGGCTTTGAATCTGACCCCATTACTTATCTCTGTGACGTTGGTCAGGACCACTTACGTTCTCCATGTCTGTTTCTTCATGTTCATGATGAGAGAAATAATAGTACCTACATCACAGGACTGTTGAGAAAATTCAACTGTTGAGATATCTGGGTAAAATACTTAGCTTGTTGCCTTACAAAGAATAAATGCTTGATAAAAGTTAGCTATTATTAATATCATTATTTAGTTACTCACATGCTCCCACATCATTTTCTGGGGACTTCCAGGGCTATAATTATAATAATTTTTGCTAACATTAAGAGAAAGTCCAGTACAGTGGTTAAATATGCATGCTCTGAAGCCAGACTGCTTGCGTTCAGATCCATCAAATCCTGCTTTGTAAGTATTACAAGCTTCTTACCTTTCCTGCATTTGTTTCCTCATCTTTAAAGTGGAGAAAATAATATTGCCTATGATATGGGATTGTTGTGAGGATTAAATGGGGAAATACATATAAGATGCTTAGAGTAGTGTCTGGTACATAGGAATTGCTGAATAAATATCTTTTGAGTTACTTATTTTTATTGAGCTGTGCTGAGTTTCATATACGGTATCTGTGGTATCCTGAGGTATCTTCTCAACATAAAAGGATAATCGTAAGTCTTATTGCACAGATGAAGAGAGAGAAGCTTGGAGAATTTCAGTAGTTTGCTCAAGGCACACACCAGTTAAATAAGAGAGCTAGAACTTGGAGCCAGTTATTTCTGAATCCAAAGTCTTGTGCCCTTACCATCATTGTCCTGAGGGCCAAACTCACACATTTACCTGTCTAGGAGGCATCTCCTAGAGGTTGTCTCATGGACACTTCATATCCAACATCTCCACAACCAACCTCATTGTATTCCCTTCTGAGCCTGCTCCCTCCTCGGGCCCACTGTCTTTATAAATGGGACCCCCTACTCTCCAGCTGCACAAGCCAGAGAACTAGAGAGGACAGTTATACTTGATTGTTCCTTCTCATCCTCACCTCTTTAGTCAACCGCCAATACCTGTGGCTTCTTACTCTGAAAGATCTCCTGTATTTGTCCATTTCTTTCTGTTTTCACTGCCACCATCCTAGTCCAGGTTGCCATCATTTTCTTCTGAGTAAGTGCGGTTACCTTCCTATTAAGCTATATAATTGCTTAATAAGATGCAGAATATTATTTTTTACCTGGTTTCCTTTTAAAGCATGGTCTATCTTCATTGGAAGAAATGATTGGGACAGAGGACCCCCCAACACACTGCCTGCTTCGACTCCTATCACAGATAAGGATACTAAGTGACACCAGAGTATGGTAAGGCAAAGGGAAAGTAATTCTTTTTTGTGAACATAAGGGAAAGAATTTATGGTCAAATACCCAGTAGAGAAGAGGAGAGAGGATAGAAAGAGGAAAGAGAAGGGAGGAGGAGTAAGTGAATAACCAGAAGATGATACAAAGATGAGGGCCAGTGAAAATTCATAGCATGGAAAGCCAACAAATATTTTTTAGATGCTATAGCTTATGTCTCCAGAGCTTAAAAAAAATAAAATGCTATAGCTTAATTGTGACTCTCATTTGCTTTCCTGTGAAGTAAATCCTTTCTTTTTCCTCTTATAAAAATTTTTTAAATGTTTTAAGAATTTGTGAGGGTATATCTGTTTTGGGGTAAGGGAACCTAGTTTTATGACTAGGTTACCGTAGTATGTCACAGGGAAACCGTGAGCCCGGAAGGCAGAGCTGGCCATGAGCAATAGGCCTATGGGAAGTTCTAGAAGCTGGAGCAGAGCTTTGGCCTTCTGTTAGGTCATGAAATTGTTGAGAGCTCATGGCAGTTATTCCTAGATCTCCAAAAAGACAGGTGGTCTCCAGCTGACATCTGATTTGCATTCGTACCTACATAAAATCGGCGCTTCCCCCATGACAGCTAATATTCTGAGAGAAACACGTAAATCTCGCATTTCTTTTCTTCTTTGTGAAAATACAGCCAAATAACTAACTGTTTAAATTTCAGGATTGAACAAATCAGAAACTGATTTGGAAATGTCATTCTAACAAGATGGATTTTATTCACAGCTCTGCCTCTTAACTGAGTTCCAAGGGACTTGCCAATGGGAAGTAATTGAACTTCTCTGTGACTTCATGTTTCTTATCAGTATAATAAGGGACTTAGGTCAATTGTTGTATTCTAAGCTTTGATCCATATGTCCATGTAACAGTGGTTGTGGGTATTTCCACGTTTCTGTCCATGGGTTGAATGACTATATGTCCGATTTATTTAGTGTAGACCCAGTTTATTCCTGTTTCCTGGTATAATTATTAATAGTGCCCCATTTCACTCTCAAAGTTGTCCAGATGTGGATAATAACACTACAGTTACCCTATCAATAGGAGTTCCTTGAATAGATTTTAGGGCAAATAATTTTAAACAGGTGTCTTAACTGCAAAACTTTGCAGATTCTTTAATGTGCTAACATGTCTTATGATTCTTGAGAAGAGAGGGGGTATAGTTTCCAGGATTTTGGTTTTGGAATCCTTATTTTGCTTCTTCTGGGAATAAGTTAATGCAACTTATTTTGGGAAAGAATAAATACTTATCAACTATTATGTGCCAAGTCCTGGAAGGGCAATGGAGAAATAGTGATGGATGGAACCTAACTTGGCCCCAGAGTAGTTTATAGTCTGAGCCATAAATGAGGTGAATGGCAGTGGGAATTAAGACAGCACACAAAGAATTGCAATTCAAGGTCACATTCTAGTTCTAATATTTCACCATGATGCCATGTAATTAGAGACCAAGAAAAAACAGAAAAAAGAGTCCAAATCCTAAATGAGTGGTATAATCTGTTAGCTTTATGTCAAGTGAAGGTTTCTTTCTTTCTTTTTTAAAATCATTAATATTATTTTCTTGCTCTGGGGTCCACATTTATCAGAACTGGGAAGCCCACCCAG
The DNA here is from genome assembly GCF_017311325.1 of Ursus maritimus. Taxonomy (NCBI): domain Eukaryota; kingdom Metazoa; phylum Chordata; class Mammalia; order Carnivora; family Ursidae; genus Ursus; species Ursus maritimus. Next base: position 36,127,396 of record NW_024424453.1, read on the forward strand.
CAGCCCTCCTCCTGCTCCTAGAGGTGTGGCCCCAGGGGCCTAGTAACCTTTTTAGAGCAAACGGCCCAGAGGTTTTACTTGGACCGAAGCAAAAGAAACAGTCAGAAATGGCAGGTAGATGGCTCCTCCCAAGCCTACAGTTGTCAGCTCTGCTCTGAGTGCATGTTCTTCCCAGGGCTTCCAGCTCACCGGCTCCATTCTGACACTGCCTACTGCCCTCCCCCCCTCCTCCTTCCTCGCTTCACCCCTCAAGCCCAAGGGCTTTCTTATGCTAGGCCAGCAGCTTGGCAGGGTCCTGGGGCCAGCAGAGGCTGTGAGGTCAGAGGAGGAGACTGGGTCTGAATCCCTTTCCCACTGTGTCCTCCCAGGAGCCTAGCTGCTGAAGTACTTCTGATGGAACTTCTGGAAGTCTTCCTCTGTAAACAGCGTGCTCTCAGCTGCCGTCTACTTCTTCATCTTGGCCATAGGCTGGTCACAGGCCTTGTGGCCCCAGTTCTGGCACACAATCTGCTAGGTGACCAACTCAGCCACTGTGCTTCTCACACTGGTCATAAGCTTCAGGTTGACTCTGAGGTAGACTTGACGCTCTCATTTCAGGAACTCAGCAAGTACCGACTTGGGCACCTTTCCCTTGGCTGAGTTCTGTCGTTTCTGGGCTTGGGTTGCATTCGTTTTCCCAGAGCCCTGCTGGGCTTGGCCTTGAGTGGTTCCGGGGCCTCGACTGCCCCCTGCAGCTCCTAGTCCTGCTGCAGCAAGGCCAGTGCCATGGCTGCACTGGGCTCTGGCCACACGCCCACAGATTCTTCTTCTTCTTCATTCCAGTTGGTTACCATCTAGTTATTTTAGTTTCAGGTATACAATTTAGTGATTCAATACTTCCAAACATCACCTGGTGCTCCTCACAAGTGCCCTCCTTTATCCCCATCATCTATTTAATCCATATCCCACCCTCAGTTTGTTCTCTGTAGTTAAGAGCCGGTTTCTTGGTTTGTCTCTCTGTCTTCTTTTTCCTTTGCTCGTTTGTTTCTTAAATTCCACATATGAGTGAAATCACGTGGTGTTTCTTTCTCTAACTGACTTATTTTGCTTAGCATGTTGCAAAGACTTATTTTTTATGGCCAAATAATATTCCATTACATATATATATTTTTATCCATTCATCTACTGATGGACACTTGGCTGCTTCCAAATTTGGCTATTGTAAATAATGCTGCAATAAATACAGGGGTGCATGTATCCCTGTGAATTGGTGTTTTTGTATTTTTTGGCTAAATACCCAGTAGTGGGCTTATTGGATCATAGGGTAGTTCTATTTTTAACTTTTTAAGGAACCTGCATGCTGTTTTCCACAGCGGCTGCACCAGTTTGCATTCCCACTGACAATGCAAGACAGTTCCTTTTTCTCCACATCCTTGCCAAAACTTGTTCAAGTGAAGGTTTCTTAGACTCAATACTGAATGAATATGTTTGCTGAATCTTTCAGAATATTCATATAGTGGTCCAGAGAACGAGTATTTTTATGACTATGCAGACCATCTTACTTTAAGATTCAGAGTCTTAACAGTGTCCAGGAGGAGATGACTGGTAGGTTTACTTGTAAAAAGATATTGCAAAAACTTTGTGGAAAGACCTTGTGAGTAAAGACTGTCATTAGAGACTTGCCCAGAGATTAATTTTCAATAGAATTGTTACCGCTAACAACAGTCATCACTGAGTGGTAAACATTCACATGTTAATTTTTTCACATATTTATTTATTCTTTACAACAGTCAGATCTTATTATTATTCCCTCTTTAGAAAAGAAAAAGTGAAGTCCAGACAGGTTGAGTAACTTACCAAAGTTTGCACAGCAGAACCAGAATTTACACCCAGCCTGCATCCTTCTTCACTACTAAATGGCAGCAGGTATGTGTGTGGCTGACTGTGTGTGGGTTTCAGTGAACTCACCATAGTAGCCTAGAATCAGTTATGGTGAGCATATTTACAGCACAGAAATCAGTAAATGCTACAAATTGTAGCCATGCCCCCCTCCCCCCAGCACACTAGTGGTTGCGGACATGTATGGAAAGCTGGAACTCAGTACTGCAGGTATTCATTTGGGGAAATGTTAGTACTGTTGGAACGTTGTCTTGGTCTTTTCATCAAATGGGGATCCATTTTAGTCTGAATTGGAAGAGATACACAAAATGAGAGTTCTCATGATCATTAAATAATGGGATCTGGGAGTCTTTTCAGAAAATCAAGTGCTCACTGCAGGTATTTCATTTCAAGAAACTCTGAGAAGCAGTTTTTGTCCAACCACAATTCTGCTTATGCTTCTTCTGAATTTCTGAAACCCATTATTTGCATATTTATCATGGCAATTACACTTTGAATTCATATTGTAGTTATTTGTGTATGTGTATTTTCTCCCTATTAGCCTGCAAGATTCCCGCTAGAATGCACGTGGGATCAGCATTGCAATCCCAGAGAGCACCTAGCACTGTTTTCCAAGTGAGTTCAATGTTGATTGAATTAATGACTTTTTTTCTGTTTCAAATACTTCTTGATGATTTAGGTAGAGTGGTAAAGGAAACAATTTAAGAAAACACTTTATATAATTCTGAATCATAAGGATTTTCTCACAACAGACAATCCAATCTATTAGTCTATTGAAATCATGGATGCATTCATGACGTTTACTATTCTACCCTCGAAGATGTAACTTATTTATAATTTAATTTTTCTTGTTACAAGTAAGATTAAAAGACTGACTTTTTTTTGTTATAAGACCTGTACAAAAGTAACTACTGGTTTGTGTTTGTACATCTAGCTTTAAACCAAGTTTTTTCTTTTCTTCTGCTCTTTCCTCCTGCTAATTCTGATCTCACTAGTAGTTTGCAAGCCATTTTCCCCCGTAGGTAAATAGTCCTTTTAAATTATTTATTTATTTATTTTAAAATATTTTATTTATTTATTTGTCAGAGAATGACAGAGAGAGAGAGGATGCAGGGGGAGCAGCAGGCAGAGGGAGAAGCAGGCTCTCCACTGAGCAAGAAGCCCAATGTGGGACTCGATCCCAGCACTTGAGCCAAAGGCAGAGGCTTAACCGACTAAGCCACCCAGGCATCCCAGCCCTTTTAAATTTAGATTATAGATTCTGTTTTAAAAGTTTCTTTTTTGATATCTTGATGGTTTATTATTTAAAAATATTTAGACTCAATAAAATGGTTTTATTTTTTAAAAAATTCCTTTGATGGGGTGCCTGGATGGCTTAGTCGGTTAAGCGTCCCACTCTTGATTTCGGCTCAGGTCATGATCTCAGGGTCTTGAGTATGAGCCCCGCTTTGGCTCCACAATGGGCTTGGAGCCCGCTTAAGATTCTCTCTCTCCCTCTTCATCTGCCCATTACCAACCCCCCATCTCTCTAAAAAAAAAATTCCTTTGATAATTAAATGTATTTGGACTACTATTTAAAATAGATACTCTTTAGAGTGGATGAAGGGGCAGATTTGGTCTTTTCCCTTGCCAATGATCAGTCTGCTTGCTACTCAGCTGTGTATCAGCAACTTTAGTGTAACCTGGGTATTTCATAGAAATGCAATGTCTTGGGCCCCACCCCAGACCTATTGAATCATAATCTGCATTTTAACAACATCCCCAGGGATATTGGTTGCACATTAACATTTGAGAAAAGCCAATCAATTGGATCTTTTCCTGAAATTCACCCTGCTGCAAAAGCAGCTGACTATAATGTATTCTTCGATGCAGACCGCATTTTGGAATTCTGATTTATTTGATGGCTTAATGTTTATTGACTGCACCCGGTGTGCTAGATGCTGCAAAGAAAATTCGAACCACCCAGCCATTGTTCTACAGTTACTTTACTATAAAATAAGAAGATACAGGCAATTTACTGTTTTTTTCTTTCATTTGTGCTTTCAAAAAATACATTACATGTTTGAAAGAAGAAAAGAAGTTGGGTCAGGGAAACAGAGTAGAGCCCCTCTGAAGGGGGTGTGGTCCATTGTTAAAATAAGAGCAGATGAGGGATGTTCATATCCACACATAGAAAGGAATTCTGTCAATCATCTCTGGTTGGTTGGGGGAAAACAAACATCTGGATAGCTGAATTCTGTGTAGCCGAGGTATCTGGATACTTGCTTGTATCTTCCACTTCTTCTCCAGATGTTTTGTTTGTTTGTTTGTTTTTTAAAGATTTTATTTATTTATTTGACAGGATAGAGACAGCCAGCGAGAGAGGGAACACAAGCAGGGGGAGTGGGAGAGGAAGAAGTAGGCTCATAGCGGAGGAGCCTGATGTGGGGCTCGATCCCACAATGCCAGGGTCATGCCCTGAGCTGAAGGCAGACGCTTAACCGCTGTGCCACCCAGGCACCCCTCTTCTCCAGATGTTTTAGCGTTGTGTTCACGCAGCTCAAGCCCATTGCTTTCAGACATTTCGTGCATTTTTAGTAGAAAAAATTCTGAAGCATTGATTTTATGTCTGTATTCCATTCTTTATGAAAATTATAGTATTTTAAATCTCATATTTGGTCAGGTTTTGCCCCCTTGTGTAAAATTACCACTTTATATGGTGAATGTAGGAGACACTCTTAGTCACTATCCTTAAGATACGTTGAAATAAAAGTAAGAATTTTGAAGGGGTCCAGAATATGTCACCCCCAAAGATGCCACTTTGGCCTAAGGATTATTTTGAATTGAAGGCAGTTGAGAATCAAGAGATCAGGAAGAGGGTTTTTTTTGCCTTCTGCTGATGGGCCTAAAAGCAGGGCATAAATTACTCTGTGAAGGTGTCTCCCTCCCCTGTACCAGGAAAAAGAGAACAGCTCGTTCACAGCAGTCACACTGAGATGAGTCCTCACAAACCTTACTGCGATGACACTTCTATTCCATTCATTTTCCTCAGACGTTTCTTAGTCACTTTCCTACAATTTATTGTTCCTCAAAGCCTAACCCCCTTTCCTTTGTTACAATGGTGAACAAATCCCATCATCTAACTGCTTGAGTTTTACTTTTTTTTCTGAAAACTTCTAGGCATGCAAAATACGAATACATCTGTATTCCTGTTCTCCGGTTGATTGTCTTTTGTCAGTTAAATTTGCATGCCCCCAGTCACCCAATCTAAGAGGGTACAGGAAGAGTTTTCCTGACTAACAATTTTAACTCTAGTAAAACGTCCTTTTCAAAACTTCCATAGATCATTTTAGAAGAGGAGAGGAGGAAATAAAGAAGGATAGAAAAGTAGGATATGAAGCCTGTGGAAAAGCTGAGGCGTCAATAGAAATGGAATGAGAGTTTTTAGGAATTAGCTATTTAATCATGTGTTTCATCTAATCATTACTCAAGCTGTCAATGACTGCAGGCCCACTGTACGGAGAGATTATTATTGTCACACCCTAAGCCTGCAGTGAGGTCAACTGTTAGATCAATAACAACTCTGGTCCATCAGATAACGAATCTAAATGAGAATTGCCGCTGTTAATCAGGTATCTTGAAATCCTTGAAACCGGGCACTGTGATAAATGATTGCTGACTATTCTTCTCCCTTTAACCGCAGTGGACTTTGCTCACCCATATTTTTAATTAACTAATTTAGTTCAGGACGTTTAAAATGCGCAAATCTTTTCAAAATTTTCCTCAGGAGGTTATTCCTGGAGTAGACATCAGTAAGAATGTCCTTCTTTCTTTGTAGAGATATATTTGGCACATTTTAATTTTTTCTCAGAGAAATACATTTCCTAGGAAGACTACGGTTTCGCATTTCACTTAGAACTCAGTTCTTTACCTCCCAGAATGGTAGCATTTTATTTTTATTTTATTTATTTATTTTTTTAAAGATTTTATTTATTTATTTGACACAGAGAGACAGCCAGCGAGAGAGCGAACACAAGCAGGGGGAGTGGGAGAGGAAGAAGCAGGCTCCCAGAGGAAGAGCCTGACGTGGGGCTCGATCCCAGAACTCCAGGATCACGCCCTGAGCCGAAGGCAGACGCTCAACCGCTGTGCCACCCAGGCGCCCCAGAATGGTAGCATTTTAAAATTCAGCAAAAACATGTTCTTTACGGTGTATTAAACGAAAGTCAAAGCTATGGAAAATTACAACCTTTGGTGCAAAAGGAATACCTTCTGTTTTTGTGAAGGTTAATTAGTAATGAAACTCCATCTTTTAGAAAAAAACACTGAGTTAAATTGGGGAAGTTAAATATGAGGAAGTCTTAACAATTAAAAGATATTTTATACATTAAAAAAGATGAAGATTTTGGCAGTTATAAATATTATTTAGTTTTATATTTTTGCAGTCTTGATCTTTTAACATGGATTAAGATCTGAAATTTCAAAACTTAGAGTTTGCATCTTCTCTATGACATTGAGAAAAGCCCATGCTATTATTTCTGTTAAGTCATTTTGTAACATTAGGGTTGCTGTAGTTAACAGAAACAAGCCCATTCACCCGCAGTTTTGCTTTCCCATTTATTTCTCCCATCGCTAGAGAACGGGACTGATGAGACAGGACAATAAAAACAATCTCTCTGACTTGACTGGTAAGTTAGCAAATACAGTTAAAATACTATCAGTTGTGCAGTGCCTCACCCGCCTGTAATTCCCCGGCCCAGGCCGGTTGGCCTGGGCTGGGGCCCCTCTGGACGATAGCAGTGGCTGGACAAGAAGTGAGGAGGGCACCGTGGGCAGTGAGGGGTTGGGGGAGATGGTGGCTCAGATGCAGCAGCTGTGCGGAGTCTGGACATCAAGCTGAGCTTCCAGGGGGCCCTGGCCGTGTACCCACCACGTAGCTGGCAGAAAATCATCCTTTCTGATGAAGGCAAGATGTATGGTTGGAACGAACTGATCGCCTGCTACATCAAGCTGAGAACAGGGAGGACCCAAACTCGCAAACACGTCTCTAGTCACATCCAGGTTCTGGCCCAAAGGAAATCAAGGGAAATGGAGTCCAAGCTCAAGGCCCTGAATGTAGACCAGGTTTCCAAGGACAAGGCATTCCAAGGACGAGGCAGCACCACATTTACTGTCTGGTCAGGGATTGAAAGGGGACCCCAAAAGTGGCTCACCTTGAAATACCCTCCTCCCAGAAAGGACCCCCCAGCTTTCTTCACGCTCATTTGGGGACGGGGCTGCTCCCTGTTAGAGGGGACCTTAAAAGCGGGGTAGTGAGCTGAAAAGATGGATCCTGATATTGGGACCTCACAGTGGTGTCTGAAAGGACAGATCACCCCAGAGCATCAGGGACTGGGGACAGGAGTGAGACAATCTTGGGGTACAGCACTGATTTCTCAGTCTAACAGGTACCCTCCCCCAACTTGCTTCTGGATATTCTAGAGGGCCTTAGATATGGTGGTTTGTCCCTCTGTTTTTTAGCACCGCCCCACCTCCCTTTCCCGATCTGCCTTTCCTTACCACCCCACTCTGTGACCCTGAGATCAAATATTGAAGTTTAACCCTTTCTGTGCAGGAGCAGAGCTAGATGGGCCCTGGAAATACTTTTGTTTTAATATTACAAGAGATATTTCTAAGTGGGTATTAGGATTTTTTTCTCAGCTGGGTAAACAGTGGGGTGAGGCTTTTAAATCTCATCCTCTCTTCTATAAAAGACAGGCTATACTGTGTGGCCTCCCCTCACCCCCTGCACTGTGTTGGTTTGCGTTTTGACAGAGGATAAAACTATTTTACCAAAAAACGAAAAAACAAAACAAAACCCCACTATGAATTGTCCCAGCATCTCACTGAAAATTTTTCTAGGTACTGAGTCCAGCTTTCCACATCCAGAAACCTTTTTATCTGTTCAGATGAGCTCTGTGTAGTTTCCAGTATGGAAAAAACACATTCATCTCTTTTGGTCATCTTAATTGCTAGATATTTTAATTGTTCTCATTGATGGCATTTATGAACCACCATTTCCAGTTATTTAGGGTAGCAAAACAAAGTATCCCAAAATGTAGTAGCGTAAAATAACAACTGTGAATCAAAAATTCAGAATACATAATGGAGATGCTTTGTCCGTGCTCCACAAAGTCTGCGGCCTCAGCTGGGAAGATTCACAGGGCTGAGCAATGGCTCAAATGAATGGGGGCTGGAATTATTTGGAAACTTCTCACTCACATGTCTGATGCATGGGCCAGGATGATGTAAGGGCTGGGCTCAGCTGGAGCTGTTGACAGGAACACGGACACGTGGCCTCTCCATGTGGATTGCACTTCTCATAGTGAGGTGGCTGGGTCCCAAGTGGGAGCATCCCGGAAGGGAGCATCAGGAGAGTGAGAGTTCTGCGACCCCAATAGAGCTGCATGGCCTTTTGTGAGGTGACCTTGGAAATCACAAAATGTCACTTCTACTCTCCTTGGCCAAAGCTGTCACAGGTCTGCCCATATTCAAGGGAAGGTAATAGAGATCTCCCCTCCTGATGGAGCAGTATCAAAGAATTTGTGACTGTTTTTAAAACCACCACAACACCCAATTCAGAGGGCTTTTTTTCCCTAAGACATTTTCCCCTACTAATTATCTTAAAAAGCAATAGAAGATATCTGGCACTTTATGGGGGGAAACCAGAGGTCAGTGCTGTGTTTGATGATAAAGCACAGAAATCTTATCAATGAGTTCCTTTCCCTCTCCCAATATTACCCAGTTTATCAGTCTACACACTGGGTTCCAGATACATGTTAGGGGGAAAATTAATTGCTAAGAGGATTTTATGTGAATTATGTTACTTCCAGGTTCCCTTATAGTCTGTCAGGCTGGTGCATTAGCGTTCTCTCTGATGTAGCCGTCAGTAACTATAGCTCTATTAGCTGTTCATTTGTGGCATAAAATAGACCCAAAACCAGAGGGTTGCTTTTGAGCCGAGCCTTTGTTTCATGAATATTAGAACACAAATCAATGCATATTGACTAGGGTTGTGTAGATGAACGTGATAGCATTGCCCTCAACAAAATATCAAAAAGATGCATAAGGCTAGAACAAAAATAAGAAGCACTTAAGTTTTTCAAGATATTGAATTTTAGATACTGAGCTAATAAGTTCGTTTCTTCAGATGCTTGAAGCTGTCTGAACGGATACTGCACTTTCTAAAGTACTTGCTTCTGTGTGGATGGTGGTGAGCAAGAGGCCAGAGAAGGATAATATAACAAATATAACCAGAGGTAACACTCCCACGACACTTTAACAAGCATATATCATTTTTATTGACATTCAAAACAAACCTGTGAGGTAAGTTTTAACGTCCCAGATTTACCGATGGGCAAATTGATGTCAGGGATTTTCTGCAGCATGTCTAAGGTCACTCGTTTCAATGGTGAAAAGACTTCAACTCCTCTGACATAATCGCTTTTGCAAAGTCATAGCTGATCCTCCTTAGCCAAATTAAAGTACTCCTCTGTATTCTTATAATACCTTGAAATCTCTCCATATCCACCACTTCGTGTTGTAATTATCTTCTGCGTTTGTTTCTCCCCACTTGACTCAAAGGGAAGCACCTCGTCTCATCTATCTGTACCCACTAAGGATTTGAGCTAAAGTGACTAGCAAACGTTTGTAGAATGAATGCGTGATTGAAGGTCTTTTAACAGTAAAATTCTCTACTAACCCATGGTACATTTCAAGGAAGAAGTTTTCTGTTGGAGTATGGTGAGGAAAAGCTGGTGTTTGTGGATAGGACAGACATAAAGACCTGTGAATCATTGGTGGTCTTAGTTTAGCTCATTCTCCAGAATACACCAGGAAAAGCAAAGGGCCTGTGTGCCTGAACAGAGTGACTTAGGGGGAAATATTAGGAATATTAGGAATTGAGGTCGAAGAGTTGACATAGTGGGGATCAGATCTTGTTGAGTCTTATAGGATAGAGAAGAATTCTGTTCTGACCAGACGAAGCTGTTGAGTGATCCTTTTAAAACCTATGATGAGAGTAGTAGAGCAGGACTGGATGAGTGGAAGCGGGGAGACATTTCATGACTGACTCCCTGATTGGGAGGCTATGGCTGCTTGGACAAAAGTGAGAAATAGTTGGATTTTGGGTATATTCTGAAAGTAGAACCAACAGGATTGGATTAGATATAGAGTGAAAGAAAAAGGAGTAAACGTGAAGCCAAGCTTATGGGTTGGAACAACTAAAAGAATGGAATCACTGGCAGTTAAGATGCGAAAATGTGTAGATGACACAGGTGTAGGAGGGCTGACAGCACTGACTCCATCTTTGGCCCTTCTTCTTGTTTATGCCAGTGCAATGACTTCCCTCAGGGCTACATGCCCTAGGCCCTGTGGAGGTTAGGGTGTGCCCTGACCAGAATGTGAGACGACTTGTTCTGATCTTCCCTAAGTGATGTAGAGAAGCCCCCACTTTAGGTAACTAGTAGAGGTGGCTGGTACACAGAAGACCCCATCTTAGATAACTACCCTGTGACCTCACCACCGTACCCCTCACTCTATAAAAGGTGGGGTTAAAGTCTGGGTGTGGCAGAGAATAGTTGCACTGTGTCAGGATTGTTTGTCTGCCCAATCCCCTCCCCCTCAGGAAGTTACCCTGAATAAAACTGCATGTAAACGATGTGGAGCTGCTTGCTTCATCTTTCAGTCTTAAAGTGCCTTCTCAGGCTGGAGGATACATTATTGACCCTCCTCCACCTTCTAACATAGGTTTTGAGAAGGAAGATTATGAGTTCAGTTGTGGGGGCGCCTGGGTGGCGCAGTCGTTAAGCGTCTGCCTTCGGCTCAGGGCGTGATCCCGGCGTTATGGGATCGAGCCCCACATCAGGCTCCTCCGCTATGAGCCTGCTTCTTCCTCTCCCACTCCCCCTGCTTGTGTTCCCTCTCTCGCTGGCTGTCTCTATCTCTGTCAAATAAATAAATAAAATCTTAAAAAAAAAAAAAAGAGTTCAGTTGTGGACCGTGTAAGGCCTGAGGTGAATAGTAGACACATAAAGGGATAATTTAAGTAGGCCGTGTGATTGGAGTTTATGATGAAGTTGAGAGAGATGATTCTAGAGTTTAGGAGAGAGAGGTCATATGGAGCACACAGTGTAGAGATGGTAGTAAAAGCCAGGAGACAGAATGATATCACCAAGGAAGTGTGTGCATACAATAAGAAGAGATCAAAGATTGAAGCTTGAAGTATTCCAGAAACCAGGTCCAGGAAAGATAAGGAGTCTGGAAAAGAGACTGATAATGAACTACCAGTGAGAGAGGAATATGACGTTTGAGCCCAAGAGAAGAAAGGACATCAAGAAGAAGGTGTGGCCAGACCTCAGTGCTATATCAAGTGTGCTGTGGACTGAGAATTGATCATTGGTTTTAGCAATGGGGAAGACATGGGTGACTGACTATATTAAGGCTAGTTTGGGTGGCATGTTGGGGTGTGAAAGTCTGATTGTAAGTAGTTTAAGGGAGGATTAGAGGGGAGGAATTGACACCAGCAATTATATATGATGTTTCAAGTCTTGCAACAAAAAAGGTCAGTGAACAAAAGGGGAGGTGGGGTTCAGAAAAAGTAGTGGGGTGGGTTTTTTTGTTTGTTTGTTTTTTTGTTTTTGTTTTTGTTTTAATTCTAATACATATATGTAGGGTGCCTGGGTGGCTCAGTCAGTTAAGCATCTGCCTTCGGATCAGGTCATGACCCCAGGGTCTTGGGATCGAGGCCTGCATTGGGCTCCCTGCTCAGTGGAGAGTCTGCTTCTCCCTCTCCCTCTCCCCCCACCCCCTGATCCCTTGCTCATGCTCATTGTTGCTCTCTCTCAAAAAAATCAATAACATCTTTAATATATATATATATATATATATATATATATGTATATATATATATATACATATATATATATATATATACATGTGTATCTATCTCTACCTTTTAATGAAATGCAGTATAGGGTACACATCACCCATGAAGTATATAAAATATCCTGCTTACAAGTTTAAAGTCTTGATTAGATTAGGTTAAATACTTTTGTCAGTAATATTTCATGGGTGACGTTGTGCACTTCATTTTGCATTTCATTAGGAGACATTAATATGGGGTTGTCTAGTGATTCTAAATTTCTATTTTTCTGTATTATTTGGTTAGGGTTGTAGCCCAACAGATATTTCTATTTATAAAGGCACAGTTTCCCCATTGCAATTAGCAAACAATCTGTGCAGAGATATTTTGGCACCATGTGGAAATTCTGTTTCTATATTTCATCTAATACCTAAATCAATTATTTAATTGGAGAACTTTAGATGATGATTTTCAAATTTATTGTTTTCCTCTACGTTTTTAGTTGGCTTTTTTTTTTTTTTTTTTTGGTAAAGAGAGCTTTTTTCATCAACTGAGAATGGATCATACTTTTTCCTAAAAGCTTAATTCTTTCCCTTTAATTACCAATTAACAGAATAAGAAGTTACCTCAATTATGGAAAATGGCTTTTTTTTTTTTTAATGAGAAGGTGTGGCAGGGGTGAGTTGTTGTTATTGTTTGTTTATTCAAGTAGATGTAATAACAGCATGTTTACAAATTGAAGGGAATGGTCTAGTAGAGAGGGAACCATCAATGGTACAGAAAAGAGAGGGGAGAACAACTAGAGTAAATCCTTAAGAGAGAGATGGACTTAGATACACAAGGAAGGGACTATATGAATGGCTCACTTCTTTTAGTGAATGAAGAGTAGATGGTTCTGATGCTGGTAGGTAGTTAGATGTATTTGGGGGGAAATCTGTGGAAAATCTATTCTTGGTGAAATACGAAGCAAGGCCAGGAATAGGTGCATAAAGGGAAGGGGTGATTTATTGTAATGATGAGTTCTAGGCAGGACCACTGAAGCAGTGGAGGACATAATTTATAATACAGAGGTGGTCAAGGAACTGAGCAAAGTGTTAGATCATTTATTCATATATTGACATTGCTAAGAAATGGTACAATAGAAATCTTGGGGAGAGGGACAGTGAACCAAGAGCTAAAAATATTAAGGACAGAGAGTAACCCATGGGCAGTAGATGACAAATAATGAAGGGTAGAGGGTAATTTACTGTGATAACATAAAATTCAAAGTCAAGAATATTTTAAGAGAAATATGAGAAAGAATGGTCCAGAAGTGATGAAGAGGAATAAGGACATCTTTCTACCTCCAGGTGCATTAAAAGGGACTATAAGAAAGCAATTTCCTTAGGGGAGAGGCAAATTTCTAAAACAATTTTCCAGCCATTTGATTACAGTGTGCTTTGGTGTAGGTTTCTTCATATTGTGCTTGGAGATTTTTGAGCTTGAATTTGTGGGTTTATCATTTTCATTGAATTTGGAAAATTTTGGGCCAAATATTTTTTCTGTCTCCACCCCTTCCACTACTTCTGGAACTCCAGTTACATATATCAGGCCTTTTGAAAGTTTCCCACAGCTCATTGATGCTCTGTTCTTTCTCTTTTTTCATTCATTATTATTATTATTATTATTATTATTATTATTATTATTATTATTATGGATAGTTTCTGTGACTATGTAAGTTTACTAATTTTTTCTTCTGTAATGTGCAATCTTCTCTTGATCCCATCCAGCTTATCTTTCATCACTCACAGTTTCATCTCTAGAATTTTGATTCAAATCATTTTTTGTTATCTTTGGAATCTCGTCTACCACATAGTCTAGCTCCCTGAATATGTGGCATACCGTTATAATAACTGTTTTAGTGTTCTTGCCTACTAATTCTATCATCTGTGTCATTTCTGAGTCACTTTGGCTTGACTGACCTTCCTTTTCACTAGGTGTCATATTTATCTGATTTTTGCACATCTGGTAAGTTTTGTTCGTATATTAGACACTGAATTTTACCTTGTCGAGTGCCAGATATTTTTCTATGCCTATAAATATTCTTGAATTTTGTTCTGGAACATGGTTAAGTTACTTTTAAACAGTTTGATCTTATTGGGTCTTGCTTTTAAGGTTTCTTAGGTGGCAATAGGCTGTATTTAGAGTGGAATTAATTTTCCCCACGAGTAAGGCAAAATCCTCTGAATACTCTACAAAATGCCCAGTTATGAAGAGTTCTAGTTTGGCTGAAGGAGCTGGATGAAGGGATGGGGCACTGTTCCTGGCACTGAGTACTAGGCACATTTACTTTTCTTCCCTTAGGTAATTCTTTCCCTATCTTTGGATAGTTCCCTCACATGAATGTGCTGATTTAGTATGCAGCTAAGGAGGCACCATTTGCAGAGCTCCCCAGTTCTCTCTGGGTGTCATTTTTCCTTCTCTGATGTCTGTCCTGTAACTCTAGCTATTCGGTCTCCCTGGACCCACAGCTTAATTTCTCCAGCTCAGGGAGGCTGGTGTGTTCTACTTGGAGCCTCCCTCCTTGTACCATGGCCTAGAAAATTACTGCAGGGAGCAAGCTGCCGCTGTTATAGGACACACTTCTCTTGTTTTCCATCTTTCAGGGGTAATTGTATTTTGTTGCCTGATGACCACTGTCTTGAAAACTAGTTTCACGTATTTTATCTGGATTTTTTTTTTAATTGTTTCAGGCGGGAGAATAAATCCAGTCCCTGTTACTCCATCTCAGCCAGAGTAGAAACCCAGGTAAGGCTGTTACAAGTCACCTATTTTTGTTGTTGTTGGAGTAGTATATTAACATGACATGGATTAGCTAATCATCTTATCTGAGGGCAAACAGGACTGTGAGGGAATAGGACTTGGAAAGAGTAATTCTGGGGAAGAGCCTGAGGCCAAAAGTGAGGGAGTATGTAGCTTAGTTCAGTGCGAGAGCATCAGCAGTTAAGAAAGGGTGAATATTACCAATCTCTACACTGATAGGGCAGCTTGAAGAAGAGCATCTACTTCTAAATCTTTAATCATTTGAAAAGGTGAAATTATTATTATAGTAAAAGAAGTTGTTTGTTTTAAGATGTTCATGTGTCTTTTATTTGCCCACCTCAAATCTAGACAAAGATGAATAGCCTATGTTTTGTTTGTTTTAGTAGTAGCCTCTCTGCACTAAGAGAGAAAGCTTTGCAATTACAATTACAATCAATATAATACTTTCATGGTCTGTATCCATCTGCAAGACGCAGTTGTTATGAAATGAAGTAAATGAAGGCTTTAAAAGAGTAAGTAAGAGGCGCCTGGGTGGCTCAGTCATTACGTATCTGCCTTCAGCTCAGGGTGTGATCCCAGAGTCCTGGGATCGAGCCCCCGCTCGGGCTCCTCCGCTGGGAGCCTGCTTCTTCCTCTCCCACTCCCCCTGCTTGTGTTCCCTCTCTCGCTGTCTGTCTCTCTCTCTGTCGAATAAATAAATAAAATCTTTAAAAATAAATAAATAAAAATAAAAGAGTAAGTAAAAGAAGGTTAGTTTTGCAGCGGTAAAATCTTAATATCTTAATAGAAAAATAATTACTGGTAGAAGTTCTTATGAAGGAAAACTCAATTACAAATGTGCATGAAGTGTTTCTAATGAACTGTTTCTGTTGGGATAAAGGACCCTGCCCCCCAAGCCCCATCCTTACACCTCTATCATTACCATCAAGCAATGGTCTTAGGAAGATTAAATCAATTATAAAAACACATAAAGTAGCTAGATTTTCTTTGCAAACCTGAGTGTTGCACAAAAGGACTTGGGATCCTGTTATATTTACATAAGCAGAAGGCTACCTACTCAGGGACTATAAGATGTGCATTCTCTTGATTCTCCCCTGCCCACATTCCCTCAAAAACAGGGCATCCGACTCACATGTTACGGTTCACAAGTGAGAGCTGGGAACTGGTATCTTCCTTCTGTGACATAATGGACTATTCAATTTACTTTTTTAGTAGAGAAATGGGAGAAGGAAACAGAAACTAGGAGACAGAATTGAGTATAACACAATTTTATCCATGCATCGGTAAGTTAAAAATAAAAGTAAAAAAGTGAAGTTACAAATTTAAGCAGGTGGGATTGGTTTTCTAGCTCATGGTCCCAATCTTGGTGGGTCCAAAGTACTTGGGCCATGCAGGTTGCCTGACTGCAAGTTGGCTGAACTGGTGGGTGTCACTGAATAGCCCCCCACTCCTACTCAGCAATGTGGGTCTCATTTAAGTGTGCAAAACTCCTGATGAAGCTGGATGCCACCTTTAAATCTGGGGATGTAGTAGCCAGGTGTGCTAGTGGGGAAAAAAAAAAAAGCAACAAAAGTAACCTGCTAGGGAGATTTTCCAATGCAGAGGTGGCCAGATCTATACAGCTAGCATCCTCCACTACATAGACAACAGGCTTTTCAGATGGGCCCAGTGAGGGCTACATCTCTATCCACATACAGCCTACAAGGCAGCATTCCATGAAACAGAGGCTGGGTTTGAGCATTATAAAAGTTGTATACTATGGCCTTTCTGGCCTGGCATTGACATTATTCATTCCATCTTCGTAAGAGTATTAAAGTTTCAAGCATGAAGTCCTTATACTTGTTAGGGACCTGAGTTCTAAGCTGCTGGATAGCTGGTGGTATTATAATACCCCACAGACAGTGGCTGTAGTGGTATTAGCTCCTCTCCCAAGGTCTGTATATTTTGACACTGTTTGCAGGGAGTGAAACTCAGGCCTGAAAAGCTGAAGCATGCTAGAGTAAGCAATGAGACTAATGTTTCCTTCTCTATAAGTGCCTCGAATGTACCTTAATGAAAATTCTTGATTCTGATAAGATATTTCTTATATTTGTATTAAATGCTCATACAAGTTCTATGAGAAATGAAGGTTCAGTCTTGGATAGACTTCAAATGTCTAATTATTCTGAAAAATTGCTCAGGATATACATTTTACCAAATGCATTTCATACTCACACGCACACACACACACACACGCATGTGTGTGTGTGTATGTATATATATATATATATATATATTCTGTTTTTGTACGGTGCTAAATACTGGGGATGAGAAGATGAATAAGATACTCTCTGACTTTAAGGTTCTTGTATATGGTAAGGTATGATTGGAGTGTAATTTTTATTTGCTGTATGGATTTAGAAATTACGTTAGCTGCATTGATCAGAGTCATATAAAAGAAAAGTAGAGAGGATGAATTATGAAGTGAGTTTCAGACTGTCTTTGGAGAACCAATACTAACATAGATGTGAGAAAAGGGTTAGAAGTCATCTGTTTTATTAAGAAATTGAATTCTGACTTACTTTTTGCCTTCAGGGGCACAAGTAATTTGCTTTCCAGCAGTGGAAACAAATCCATGTTCTACTCTCCTGATTTTTTTTTCCAGGCAGTTCCAATCATTTTAAAGTCATAACTGATGCATCGGCTGTGCCTTCATATCCCTGATACCGCCAGAGATCACATCTTCCCTACGAGGGAGGCTAGGCCAGTAGTGGTTTTATTTCCAAGTTACAGATTGACATCCAAACAGAGTAAGCCCCTCAGTCCAAGGTCACACGGTGACCAAGTGTCAGAGCTAGGGCTAGTTGGCTTCTGTGAGCAAAGCCCACTAAACATCTTCAACAAGCTGAAGTTTGCTCAGGTAGACAGTTTCCCAGAGTTGCCTTTGCCAATTTTAAGAGAAACAAACAAGTGTTCCTCCTATAAAAACTGGCCACCTTCTTTCCCCACTATGGAAGGCTGAGGATAAGCAGGGTGGGCACCAGAAAGTGGGTATGACATACCCAGGATTCTTGGCTCTTCCTTCAGAATGTGGTTTTGAGAGGGGAAAACATTCCCTGAGCCATAGATACCATAGAAGTATCCCGCTCCCTGTCCCCATCATCTGACAACAGAGAGGTAGGGATCATGTTTTCTACCTACAACTGAGGAAACTGAGTCTCAGGGGGTTAAAATCACCAGCTCATAGCTACACAGCTTGGAATGGCTTGTGTTTATTCAGGCCTTCAAGTGTTCTTTATCCTCTGATACTCTAGGCCGTAGGAGTGTAGAAGGAACAAAAAATAGGGGTACTAGGTTGTAAAAGGAAGTGAGAAGAGCTGGGTAGATGAGCACTGATACAGAATGGCAGGAGGGCGGCAGGAGGTGGAGAGGAGGGGGAGAAGTTGGCTTGTGCATAGTATCATTGGTGTGTGTGACTATTTAACACGCTGGCTTCTTCATGCAGAGCGATTTTCTCTTTATGCTCTTCTTTCACCTTAGAGGGTATATAATTCTGTCTGTGTTCTTTTTGTGGCTATAATTACAGGAAACCTCTTAAAAATACAATTTACTTGAAGAGAAATTATTTTAAATTGTATATTTATAAAACATATTATCTTAGTGTTTAAGTCCTAAAATTAAAATTCCAGTGAAGGCTTTTTATCCACAATTATAGCAAGGCTTTTCACACGGCTGATAATGTTTTGGACCCATATAGTATCTTTTTAATAAGGAGCTCAAATTATTCTAGTGGGTGGCTGCTTGGCACAGGGGTGAGGAGCAGACAGATTGCTTTTGAATCCTGGCTCTAGCGCAGCTGTGTGACATTGGGCAAGGTTCTTAACCTCTTTTAACTCATGTACTTATCTACAAAATGGGGGTAATTTCTGCCACACCAGGATGTCGTGAGGATTCAATGACACATGTAATATGGGGTCTAACGTGGGGCCATGTGTAAAAGAAGAGGTCAGAAACTGTTAGTTTTCTTCCTCTTTCCTCCCCACAGGATGGAGGATTGACTTCTATCTTGTTTGCCTCATGGTACGGAGGGAGAAATAGAGACAGAAGTGAAGGATTCACCGAATTTCCCAGCAGAATCCAGTCCTATTAAATTTCAATTTGCGGTTCTAGCTACTGACTGTTAAACTTGGATTTCTAGTCAGGGAGGAAACCCTGTAGGAGGGAATAATCCTATTTAGGGCTTGTTGAAAGATGCTGATTCTGTGTCAGTTTGACATTTTCTGAGGTTCTGTGGGAAAAATAGTGGCTGGACATCTAGCTATTTCCCTGAGAAGCTGTGTGACCTTGGTCAAGTCATTTGACCACTGTGGGCCTGGATACTTTTATAACAGTTGAACACCATCTCTCTTCTAGGATTTACATTTTTTTCTTCTACTTTCATTATATATGTACTTGCCTGTTTCCACCATTAGACCCTAAGTGTGTGGCAGACAGAGATATATCCTGCTTCCCTGGCATTCCACACTGTGTCTCTTCTAGTGCCTGATACATTGCTAATCAGAAAAGCTGGCGTAGGTTTTGTATGACATGGGGTGATGGTGTCACAACTCATAGCAAAGTAATGAATCTGTTATGATAGCTGAATACACACACACGCATGGACTCACACTCACATACACGAACCCACTCAGGATACAGCCATCAAAGAGCATAGTGTGACCACTATGGTTGACTATGTCCTTTACAAACAAGCTTTAAGGTGAAATCTTCCAAAGTTCTACTTCTGAGAATTATGAAAATAGCCCTTGTCAGATTTGTTTGTTTGCTTGTTCATTGTTTCTCTTTCCTGCTAACACATGAGCGCCATGAGAACAAGAACCTGTTTGTCTTGTTCTTCACTGTATCTAGTGTACGAGAATAGTGCCTAGACGTGGTGAGACTTCAATGTATATTTGTCGAATGAATTATAATGAATAAGGAAAAAACCATCACTTCTTCAGACTGTGTGCCTGCAGGGCAAGAGTACCAGGAAGATGACCAGATCCTAGCCATGGTTACAACCAGATCACTTGTGCAGACAAGTTACTAGATGCCTGCGAGGAGAGGGGCCTGTTGGGACTGTTACGGGTATTGGGGTTCACAACACCTGTAAGTGGCCCCCTTTATGAACCTAGCAGTTGGTAGAAATAGAAACTTGATGTAATAACTCTAAATGAGGATGACACAAGTTACATTTAATAGCTCTAAACCAAGTTTATAGAAGCAGGTAATGAAGTTGTTTTTCTTTTAATTTTGTCTTCAATTTACCTCCCACCCTGATTGAACCTAGACGTTGCCTTCCTCCTGCCCTAAGCTTTTCTAACCTCCGACTGTCCTCACTCATGT
Organism: Ursus maritimus; assembly: GCF_017311325.1. NCBI lineage: Eukaryota > Metazoa > Chordata > Mammalia > Carnivora > Ursidae > Ursus > Ursus maritimus. The sequence goes on from NW_024424453.1 coordinate 36,147,320, forward strand.
CATCTCTCATATCTTTTCATTTACTTTTTACTCATTTGTCCAATTTTTTTTCTCTTTTCGCCCCAGGCCACATTCCTTACTCTTCTATTCATCCTGTGAATAGGAGGGGCCGCACATCTAGGATGCTGCCCTCTTTCTACCCCCAACTACATAAGCTCCGCTGGCCCACACTAAGTCTGCAGGATAAACTCCTTCTCTATTTCTGCTGCCTAAGGCACCTGGGAATTTTGTGTAAGTTTCTCCAGCTCGGCATTTAATTTCATGTTACTGACATAATCAGTTATTTCAATGAATACAAGTTCCAGATGAATGCAAGTCCACAGAGGAACCAAGATTTGTCTAAACTGCTGTCCTGGAAGATTTCACCCACTGTACAAAAGAGTTTGCGGTTCTCCTGACTTTCTCCCATTTTTCTTTTTTCTTCCTTATTTGCAAAGGAGCTCCCACATTCCTTAGAGCTTCTAGAAATGAATCAATTTAACCACATCTGTATTTGTCAAAGGGGTGACTACAGCCATCATGTACTTTGACTGGCTCTGGTGAGAGATGTTTTCAAATAATTCATTCTTACCTCACAGGACAGTCGATTTTGCACCTTTGGGGATTCATGATTTTGAAATCTTGAAGAAGTTCCAATTTAATTAAAACTTTGGGAGAGGAGAAGTAATTATTAAGATATTAAGCAATGGGGCATAAAAATAATATTTGTGCTTTCATGCTTCTATAAAGAAGCCTTACCCATAATTTCTACTCACATTGTTTTGCTTAACATTGTAATATAAACATCTTCCATGCTGTTACATAGAAATTCATAATGATCATTTTTGGGGCCCCTGGGTGGCTCCATAAGTTAAGAGGCTGCTCTTGGCTCAGGTCATGATCCCAGGGTCCTGGGATTGAGTCCTGGCATCAGGTTCCCTGTTCAGTGGGGAGTCTGCTTTTCCTTCTTCCTCGGCCCCTCCACCCTGCTCATGCTCTCTCTCTCAAATAAATACATTAAAAATCTTTAAAAAAAGAAATAAAAAGGGGCGCCTGGGTAGCACAGTCGTTAAGCGTCTGCCTTCGGCTCAGGGCGTGGTCCCGGCATTCTGGGCTCCTCGGCTGGGAGCCTGCTTCTTCCTCTCCCACTCCCCCTGCTTGTGTTCCCTCTCTCGCTGGCTGTCTCTCTGTCACATAAATAAATTAAAATAAATAAACAAATAAATAAATAAATGATAATCATTTTTAATGGCTGCGTAATACTCCATTTGTTGGATATACCATTGTTGATTTAACTATTTATTCCCTCGTTATTGATTGCCTTCAGCCTTTCCTTAATCAGTGTTTTGATTATCTTTATGAATGTGCTCTTCTTCATATTTTGTATTTTTATTTTCTAAATGATAAAAATTAATTAGGAAAAGAACAAGCAATGTTGAAAAGTAAGACAAGAGCAAAAATATCCATTCCAAATTTCACCAGCCTTAAAGAGCAGTAATTAGTATTAGGTGTGAATGTAATTCCAGGTTTCTTTCTATGCTAATATGGAGATTAATGGAGATTCTGTTGTATAAATATTAGATGTCTAATTATCCTCTTAAAATATGTTTCCTTGTAGCTCCCTACCTCTAGATCCAGGAGGCTTCTGTTTCAGGGAAGGAGGGCCTGTGCTTAATGAGTGTCGGCCCTGGCCCTGTGTTGGAATCACCTCATGAACTTAAAAAAAAATAAATAATACAGATTCTGAGGCACCTTTCTCAGAAATTTTTAAAGGTTTCAAGGTAAATCCTTCAGTGTTGAGTTTCAATGCTAATATTTCTTTTAAAACCACCATAGCAAAACAATAGTTTTGAAAGCTAGATGGCATTGAGAAAGGAATTTTATAACACATCAAAATCCAGGCCTAATGGACTTGATTATTTGGGTGGATTATGGGGAGAGAAACAGTAGGTAAGTTAGAATAAAAAGTAAGTGTATTTGTATTCTTTGACGTAACCCTTTGAGACTGGATCTCAACATGTCAGGGTAGCTTTAGAAATATCCAGAGAAGCAGTGAACCTCTGAGGACATAAGGTCTACTGTGCCAGTTTCCTGGGAAAAAGTCAGAGGAAGCTCTCTTTTCCTGTGAGAACTTTAGCCTTCAACTCACTGTTACTTTCCATGAGGCTGGGGAGCAATGGTACAGAGGCAGAAGGCAGAAAAATGGATGAGCCTGGACAGAGCTCCCAGTTCCCCACGTTGTATGCTCGAAGGCAGAGGTAATATTCCCGAATACCCTGGGGAGGGGTTGCAACAGAACCAAGAGAGCTAAGGGTCTTTCAGGGCTAAGAGGCAACAGGACCTCAGATAAATGGTTAGAACCGTGGACTTCATCCAGGGTGTATGCATGAGTGTTAGCTCTTCCCCCGTCCAAAGGCCAGTCTCACACTGGCTTGGTGTCAGTGCAGGGAAAGGCAGAGATCAACTCTTTATAGCATAGAGTCTTCAGAGACACTGGAAATTTGAGAACTTCATTTTCCTTCCCTTACACTGCCACAAGGCCATATAAGCCATACTTGCTATATACCCAGGTACCATCTTGGAGAACAACAAGGAAGAATACAACCTTAAATATTTGAGCATTTAGCTGGATCATTCAAGCTAGGACTAGATAGAGACTAGCACTGTTTTCATTACTGAATCTCACTGAGTAGGCCGGGTTTTGGCAGTGGAACTGTAGGAGACACCTGTTCACTACCCCACGGGCTGGTAAACTCCTTGCACATGAAGAACGTTCATTCTGTTACATAGCAATCATTTTAACCATCAGCAAGATGACTTCTGGGGCTAGCTTCAAAATAGTACATGTAAAGGTCGAAGACTTTTATAAGTGATAATATTGTGACTCTTTGCTTGGGCCCATCTGTAGCTGTTTATTCATAATCTTTTTAATGTTTAAAAATGCCTAAAATATTCACTAGAGATGAGAGAAATAGATGTTTTTGGCATTTGGCTTCTGTAAAAGCCACAGTTTTCCTTAATATCTTTCTCTATGCCTCAATCTGTCACTTTGGGGTCCAGTTTCTAATGCGCTAATGTTCCAAGTGGTCATACTTCTTAACACCAACCACAGAACTGCCAAAGTGTCTTAGCTTTATGTCTAAACGACATTTTGTCATTACAGTTATTACTATTATAACTATTGAGAACGAGGGTTATTGTCTTAGCTACCCTGGGAAATTTCAAAGATTTAAAGAGGTTGGACTTCAGAGAAATTCTTCTCCTTCTTAATCCTTCACTGGTTACAAACATCTGTGGGCCATATAGTTGTTTCTTGACATCGTCTGGTAGATCAATATGATGCTTTCGTGCCCTTTAGATTAGAAACTTCTAGCTTTAAATCCCCTAACCCACACTTTAGGATTAGCGCTAAAGTTTAACACGCAGTCCGTGACCATTCAGTGCTGAGTCACACTTCACAGGTCACATCAGTGATTACTCAGGTGCAATAGGATCTTGGCAACCTTAAAGGGTAAGCCGTGGGACCTCCCCGTTCTTCAGTGGTGTCTGTCTGCCCTCCCTCACCGAATCAGGTATGAAGTGTGTGTCAGTGTAACAGCGGCATGGCAGACAAAAGGCTGGCAGGCAGGCATTCAATTTAAACTTTCGGGGTGAATGGAGGGGAACAGTGCACTGACAGCCAAAGCTGTGATGTTCTTTTCTTGCAAGTTTCTGTTTGGGTGTAAAAGAGTACAGGCCGGCTACGTGCAAATCATCCTGTTCGGTGCAGAGCACAATGTGAACTGTGGCTACTTGTGTGATTATGGCTTTTGGTCTCCTATTGTAAAATGAGCCAAGTACCTTTTGTGATAAAGTTCAGATCAGTTCAATTAGTGAGTCTGTGGATTGTGGATGGGGCAACTTGTCAACACGGTCATCAGAGAAGAGACCGGAAGGCCGAGCATCTAGACCTTGAGATGACAATATTTTCCTCGCCGGAGACCTATAAAATTGGACCCTGGGTTATCATTGCTTTGTTTTACTGCAACACATTTTAGAACATGCTGGGCACATGATTCTTTAGAGTTTTTACAAATTCAACTTTCTGAAAGATATTATTTGATGGGGTCACGAAAGATAGCATTTGTATATACAGATACAGCATGTGCATTTCAAGGCACAGAGACAAGACAGTTGACTTAGCATGGGTTTCGTACATAATGTACTTTGCCACATAGATATGTTTGCTAATATTTTCCGTTTTATTATTTTTATGTGTTGAATGGCACATTGATCTGGATATTGCAAAATTCTCTTTATATTAGTAATCTAGATATGACATATTTTTCAAAGATGGCTGTACAAGTATATATGTGTATAGATATAGATATAGATATAGATATCTCATGCCACATATTATTTTTATAATATGACTAACATTCCTTATGCCAAAAAGGGAAAATGTGTTTCCCTTGAATCTGGGCAGGGAGCTTATGACTTCTCTGACAAATCGTGTATACCAGAAGTGATGCTCTGTGACTGCCAAAGCTAGGTGATAAAAAGAATATAGCATCTGCCTGGCTCTCTCCTGGTGGGATGCTTGCCTTTGGAACCCAGCTGCCATGCTGTGAGGAAGCCCAAACCATCCCATGCAGAGTGATCACATAGGGAGGTCTGCATGGAGTGGAGGCAGCGTCCCCAGCTGACACGGAACAGCAACGGCTACATGTGAATGCATGACCCTTCCAATGAGTCCAGCCACAGCCTCGAAGTCTTCCAACTGAGACCCCAGATAGACATCCGGGAGCAAAGACAAGTCTTTCTTGACCCACCAAAACCATGAAAGAATAAAATCGTTATTATTTTTTTTTAATTTTTATTTTTTAAAGATTTTTATTTATTTATTTGACAGAGAGAGAGAGACAGCCAGCGAGAGAGGGAACACAGGCAGGGGGAGTGGGAGAGGAAGAAGCAGGCTCCCAGCAGAGGAACCTGATGTGGGGCTTGATCCCAGGACTCTGGGATCACGCCCTGGGCCGAAGGCAGACGCTTAACAACTGAGCCACCCAGGCGCCCCCGTTATCATTATTTTAAGCCAGTATGTTTTGGAGTGATCTGTTATACAGTAATTGGAACATGAGGTTTTTTGAGGGTTTGTTTTTGTTTTTGTTTTTGTTTTTGTTTTGTTTTTGTATGCTACCTGGAGAACTGTGGGTTACCCCTGACCTCTGATTTGCATAAATTTCCCTGTTAATATGGGGTGAATATGTCGACAAGTCCTCCGGCCATCTACCCTCCTACATGCCTAAGAGGTAAATTCTTTTTCATGCTTCTACATTCACATGGGCCTTTTCCAAGAAACTTTCCTTAAAATTCCTGGGTTGCTTTGGATACCATTTTTTCTGGGATCCCTTAACAATCTGTCAACAGTGATCACACTGTGCTATAATGACCAGTTTACTTGCCTTTTCTTCCTGTTAGACCCTATGTCCCAGACAGCGAGGGTTCTTTGTCTCCATTTTTGTCTTGATAGCACTTAATACCATTTTTGGCACATGGTAGGTGCTTAATAAATTCTCACTATAGAATTATGCAATTAGGACATAGTTTGTCCAGGCCTTGACTCAAAGAGCAATGGAAAAGAGGTGAAAGAGTTTCCAGACGTGGGATATCATGAAATAATATTTCTAAGTGAAATTCTAGATGGGAGATTTTAAATAATGTCCCGAAGAGACGTTTTCCTTCTCAGAAAATGTGTAAAACTCTAGCTGCCTCCAGAGAACGTAAGAGTCATTGTTATGAGTGGCATCTAGAGGGAAAGTGATCTGTTTAACTCTTGGTGGGCTGTTCCAGAAACACTGGGTATCTTATAAGACAGCATCACTGGGAGCTAGAGACAGCAGATAGGCTAGGGAGATTAGAGTCCCTTCTCTTGCTTTCTTGACTTTGGGGTCAAATGTAGGGGAAGCCTCCAGTCTTCACTTCTTCATCTCAATAGTTCATGAACTCCGTGTCCCTCAGATGTCCCTGGAGATCTTGTTATGAATGCATTTCCCAGGCTTCAGGTGCAGAACTATGAGGCATTAGATCTTGGTTGAGCTTGGAAGGTTCATTTTTAATAAGCTCCCAAGTTGACTTCAGATACTGAAGTAAGAGGACTGTACTTTGAAAAAAAAAATACACACACACCATGGTAAACTGAAGAATAAAATTTTCTTTCAGATACTCATGGAAACTGGGACTCAGAAACTTTGGAAGGTACTGGCACCAATTTTGGAAGCCATATACAGAAACTTGATCCTTGAATTTCTAACTGGGAGTATGTAAAAGATTATCCTAGAAATTACTATAAATAAGTGACATTTCTGGGTTGAGTTTAGGATTTAGTTTAGTGTCTTGGCGATGTGTAGCATATTAAGGTTCGCAGTGAGAACAGAGGTGGATCCTGAGTACATTTCCTCTCTTGAGTGCTAAGTATTGATCTCCCAGCTCTCCTTTTGCATTGCCTCTAGCCCTGTGTAACTATTTCTCTATTATCTCATGACCTCCCACCCCTGCCAGCTGCACCTTCTGTTTCCTCCCAACCTTATGTTCCCTTTATGTATTAAGCCCAACCTGACAATTTCCAAGGCAGATTTATCACCAGAAAGATGTGACTGTGGTTTCCAGGATTTCGACCCCATTCCAGGGGACATAAATAGCTTTCTGAGGTAAAGGACTATGACATTTACCACAGCTGCTTTTATAACATTTGGCTTTTAACCTCAAACATTGAAAGCATAATAAAAAAAACCCCAAAACTCTTCCAAGTCAACTGTAATTAAACGATACTTCAGCTCTGTCTTTAACGTCCATGGAACTGGCCTTCTGCTTTGATGGTCAATGTACTCAGCAAGTGTCACAGTTTCAAATGGCTTGATTCCTAAGTGGCTGCGTTCCCCTCAATATGGTTTCTTGTTTTTATTTAATGTAATGAGAGATTTTTTTTCCCCAGGCTCATCTGAGAAATGTTTTGGAAGCAGCACCTGACCCATCTGTCTGTCCTGGCTCCACTATACTACCTGCCTTGACCAGAGTCTGTCCACCAGCAGGAGATCATATTATTACATCGAAGAGGTCTGGAATCCACTTTCAACCCTTTGCATTTACCTAAGGTTCGCGTATATGAAGGATATAGGGATTTTTTTCCCCTGGGGGGGAAAAAAACCAAATAGAAAGATGAAGAGGAAAACGAGAAATTGAATTTGTTTTTAAATGCAGAACAGTCTGAGGGCATGTGGGTGTATCGAGACAATGCAGAAAGACTGGTTCTTTCCTGGAGCCTGGGAAAAGCTAGTGTGCAGTCACCCGATGGATTGGGGAGAACTGGGGAAGTGATAACAGGCCGGGCAATGAGACCATAGAAGATCGGCCAATAGATAAGAGTTTGTCTTTGCATTTGTATCGAGGTATTTTGGAATGGATACAATATCATAAAAATGCAACTTTATTTTTGTCCCCCACTCTCTTAGTTAAGGGTCTCTAAAAGCAGAGCCTGCATTGTAGGCTCCTGTGCAAGTGATTCATTGAGATGGTCTTGCTAGAAGGGGAGTGAAGGAAGCCAGGTAGGACAGGGGAACAAAACTCAGTAAGGATGTGGTCTTGACTGAAGTTTGCCTGTAGCCTTGTCCGTGGGGATCTGTGGTGCACAGACTGTACCGCGGAATTAAGCCCCCTTTGACATCCCACCTTTGCACTCCCGAATCTGTCATTGGCCACCGTCTATTTGAGGGTGGTGGTGCAGTGATGTAATCTGGGTGAGGTGGCTTCTGTTCAGCCGAAGGCGGTTCTCCAGAGCAGGAGATTGTTGTGAGCCACGACGAGCCGACCGTCACAGCAGAGTGTGTGCAGTGCCCTGCTGAAGGGGATCTGGGTGGGACATGGAGGGCATCCAGTACACTTCTTGTCCATTTAAAATTTGTTTAGCGTGGTACTACTTCCCCCACCAGCAGGATCCAGAGTTTTCCTGGTCACTCCTGGTCAATTGATAATTCCACAGCCTCTTTAAGTTGAAAGACAGCATTTTGATTAAGAAGTTAAAATGTCCAGCCCAACATATACCATAATTCTTCTGACTTTATTCTGAGATAGGTCTTTTCTCGACTCCCTCCCTTCCACCCATGCCAGCCTCCTTTGGTATTGTCAGGCAAGGCTGGGCATGTGCCAGAAAAACGTGGATGGCTTATTGCTCGCTCAGCACCTTCCCTGAGTGAGCTAGTGTTACCGACGGTTAGACCAGAAATCAGTGGCTCAGAAATCAGTGAAAAAGTGGCAGATGTTCTACTCGCCCAGTACTAGTACAAGATGACTGTGTTCTCTGCGCTGAGTGGGTGCGCACTCTCCGTCAGGAACACTTGTCTTTGTTTCTCAGAGGCTCTCTTGTTGCGCCCCTGGGACCCTAAACCTCCCCCAGTGGATGATGCCTTCTGCTCCTCTAGCTTCTGCCATGCACGTGATCCTTTTGCGCAGGAGTCACAGTGCCTCCAAACTGATTTCTTTCCTGTAGAACCCACATCTGGTCCATAGGAAACACTCACTTATATATCCTTTGTCCTTGCAACTTGGACGGGTGGAGAGAAGGGCAAACTAAACAGGACAGCAACCCTTTATCTACCGCCGAAGCATCTGGCCAGCCTGTCTCTCTAGCCCTTTGATTTTGTAGACCAGAGACAGGCACTGATCTATCGTGCTTGTCTAATGCCAGGAGGCTGACATCAAGTCCGACAAGGAGTCGTGTTGAAGCCACTATTTTATTTTTCTCACTAGTTTATCATGACAATTTTCCAATATTCAGTGAAGTTGAAAAGATGTCCAGTGAACACCTAATACTTACCACCTCTGATTACATTTTACTTTGCTCATTTCATTATGTATATATCCACTTACTCTTCTCTTTATCAATCCATCGATTCATCTTACTTTTGATACATTTCAAAATAAACTGCACACACACATCTGTATACTTCTGTGTGATCTCCTCAACATGCATATCATCAACTAGAGTTCAATATATGTTTGTTTTTACATGTAAAATTTACATACAATGAAATGTAAGCATCAAGTAAACTTTTCGTTGAGTTTTGAGAAAGGTATATACTTATGTAATCCAAAGTCCTATCAAGATATAGACATTATCCCAGGAAGTCCTTTATGCCTTTTCATCATTAATCTCCACACCCCTCACCCACCAGAAGCAACCCTTGTTTTGTTTCCCCACCATATCAGATTTAGTGTTCAAAAACCTGTGAGAAATGAAATCACCCCGTTTGCATTCACCTGTGCATGGATTCTCTCACTTGGCGTGTTCCTGAGACCCATTTACGTTGTTGTGTGTATCAGTATTTCCTTTTTATTGATGAGTATTATTATTTTTTATAACTGTGGCAGAGTTTGTTTATTCATTCTTCTATTTATGGGTACCTAGACTGTTTCCAGTTTTTGCCTAATATGAATAAAGTGAGGCCTCTTTCTTGGTTTGAGATGAAGAGGGGAGCTAGTTTGCCTGCTCTCCGCTATTGGAAGGATAAATTGGGCATGAGCACTGCAGTAAGTTCTCTCCAAGGAAATTTCTTTACCAATCCTCTATCTATAACTTCTAATACTCTTCTTGATCCTTTTAAGTTTTCATTGAAGCTCTCTCATTAGATTAATTTATGTTGTCTGCTTTGAACATCGGCATTTTGTTCTGTTTGACAGCATATTTTGGTACCTGATACCCATGGTATCTTGGTACCTGAGTTGAAACTTCCAGTGTAGCAAACTGCAGGGCACTCATTATTCTTTGAGTTTCAGCAGAGAGAAGGAGCTGTTTTGGTGGAGAGGGCCTAATGAGGCTCTATAAGCCGAACAGTTCAGAGAAGTTGAAGGGGAGGAATTTGCTCACCAATGGCTGTGGCTGTCAAGTAGTGCTTCAGGCATGAGTTTCTTACACAGCATCAAACAGTGAAACCAACTGCAAGGCTGCTCTTATTCCTAGTGTCTTGCTGAAGGAGGCTCTTGAATTTCTGGCGTTATGAGAGGGTTGATGAGAATGACCTCCATCAGTCACTACTAGAGAAGATTAACCATGAGCACAATGTAATGGATTTCATGACCAGCTTTGGCCCCGTGACAGACATGGCACCGGTGTCCTTGTGGCACCTTTGTTATTACTAGCTGCCCTGCTGTTATGGAGTTGAAAATCTACAGAGGTTCAAGAGGAGAGAGACATCCCTCAGTGGTGAGCCACCCTGCTATGACCACGCTATGAGGAAGGGTAGGTCTCCAAGTTATTGTCTCATTTTAAGTAAGAACAAGTAATAAATTAATGAGAATCTTGAAGTAAAACTGATTCTGCTTCCTTTTAGCATATAAATTTGCAAAGAATCTCCGTTAACCTTATAAATTTGGTTCATTAATACTAAAATATTAGGATTGTTAGTGAAAGTATATTGGATCTAGAGAAATGCAGGGGAACATTCGTATTTATATATGCAACAAAAAGTAGAGATGAAGAAAGCTGAAAGACAGCTAAGAAAATTATACCTCTTCTGAGAGAGGATGTAGGAAATGGAATGAGAATCCAGGCCTCTTGAGGATGTGAAAGGAGATTTCAGTGTTGTAAATATTCAATACGTGTTTGTTATTGATGAAGAAGAGCATGGTTCTCTTTAAAGCCCAGTTAGTACCAAGGAAATAACTCAGTAATTTCTCCTTATCTTATTCCCAAATTTAATCTTGAGAACAGTTTATCAAAGCTTGACTTTAAGTCCCCCAGTCACTGTGGAATAAGATTTGAAACAATTTATTTTTATAAATATATCATTAAATCAAAATTTACTTAATTTATTGGGAGAGTAATGGCTTTTACCAACTTTTTAAAAAATATTTAATTTATTTATTTGAGAAAGAGAGGGAGAGAGAGAGAGCATAAGCGGGGGGAGGGGGGCAGAGGGAGAAGGAGACGTCCCACGGAGCAGGGAGCCCAACATGCGGCTTGATGCCAGGACCCCAGGATCATGACCTGAGCTGAAGGCAGATGCTTAGCCGACAGAGCCACCCAGATACCCCCCAACTTTGTTTCTTTTAGGGACGGACAATAATAAGGTTCTAAACATTCCCAGAGTAATCTCTTTTATGACCTTGAAAATCCTTGGAGAATTTCCCATCCATTCTTGCTATTGATGGTTGTTTGCCTGGGCTTAAATTAAATATTCAGATCTCAGTCATGTATTTGGGTTACAGGATGTCATAGAAAAGACATGATTCTAAACATTCCCAGAGTAATCTGGATGTCATAGAAAAGACATTTGGGTTACAGGATGTCATAGAAAAGACATGATACCTAAGGAAATGCTATATGAATAGTAGATGCTCAGTTAACTGAATCGAATTATTTTTTAATAGTATCACTCTTCCCCCCAAAAAGGATTGACATAATGCTATACAATATTTGAAAGTAGTTAATCAAGGAAAACACAACACCAAAAATAAACATATAAACAAAGGTAAAGAGAAAAGTAAAAATAGGTGAAAGTATAGGTAAAAATAGAAGTGTAAAAAAGGTAAAGCTAGGGGTAAAATTAAAATGCAGAATGTGTACTGTAAGACCCTGGGAGAATGGCCTCAATATTTGCCTCTGAACTTTCTGGCAATCAATAAAGGAGGAAAGCAATCAAGATACACAGTTCACACATCTGTAAGATTAAACAAACCAATTGTTCAAAGGAAGCAATCTATTAATTGTTGAGAGAAATTTTCACCTATAGTGCATTCTTATGATGACATAGGGTATGTATAATGTTCTCAACAATATTCCTTTAGTAACATTCCTCAGTGTGTGGGGATGGTATAATACCAGTGTGATTTAGTACAAGTAGTTTTAAATTTTTCCTTAGGGAAAGATAGTGCAGAGAAGGTGCTGCATTTATATATAGCTCTGTAGTGGTATGGTTCAGTCTGAGGGTAAATGGTCTTGAATGTTAGAGGAGTGGATGGACTGCTTGTTCTTTAAGGCAATTTTCCCGAAATATTATTTCCCTTGACCAAAATTTTGATGAGTGTTGAGTGTCAGTGAATTTGAGGGTATATTTTCTGACAATCACTTGGACTGGAAAGATTCTCTCACACTTGTTATGCCTTTAGTGTTTTGCTGTTTTTTGGATAATGTCGACATTCTCTCACAAAATTCAAGAAGCTTGAGAAAACCTTACCTTATCAGGAAGATGAGTTGAAAAGAAACCCAAGGGTCGTGACATGATTTTCCTTGGAAAGGAAAATGGAATTTGTTCCAAATCATGAATGAGTGGTTACAAGGGACCTTTTAATTTGACATCACAGAGCATAGCCCTTGTAATTTTAATCTGGATAATATTTCCAAATGCCTACTTCAGCCCTAGAGGAATCTCCAAAAGTTCCCATAAAATATTTAAATTTTAACAGCAAATTTCTCATTTGAATCCTTCAAGATAAAGCAGTCTGCTAAATTCAGTAACAGAATGGGTTGATTGCTGTATGGAATTACTAGCTTTCAGTGTTAGAGGTGATTACCTTGTTTTTTAGCTCTGGAGAAGTTGACAACATGACCTTCTTCCTAACAACTACTACAAACCAGGCATAAGGTCTGTAAAAGTCATGCCTACTACTAGATATTTAGCCAAAGGATACAAAAATACTGATTTGAAGGATACATGTACCCCAATGTTTATAGAAGCATTATCAACAATAGCCAAAATATGGTAAGAACCCAAATGCCCATCGACTAATGAATGAATAAAAAAGAAGTGTTATATGGACACAATGGAATATTACTCAGCCACAAAGAAGAATGAAATCTTGCCATTTGGAATGATGTGAATGGAGCTAGAGAGTATTATGCTAAGTGAAATAAGTCCATCAGAGAAAGACAATTACCATATGATTTCACTCATGTGGAATTTATGAAACAAAACAAATGAACATGGGATTGGGGAGAGGAAAACCAAGAAAGAGACTCAACTATAGAGAACAAACTGATGGTTACCAGAAGGGAGGCGGGTGGAGTGGATGGATTAAATAGATGATGGGGATTAAGGAGTGCACTTGCTGTGATCAGTACCGAGTGTTGTATATAAGTGTTGAATCACTAAATTGTACATCTGAAACTAATATTACACTGTATGTTAACTAACTGGAATTTAAATAAAAACTTAAAAAAAAAGAAAAAAAAAGCCTTAAGCATAATAATAGGAAATGTTATATTTAGATTGGGACTTGACTAGTATATACTCAAAAATTTTCCATTAAAGAAAACATTTATATTTTCTTTGCTATAACAAGAGTAACAGGTAAGTTATGTTTATTTTACAGATGGATCTGTTTAGGGCCAAATTTTAAAATGTGCCTTTCTCTGAGACAGATGTGGTGATATTCACATTCATAGCAAGTTTTTCTGATCAGCCTCAATCTTGCTACAGGACTGAGAAACACTCAGAGTAATTAGCCAGTTAAATAATCAATCAGCTAACTAGTTCTGCGTATCTTGGTTTCACTCTTCAGTGGTTTCCATATATATGATATATGGGCAATCCTGCTACTATTCTTTTTAAATGAAGTTAAATGCAGAAAAATGATACTGGACTCCTATTTTAGAGTACTCACAAAAATTAACTTGAAATGGACGAAAGATTTAAACACAAGACCTGAAACCATAAAACTCCTAGAAGAAAACATAGAGAAAAAGTTCATTGATGTTGGTCCTGGCAATGATTTTTTTGGCTATGACACCAAAAATACAAGAAACAAAAATAAAAATCAACTAGTAGGATTAAATCAAACTGAAAAGCTTTTGCACAGTAGAAGAAATCATGAACAAAATGAAAAGCCAACCAACTGAAAGGGAGAAGGTGTTTGCAAATGATATGTCCGACAAGGGGTTAATATCCAAAATGTGCAAAGAACTCCTACAACTCAATAACAGAAAAACCCAAACAGATTAAAAATGGGCAAAGGAACTGAACAGACATTTTCCAAAGAAGACAGACAGATGGCCAACAGATACATGAAAAGATGCTCAATGTCACTAATCATCAGGGAAACACAAAACAAAGCCACAATGAGATACCACCTCACGCTTGTCAGAATGGCTAGTGTCAAAAAAAAAAAAAAAAAAAAAAACAACAAGAAATAACAAATGTTGCTGAGAATGTGGAGAAAAGGCAACTCTCATGCACTGTTGGTGGGAATTTGAATTAGTTCAGCCAACAGAAAAGAGTATGGAAGTTCCTCAAAAAACTAAAAATAGAACTACCACATGATCTAGTAATTCCACTTCTGGGATTATACACAAAGGAAATGAAAACAGGATATTGCTAAACAAACAAACAAACAAAAAAAAAAAAAAAAAAAAGAAAGAAAGAAAGAAAGAAAGAAAGAAAGAAAGAAAATAGGGTATTGAAAAGATACCTGTACTCCCATGATTACTGTAGCATTAGTCATAAACAACCTGAGTGTCTGTCAGCAGATGAATAGAGAAAGCGTGTGTGTGTGTGTGTGTGTGTGTGTGTGCGCGCGCAAAGTTATTCGACTACGAGAAGGAAGGAAATCCTGCCATTTTTGATAACATGCACGGACTTGAGGGCATTGTGCTAAATGAGGAAGTCAGAGAAAGACAAATACTGCATAATATCACTTATATGTGGAATCTAAAAAAGCTAAACTCACAGGAACAAATTGTAGAGTGGTGGTTATCAGGGGCTTAGGAGTGGGGGAATTGGGGAGATGTTGGTCAAATTGTACAAACTTGTAATTGGAAGATGAGTAGGTTCTGGGGATCTAATGCACAGTATTGTGATTATAGTTAACAATCCTGTATTACGTACTTGAAAGTTGCTAGGAGGCTAGAACTTAAATGTTCTTACCACACCAAAGAAATGATAATTATGTGATATGATGGAGCTGTTAGCTAATATGTGGTAGTAATCGTATTGCAATATAGAAGTGTATGAAACCACACGTTGTACACCTTAAACTTACAAATGTTAGATGTCAATTATATCTCAATAATGAGAAGAAAGAAATGAAAGATTACTTGTGAAGCATATCTATTTTGTCCTATCTTCACTTGACAAGTCTACCAGCTTATATTTATTAATATTAATTGGTATAACAAGGATTGACATTAGAGAAAACCCAAAATGGTTTCTTCCATTTTCTTACTCTCTTCTCAAGTGAGTCAAACATTAGTCCAGCCTCTTAGCCAAACCTGGGCTGTAGCCAAGGAAATTTTAGCCTGGAAAGAATTTAGGAACATCTCGCTGGAAGTGTTGGTTGGAAATAGTTATTTTTCCCTTGCCCTGTACCCAAGCAAAGCTGCTACATAAAAAGAATGATTTGGCTGAAAGATCAGCTGAGATTTGCTGTGATGAGGATATCAACCTCTTGTCATAAGCCAACTGACCTGGGCTGACTGTGTCTACCTCCCCTGTGGGTCCTTTCATCCTTCTCGTCCTGTATTCAGTCTTCAGTCTTCTTTGCCTCAGGTGAAAGGCCAGGCTAATAGTGGTGCTCTGCACCTGCCCATCTAACAGCCTGCCTCTATCCTTGTTTGATGGTATACCCCTTAGGATTGGACTTCCCTCAAATGGGGAGACCCAGTGTCAAGGAGTTATTGCAGTGTGCTTTGAACATGGGAAGCACATACATACACATGTATATGTGTGTTTACCAAAATAAGGTCCACAAAGAAGTGGTAGCTGGGGAAACAGGAATCTCATATGTAGACATCAGTAGTTATTGGTAGACGATTAACCTTCAAAAAATTAGTCGTCTAATGTTCTTAGATAACAGAAGCTAAAGATAAATCAGCCAAAAAGTAAACTTCACCCATGGGACACCTGGGTGGCTCAGTTGGTTAGGTGTCTGACTCTTGATCTTGGCTCAGGTCTTGATCTCAAGGTTTTGATATTGAGCCCTGAGTTGGGCTCCATGGTGGGCGTGAGCCTACTTTAAAAAAAAAAAAAAGCAAATTGCACTCTGAAGTTGAATATCACATCTATCTTCTGTTGCTGCATGTTGGCATGAAACCCATCCCATTGTTTTCTATCCAGGAGCAGAACTTAATATTGGAAAAATAATCTGGGACATAAAGTCCTCACTGCAAGCCTGAAAATTTCCATGACGCAGAGGAGACTGGACCTTGTTAACTTCTTGGGGAAGAGTTAGCAGGTGGGAAGGGTGGGAGACATAGGGATTTCAGAGCGGAAGGCAGGAAGATAGAAGGTACCCATTAAAGAACTGCAGACATCTGTGTAGAAGTGCTTCTGTGGCTTAAGGAATGTTCAGCTTGACAAAGAATTCTCTGCAGTGGGACATCAAGCCTTTCTCCAGGACATAAGTACCAGTGAGCAACACCAGGGCACACACTGCCTGGTTTTTCACTTCCCCCAACTTTCTCTGCTTGAAATTTTGCCCCATGGATCCACCTAGGGAGAACACCCAGCAAGAGAAACAAATAGGTTTTTTTTGGTGGGGCTATCCCCCTACCTCCAAAATAGAAGAAACTCAGTAACACTCCTTTGAGATAAAGGGCCCAGTCCCAGGCTATCTGAACACTGGGACATGGCAAGGATCATCCCCACCCTGCTGTCCACATTTCCCGTCTATAGCTGTTATTGAAAGAGTTTTTTCCACTAATGCTGATTTACGAAATTGGCTTAACTTTTCCAGACAGTCTCCAAATGAACAGTCAGTCTGCAATAATAGGACTTGTAGTAGTCAGGCATCCCTGGGCATTTCATCTCTTTACCTGGCTCTGCCATCTGTCACTGTAATACCTGTGTCACCGAGTTTTGAACCATAATACTTATACCTCATCAGCTTCCAAATGGTTCCATGATCTGTCAGCAGTGATCAAGGCAGTGCAATGAGACATGACAGGGCATTTCCAAGTAATTTTTAAGGAGGCCCAAGAAGGAAAAATTTGATGCCTGGGGACATTTGAGTCACTCCACCTTGAGTTGCTTTTGCAAGGTCTCCAAAGTTCTCGATGTGTTTTGTGTGTGTGTGTGTTTTGTTTTTTATTTTTAAATATCCTGATGCAAAAGGTTGTATATCTGACTTTAACTTGGCCTGATAGGCAGATAAGCATACTGCTATACCTCCATACACCTAGGGGGTTGTCTATGCTGTGAGACAAAGCAAAAGAGGGTAGAGGCATGTTGGGTGGGGCAGGGGGGTGGGGCGTCTGTGTGTGTGTAAGTGAGGGGGAGGGGCCAGGGAGATAGTTCACCTTGAATGGCGGGAAAACTTCACAGGTGTGGGTAGAGGAAGGTCACTAATATCGATTTACTTAGAATCTGCTTTCTTCTAGGCATTGGGCTAATGCTCACAGACACAGTGTCTTATTTAACCCTTAAAAGAACTCTATGGAATTAAGCAGCAGAATCTTCACTAGCAGAATTTGTATTGGTTTTTAAAACAGATGAAGACATAAACATTTTTTACAGACAAAGAGATTGGACCTTGATCGAGGTCATGCATTCAATCAGTGGTATGAACTTGGGCAACTTAAGACATGTCAGATTCCAGACTATCTGCTATTTCCATAATGAATGAGGGGTGTGGGTATCAAGATTTTTTGGCTGTCTCTTTGAACCCCCTTATTCACCAGAACAATTTTGGGATGGCTCCAATTCTCAGAAACTATTATCTAAATCTCTCCGGCAAGATCTTTTCCAGCCTTATTTCCTATCATTTGAAAAACATTTATTCTCTCTTTACCACTGTGGCAGTCTGCCTGGAAATAGGTGCAATGTATCATTTTCCACAGTAATGGAAGGTGGGCTTGGAATTACCTATAATTTGTTTCTCCATCCAGGCACGTCAAACTAAGTTATGATGAAAGTGGAGCAGCAACCTTGATCACCTACCGTTTTATAGCTGATGTGATTGTTTTTATGAAGCCTGTAACGTTTTTAACGTTATGGTTGTGATGATCCTGATTCTTGTCTCAGTAGAACAATATTACAAGAGTTGAGTCAATTCTGATTGCAGAGGATGAGAGTATGGTTTCCTAGTGATAGGGTTGGAGAGAAAATTGCACAAAGCCTGCTCTGGTTGCCCCCCACAGACAGACTATGTAGGAACCTTTGGCCAACATTCTGCTGCATCCATGAATTATTCAGTTTTCTGTTTGGCAGGGGGGAAATGAGTTGCAACCAAGTCATTCTCAGATATCTAGGAATTTAAGACGAAATTTTCTTTAGACCATTCTATTTGAAGAGAAGACATGGGTCAAGGATATTAGTGAACCAGCCTCATGTTTGGGGGAGATTTGGGAGCAAGATACTATAGCTGTTTTCCCTTCACTGGCTATCTGTAGTAGAAGGAAGAGGCATATGGGGAAGTATGGAATAGCATTCGCATCCCAGTCATGGTCCTTGGGATCCAATTTTATTGAACAAATTTTTATAGAACATCCACTATCAGCCATACTTATGCCAGATTCCATGGAGAAAATAAAGATGACATCATCCCCATTGAAGTTGAGGGATCTTGACCCTTAACATTTTTAATCCATCTTGATAAGTGCTATAATAATGTTATGAAAACACTAATGGTGAGACTTCCAGGAGAAATAATCAAGGAAGATGAACAAGAGGTGGTATCATTTGAGCTGATCCATACTGACTAATGGATTTTATAAGGCAAGTCAAGAATAGAGGTTACTCTGAGCATAAAAGCCAGCCTGATAATAGGCATAGAAACATGGCATGTAGTGGGGGAGGATGTGTGGTCGGCAGGTGTTTATGGGAGGGGCATTGCTAGAAATTAGGCCTGGCATGTTTAATCTGAAGAGTATTGTGAAGGACTTGGAAAGCCACGATAAAAAAAAATCTAGGTTCGATATTGTAGGTGGTAGGTCACAGATTTAATTGTCTACAGAGGCCAGGAAGGTAATATAAATGAGTGATACTGACCAAGTAGTGACTCTGGTAAGTCAGGCAGTAAGGCCCCTTCTAAGGAAGGCAGCTGAGATTCCATTCTTATTGATAGTGGTTTTTCTAGTGTACGAACCGGGTATTGCTGATCCCCAATTTTCTAAGAGAAGCCCGAAATCACATTTTTTAACGTGAGATCTCATGGTACTTAAACGCTGAGAGCTAATAATTTTTGTTTTTGGAAATTTGAGGGTCAAGTGAAGCCAGTCTTAAAGGTTTGTGTCTGTCTTATGCCTGTGACTTGTGAGCTGGAGACAAATGAAAACCCGTGAGTATCTTTACTCAAAGAGCTGACTCAGTCATATGGAAGGTGGCACTTGAGGCAAGAGAGAGTTGGGCAGCTGGAGTCTGAGAGATGATAAAGGCCTGACCTCAGGCAGTTGTGGGGGGGTCGGGAGGGGAGGGAGGAGTGGAGACAAGAGCCTTGAAACACCTGGTGGCCACCGGATGTGGGGATGAGGATGTGGAGCCATCATAGATGACACCTGAGAGGTTGTGAGGCTGTTAATGAAATTGAGGAGACAGTAACAAGAGCTACTGTCATGTGCCTGCTGGGTAATGACCCTGTTTTGCTTTTTACAATATATTTTGTGCCTGCACTCACCCACCTACTCTACATTTCTGGAATACATTATTTGGAGTAAAGAGAATAGATTTTTTTTTTTCTTAAACCGAATACATTGTCCTTTTCCCTTTTTCCCATTAGTACTCCAAGATGAACCATTGGCATTAGCTGCTAGAGTTCAGACTCTTTTCCCTGTATAGCATTAAACACACGGATGTGGTTGAAGCAATGAGCTGCAAGTATTATAATCCTGGATGGATAGCAGAAGAAGAGGAATTTATGAGTCCAATTCTTTTCAAGTTTGAAGATAATGATTTCTGCCTTTTCTGTCTCTGCTTTTTTCTTCTGCATTTTACGTTTTGTGACAGTGAGTCAGGCACACTATTATTCTATTCAGCAGCCTTGACGTCCACAGCAAATCTGCATGAACGAAGAAAGGGTTGCTTCTTTATCACTTTCTTTCATTCTAAGTGGTATTTTATTGCAGTGGAGATTTTAGGTGGCCTCTCCATTAGAACTTCTCATTTATAGGAACCTTCTATATTGTCTGTTGATTTGCTTATAGGACTATTGGAATAGAAGAGCCTGGTTTCTTGGATGGTGAGTGTGACACAGAGAGGTGAAGGCATTAATTTAGCACTGTTCAGTTATGGAGAAGCTGATCTACTGTAGAATCCCACCCCATGCTGAATTTACCCGAGGACCTTCTCAAACGTCTCCGGTGCAGAATGCTTTTTTGTTATCTACCAAAGCTAGGACCCCTGCCTATGCCTGACATTGTCAAAGGTCATGCCTATTTTTCTTTTCCTATTGCTCCACTCTCAGGCTTTTATTACTGCCCCAAGCAAATGGGGGTAAATTCTCATTAGATTGGACACAATCTTTCTATGCTAAGAAGTGGTGAACTCAGTAGCGTTTTTAGTTAACTTGCAACACCAGGTGCAAGTAGAGACTTAGTCATCTTCACATTCTCTTAGATGGTCTCCAAGAGGCAAGGGTACTGTTCCATCTCGATTTCTCTGAAATAGTCTAGCAGGGAACCATGGGATATGAAGGAATCTCCATAGTCTGTCCCGGCATTCTCTTCCGTGTACCTTAGCAGTTATTCGGGAACTGTGTGCTCAGAATTTAATAGAATCTGCACACACCTGAAAAGGTTGTTGGATAGTAGGTGCCTTTGGGGCTTTCATGTCTGGGTAGCTGACACGGTGGCAAAGAACGAGTAGCAGAGTCCATTTCTTCTCTCTAATGAGACTGCATGTTCCCTTAACAACCTTTCATTATTTTTTAAATTTAAAAATATGTCAAAATTAAGATTTTTTTGATCAGGTAATATATGCACATGGTAAAAAATTCAAATAGCATAAATTATTCTTTAATATTTCTTAAATAGAAAAGAACAAAAGGGAGATTTTACTTCCAGCTCTGCCACTGACTTCTTTGGTAGCCCTGGGTCAATGATACCTTTATGTGTCTCCGTTTTTTTCACTGAAACCTAGGAGTGGGAATCTTTGCCTAATAATTCTTTAGGGTTGTCGTGAGAGCTTTCTAAATCTGCTGTGTGCAGTGGTTTCAGTGCATAGGCACTAAAGGATTTTTGTTATGGTTTCCTCTTGTCTCAGTTGAGTATCCAGCCAATATCTGCTGTATGCTTGGTATAGGCTGGGTGATGAGGTAGAGCTTTAAATTATTAAGTCAGTCCCCAGAATAGTTCTATCAGTTAAGTCCTATTATTATCTCAATTTTACAGCAGGAAAATGGAAGCGCGGAGAAGCTAAATAACTTGTCAAAGTTCACACAGCCAGTAATTAGTAGCAAAGTTGGATTTAAAGCTAGTCTCTTTTTCCCTTTCCCTCTCTCCCTCACTTGCCTTTCCTTTACACATATATACACATATACATATGTTTATATTTGTATAAATTAATCTATTCAAGATGTAGTCACTGGCTCTTAATATATACATATATTTTTTGCTGAACACTATGCGTCGTTAAACATTCCTTTAAAATATATTTTCTGATGATTTCAAACACATCGTATGTCTGCAGAATAGTTACAAATAGTTACCAATTTGTACCTGCTAGGCACCTCCCTCCCTCCCACCCTCCTTTCATTCTCTCTTTCTTTTCCTTCCTTCCTTCCTTTCTTCCTTCCTTCTTTTTCTTTTCTTTTCTTTTCTTTCTTTTCTTTTTCTTTCTTTTCTTTTCTTTTCTTTTCTTTTCTTTTCTTTTCTTTTCTTTCTTGTCATTATGCATAAGGTAAATTTCCTGGTTCACAAATCTTTGTGGGCATCCTTGATTATTTCCTTGGGGGAAAAAAAAACAGATGGAATTGCTATGTCAAAGAGTATGGGCATTTTTAAGGCTCTTGATATATATTGCCAAGTTGCCCTCGGAAAAGGTTGTGTCAATTTATTCTTCCTCCAGAAGTCTATATTCCATTTTCATGAGGATGACAGAGCAATTATAGGAGGCTAGATTAGGACAAGACCTTACAGATCAGCACCTGCTTCTGTGCATGTACTTGTTCGCATGCACTGTAGACAAGGAAACAGAAGGTGGATACCTTGTCCAAGGGCACAAGGCAAATTAATGGTTGCATCCAGGTGATACTGGTTCATGATAAGCAGTAGATAAGGTAGAAAATGCCTCCGTGGGAGTGGGAATGTTATCTTTCAGTCATTTTACAGTCTCATTCCAAATGTCACCCTTCCATTTTTCTGGTTGCTTTATTCGGATGACCTCAGAAGCTACCCATGTTTTTAGAATGAAATCAATCTTGTGCCAAGCAGCAATTTCAAATGGTGATGGGAAACCTGGGAGGAGGGAAATGAAGAGAGTTCAGCCGCATCTGCAAAGCTCCCTGCAACTATTTTGGGGCTGCATTTTGACAGGGTGAACACCAGTTATTTACAAATGAAAATTTGTTGTGCAAACAAACCTAATGACAGCATGAAAGAAAATGAAAATTTAAAAAATTTTTAAATATTTAACTTATTTTATTTTGGAGAGACAGAGACAGAGACAGAGTGTGAGAGCTGGTGGGGAAGGGGCAGAGGGAGAGAATCTCAAGTAGACTTTAGGACGTGTGCGGAGCTGGATGCGGGCTCGATCTCATGATCCTGATATCATGACCTGAGCCAAAACCAAGAATTGGACCCTCAACCAACTGAGCCACCCAGGTACCCACCCAGGTACCCCCCGCCCCATTTTTTTCAACTTGAAAAAAGCAAAGTTTATTATTCACAGGTCTTGGAGGGCACATGGCCTGCCCAATGGCTATCCTGGGAGGTCTCAGAGAGAGAGAGAGAGACAGAGAGATTGAGATTGAGAGGGAGAGAGACTTCTGCTGAGGGTTCTGCCTTTATCAGAGCCCATGGGCAGAGTGGCTAAGGGTTTGGCAGGTTCACTTTTTATTGGCAATTTAAAACATAGAGTAGAGTTGGGGGAGGGGCAAAATGGGCACGGGGGTGGGAGAGCTGAGCTTCCAATTATGGAATGAATAAGTCATGGGAATGAAAGGCACAACATAGGGAATATAGTCAATGATATTGTAATAGTGTTGTGGCGGGTGGTAGCTACACTTGTGGTGAGCAGAACATAATGCATAGAGAAGCTGAATCACCACGTGGCACAACTGAAACCAATGCAACCCTGTGTGTCAACTATACTCAAAAGAATTAGAACAAAATAATAAAGTATTTTCCAGCAGTACTTAAAAATAGCAGCAACAAAAACCACACAGAAAGCATAGTAATGGGATTGGGACTTAGAAAGGGAAAAGCAGGGTCACTCATGGTCAATTATCTAGATTACCCAGGGCTTTTAAAGGAATATTTCTTGGTTGGGACTGACCTGGGTGCTTATATAGTAATTGTGTCATACAACTAGCATTATGTTTATTTGAATGGTGGTCTTTTTTTTTTAAATCTTATTACAAATTCTTATTTTGTTTTATTCTATTTTAATCCCTGTATAGTTAACATACAGTGTCACATTAGTTTCAGGTGTACAAAACAGTGACTCAACAACTCCACACATCACTCATACTCACCATAACAGGTGCACTCTTTAATCCCCATTGCCCACTTCACCTATCTTCCCACCCGCCTCCCCTCTGGTAACCGTTAGTTTGTTCTCTATAGTTAAGAGTCTGTTTCTTGGTTTCTTTCTTTCTCTCTCTCTCTCTTTTCTTCCTTTGTTTGTTTATTTGTTTCTTGCATTCCACATATGAGTGAAATCATATGGTATTTGTTTTTCTCATATATATATTTTTTTTTTTCTTTATCCATTCATCTATTGATGAACAGTTGGGCTGCTTCCATAATTTGGCTATTGTAAATAATGCTGCTAGAAAAATAGGGTGCATGTATACCTTTTAATTAGTGTTTTTGTACTTTTTGGGTAAATACCCAGTAGTGTGATTACTGGATTGTAGTGTAGTTCTATTTTTAACTTTTTAAGGACACTCCTTACTGTTTTCCATGGTAGCTGCACCAGTTTTCATTCCCACCAACAATGCAAGAGGGTTCCTATTTCTCCACATCCTCACCAACATTGTTGTTTCTTGTGTTTTTGATATGATAGCTCATTGTGGTTTTGATTTGCATTTCCTGATGATGTTTGACGTTGAGCATCTTTTCATGAGTCTGTTGGCCACCTGTGTGTCCTCTTTGGAGAAATGTCTGTTCATGTCTTCTGCCCACTTTTAAATTGTCATTTGCAGATATCTTCTCCCATTCAGGAGGTTGCCTTTTAGTTAAAAATTAAATTTTAAAAACACCTACAATTCTTCCACTATAAGATTTTTTCATACTCTTTCACATGAAGTATACTTTTTATGTAGTTTTAATCATGTCATAGATGTAATTTTGTATTTTACTTTTTTCACCTCTCAAATCATATTTTTAAAAAACATTTTGCTAACTCTGCCTGTGAAATGATGATGATTATTTTTTAAAAATAGCTTCCCAGCAAGTATCTTGCCATGTTTAATTAAGTATTTCCCTTTTTTTGGCCATCTAGGTTATTTTCTAATCTTTAGTATCATTAACTGATGTCGCCAAGATGCCTAAATTATATCTATGTATTTTCCCTCTTAGTTACATCATTTGTAACTCTTCAGAAGGAGCTTAACTACCTTAAAAAATCTGAATATTTTTATGGGTTTTCATACTTGCTCCAAAATGCTTTCCAGAATGGTTGAATAACTAGATTATGTCAATACACAGTACAAAGCATTTTTAGATGCAATGCAGTATTCACTGATTTGTTTAAAAATTTTTTAATTCATGTGAGCCAACTCTAGCTTCTGCCTTGGGAGCTATGGCTGCTAGCCTCATAGATGATTTGCTTGCAACATTCTTGATCAGGTGACTTTGTCATTTTGGCCCGACTTGGGAGAGAATGCTACAAGATGAATGGCCATTTAACTGATTCCATTCTAAATCTGGCTGGCTCTTAGCTGACCTCTGTAGGTTTTGGCCTGGACTTGTACTGCCTGGGGCTGCCTGATTTGTAGAGGTTGGGGGCAGAACTGCCCAATTTATATACTTATTCATCCTCCCTCATTCTGGGCGTAGTTTAAAGTCCCCTATTTGAGTTGGAATTAGTTCAGTGTTTTCTAGGGCCATCCTGAATTCAATAAACGGCCAACAACTAGCTCACTGGCTAGAGCACCATTCTGATTATTTTCTTCATAGTAGTTGAGTAGTTTTAATGAGACCCTTTCTTCATGATACAAGAACACAATAGTTTACCAGGCATATTGTACCAAACTGCTTCATTGGGTAAATACTATTAACAGGAATTGGGATATAGGGAGATTGGGTAGAGAAAATGAGCTCAAATTTGTTATTCAATTTGAGGGGTAGGAGGACATCTAATGGAGATGCTGAGCATGTAAAAACCTGGGCAAGCTTGATACCCTGGAAAGCTGTGGTAGGAGAAAATGAGATTTGGAATTCAGAGAAGGGATAGGAAAGGATTTATGATCCTTAAAAGGGTGGGGGGAGGCATTACAAGATAGAGGTTAAGTATATGAGGTGTGATCGACTTGGGTTAAAATCAATCCTGCCTCTTACTTTCTGTCTTTGGGCATGTTATTTAACCTTCAGGGATCAGTTTCCATATGTACATAATGGGGGTAATGACCCCTACCTCATAGAGAGGATGTGAGGACTGAATAAGACAATAGAGTTTTTAAAAGTCAATGAATATTAACTATTGTTATTGCTGTGACTGATGGCAGAACATGTGTAGGTTGCCACAGGAGGAGTCAGGAGAAGACAAAGAATAAGTGCTCAGAGAGAAAAAGAAAACCAGTATTATCAGGGAAGCCAGGAAAAGAGGAAACCTGAGGAAGGAAGAAATGAGCAACTGGATCGAATAGGAGACAGAACCAATAAAAGTCAAGGTCAGAAAAGGTTTTTGAATTTAGGGATCACTAGGTCTTCTCTGACTCCCAACAGGATGGTTTTGGTAGAAAAATTGGGCGGAAAGCACATTGTAGGACATTAGCCAGCAGTATGGAATGTTTCCTAGGANNTGCTGAACTCAAAAAGGAGAAGGTGTATTTCCAAAGATAGGTGAGACTATTAGCTGTGAGTGTCATTGGGTTATCTATGGACTTAGATTTTACACGTGCTCCCTTGTCTTAGGTGCATCCAAAGAGACTGACTTCCACGGTCACATGAAAATGAAATATGCTACAGTCGCAGCCTTCCTTGTAGCCTCGCTCATATGTCAACTTCTGATTTAGTAGCAGATACGTTTTCTGCCTTTGGCCACATTTCAGCTGCTTATGGGAAAATATGATGAAATCAGCAGGCATAGGTTTGGGTTCAGCACATTTACCAAAAAACTGATGGCGTTTAGCTGTTAGGTGCTTACCACATACACTTCTCTTCAAGCCAATTCACCTGCGATTAAAAGACAGAATGTTAAGTTAGATCCACCCAATCCCTCCATTCTGTGGGCCTGTTCAAAAAGTTATTTGTTGGGAGTAGCCTTTCGCCTTTCATTTCATTTCTTTTCTGGCACTCACAAAGATGAATGTCTTTCTGCCATTTTGCTGAAAATTCTGGTGGGATGGACTTATTCAACTCTAAATGGAAATGAAAGCTGAAAGGAAATTGCAGGTTTTCCCAGGGACACAGGACTATCGCACGCAGACCATCTTTTATAATTTCAGAGAATTTGAGCTCACCACAAACAAATAAGAAACCAACCAGAATCATTTCCGTTTTGGAAAAACAATTGACATCAATCTCTCTCTCTCTCTCTTTCTCTTTTCTTCCTCTCTTTCTCTTTCTCTCTCTATTTTTATCTCTCTCACCTTTGTCTTCATTATTGCAACCTCATTCTGGGTTCAAAATATTTCAGACTTTGAGCACTTGTTTGTGCTAATATCTGCTAATATCTGGTACGTCCCTACCCTTAGGTTGCTCCTAAGGCTGGTTCATCATTTTGCTGTGATAACTTGGGACATCGCAGAAACTTCCGTGAAGTGGCTTGATACTAATTGAACATATAATTAGACATCTATCCTTGGGAAAGGATGCTATCCGCACGTTCCACATCAGTTGATTGGCATTTGGGATGGAAGTTGTATTTCCCTTAAAACACAAGAAAGGGAACTGAGGTGTCTCGAGCACAGCCCTCTCCCTGTTGCTGACAAAAGGTAGGCAGTTGTAGGCTGAGTTCTACTATTTATAAGTCTAATGAAAAGCTACCCTGCTAATTTTCTAGTCACATAGAGAAGTCTAATCTCAAACCTGCTATCATAGAATGATTTACTGGCGAACCTACAATTCTCTTTCCAGAGGAGACTTAAGTAGTTATGGTAGACATTTATGAGTGACTCTTTCAAGGGTTGATTGGAAAGGTATCATAATAGCTCAAAGAAGGAACTAAACAAATGTTTGTAGAATCTACTGTATGTGCCAGGTACTGTTCGATATTTTGTGGAGGGATCTCTCTTGCTTCTCTTAGAACTAAGAATGTAGGCATTGTTTGAAATTCGTATCAGGAACCCTTTCAACAGTCATGATTTCTGCAGTTTCACATAGTGAAAGAGGCAATTATCCTCGCAGCATATGAGAGATTAATTCCCCTCACAATGCACACAGACATCCCCTCACACTCGGCTCAGGGAAATAATCCTTTACAACAATTGATATCAGAGGTTGGAACCAGCAATGCTAGGCTGAGTCTGGTTTGCTGACATAAGTATTTGGTTTTTCACAGTATTTTAAAAAACCATTTTACATGGCTGTCAGTATTTTAAAAACTTCGAGATTTTGCACATCAATTTTGATTTGTGACTCTTGAAAATATTGGATACTCTGACATCAGGCTTAGACCCCTTAGGTCCCTAATAAGTGGAGTTGAATACAGCTGCCCTGTCAGATGGCCTGAATGCCTTCCACGAGCAGTAGTGCTGCAACTCCTTATTCATGTACAGCAAATCTCTCCTTATATATTCCCTCCGAATTCAGCGTCTTCCAATAGTCATGTTATCTCATATCTCATAACATTGGGAACCACTGGTAAGAGAGGGGAGAGGGTAAATAATCTAATTATTGGTTTTAGGATTTCATTCAAAATCTTATCTTCAGGTCCTTGAGAGAACTGCATATTCGCCTTAGCCAATCGGCACATTCAATAATTCCTCTTTGGATCAAGGTTCTCCTTTTATCCTTGCTCAAGGCTAATACTCAGTGCAGTAGTGTCTTCTCCAACATTGAGCATCAGTATGTCAAAGATAAAGATAATGCTAAAATCACACTGATCCTACAGAACAAATACTTGGACACAAACCATATCCTAAGCGTGAAAGTCTGTGAAACATCCTGCGGTAGAACGGGGTGTAGGACGTCGCACAACATGCAGACCAAACTTGTGGGGCGGGTTTCAGGGAGCCACGGGAGTTTGCTATGGTTAAACTCCAAATGTCTTCATTTTAAGCCCTCGTAATATCATCATTACCATAGTCCCATTGTGCAGATTTGGAAGTTTAGGAAGTGCATGTAATCTGACTTGGAAACTGATAGTTGGGATTTGAACCCTGACAGTGTATATCTATGTCTAACTCTATCCTTTATTAGTCCCTGTATATCTATATAATGTATTTATTCTCGATATAATATAAACACACATATAGCTTTATCTATCAATTTAAAATCACATTCATTGTTAGTGTTTGACTTAAAAGTAATATTACCACTAGCAACATTTTCACTTACTAAAGTAGCTGCAGTCTCCCACAGGGCATCATGAAAGTAGGCAATTTGATGCCTGAGTGACAGCTCAAAGAAGAAAACTTGAACAAGTTGCCAGAAATGAGCCAGCAAATAGGGCTCTCCCTCCATCCCCTCTACTGCGTAAGAATTATTAACAGATATATCACTGGGCCAGCTCATGAGGCCTTGACATGCAGTGGCCTATCAGCGTTTTAAACTCCCATTTGGAGTCATGGTTTCTTCAGATTCTCCCATGTCTACAGACTAATAGGCAAGATAAAGAATTCCAGCTTTGTTTACTATGCCCTAAAGTTAAAGAGAATCTAAGATAAAAGGGATACAGGGTCCAAGAATAATCAGAGCAGCATCTAGGGTAATTAGGGGAATTAATTGGTGTACACCCTTAGCCCTCAAGCTAGATGTCCAATGGATCTTACTTTAATTGTTGAAATAGCTTTTTAAAATAAGCCTTCACCTTGGACATCAGACTCTGTCTGCAAAGAAGACTATTTTTGTTAAAGGACAGATTCTGAGTATTAATATTGCCTGTGTTAATAATATAACTTTGGGCCATTGCTTTAGCCTCTTTTATACTGAGTTTTCTTATCTACAAGGTGAGGGTAATAATGACACTGTAAGACATATAATTATAGTACCTCCTTGATAGGGTTATTGACAGATTTAAATAAGGCACAAAGCTTGTAAAGCAATTAGTACTGTGCTTTTCACTTGCTAAGAATTCATTAAATCTAGTTGATATAATTTTTATTACCCTAAGGATAGGAGAAAAGAACTGAATCCTGGATATTACACCCCAGGGCTGCTCTTATTGACTTTTACATCTTCCTTTTCTCAGATACAACCCTAGTGTCTCCTTACAATAGCAGCCATGAGGTGCGGGGGGGGGGGGGCCACCTCCATGGCCAGTCTGTGGACCAGGAGGAGCCATCATCACTACTTCTGCCACTATCCACATCCTTGAAGAATGCTTCACCTTGAAGGATTCACATTAGCTTCTTTGGGTCCAGGGGCAGAATCTGTGTCCTTTCTCATGCCCAGTGCCTCAGGTAAATTTGCTTCTGCTTTAGAAGCTTGGGTGTGAGTAATTAATTTGACTTAGTCTTGTGGGAGAGTAAGAAAGGAGAGTGAATGAGCCAGGTCCACTACTGTGATGGATAGTTCTTCATGAAAGCCTGGTTTCCTGTTCAAGACTTTTAAGTTCCGGAACCCAATACCGTAGTACCTTAAACTTGCTTTAAAACAGGTGACCACAGTAGCTCTTGGGATTATACTATTGGTGTACAGGAGCGTTTATTCTGAAATGAGAATACAGAAAGTTTGACTAGAAGAAAAGTGTCCTGAATGTCCCATGTGTCAGTGCAGTTTCTGAGGAAGTAGCCTCTCCCATCCAGTGCTTGAATGAATTTCTCATTCTGTGAGCCTGGGATTCCTTCTCTCATCTCTCTAGTTGGAATGCTTGAATTTACATAAATAAAAGGAGATAACGTAATGAAATGTATGTTATGACACCAGTGAGGTGGAAGGGAGAAGGGACAGAAAATTGGGTCAAATAATAGATTATTGAAATCTGTCTTTAAGCCACTGAATATTAGAGCTTAAATATCCTGTAGGCCAACCCCTCAGTTTAATGATGATGGTACCAAGGCATGGGGAGATTTTGTGCATGGCTCAAGGTTATTTCATAAATTAGTCTTTAACATAGATTTATTGCCTTGTTTCTCCAAAAATGGACTTCCTTTATGATTTCATAGCCTTCTGTTGATAGAGACTCAGTCCATCTCACAACAGTTAGGTAGACGAAAATGAGAAAATGAATGTGAAAATATGTTATGTATCATCTGTTCATGGTAGGTGATGACAAAATGTCCCTCCATCCTTCTTCCTTCCCTCCTTCCGGCTAGTTAGGAAGGCACTAGATATTAAATCTATCAGGCTATTCATTCCCCTGCAGGTTACTGGAAATTGGAGTTTCTCCTTTCTGCAAACTTCAATTGGTCTTAGCAATATTAGTAAGATATTTTTATTTTGTTTTTAGGACACTTTGAAAAACTTCCTAGTCCACTCATTTTCTTTGCTCTTTCTCTACTTTAGCCGGGTCAGGAGCTTTATCCACTCGTCTCCCAACACTTCCTGAACATGGGAGAGGAAGGGTAATGTGTTTGGACTTACACAGTGCGAGATGTTCTCTAGGTAATTGAGACTGTTTTGTCTTGAATAGTGAGGAATAAAAATACTTTCTCGTGGACCTACTGCAAATCTCTTAAAAAATGTTTTACGGATGTGTAAGAATTCTTAGTCTTTGAAAGAAAAATGGACCTGACTGCCTCTTGCTTTTAAATGGTTTCTAGAAGGGTTGGTTATCAGTTTATTAAGAGAAATCACTGGTTTACTTCATCAAGATCATTGATGGGCCTGTTTCCCAGCAGGGTTCAGAGACATTTCCTCCTTCTCTATCCCTTTCCTTTTTATTTATATTGAAGCTTTGATCTATTTAGGGAATACAGGAGTAGAAGAAAGACATCTGGTAATGTCATTTTCCAGCAAAGATTGAGAATTTTATCCAAGAAATCTTACTAGCCTCCTTTTGAACTGCTTGTATCTTTTCACTAGGAGTAGACATTCTCTAGGGGGATGGAGCCAGATGTGAACACTTTGGTCCATAGTTTAGTCCTTCATGGGATCTCCTTTTATCTTAAATCCAGGCTCAATTTAAGAATTTCTTGCACTCAGAGTAAGCCAATGAAGTAAATAAACAAGTATACAAATCCTCACTTGTGCCCTGCTCGTGTAAGATTATAATTTTTACATTGAAAAACTAACTCTAAAGCACTATATTATTTGTTGGGAAACTACCATTTCTTATTCAAACCTAATTTCTCAGGAATTGGAGTAATAGGTCAGTTGAGGAAAATACACTTCTTTGTGGGGCTGGAAAGGAGGAACTTAGGAGGGAAATAGAGGAAGAATATGAACTAAGAAGGCAAGATAGACATTTTCATTTTTGGCTTGAAATATGCTCTATGCTTGGTTGCATCAGCCTGTAAGCCCTATTATTGTATGAGGGATATAGGATAGATAATTAAAGCGGATTCATTGGTTGTGTTTATAAAGGAGATAGGAACATGGGTCCGTATCAAATATTATTCAGAAAAATATGTCATGAATGTCAAAAGGTTGGTGTCTGAAAGGGATAAGGCAGGGTCAAAGCAGCACATTTTAGCTAGAAAAATCTTAGTGGATATAAGGAAATACGTATGCTGGGTATGAGCATTTTCTTCTTTTAGATTATAGTACTTTCTGTTATGAGCCACATCAGAGCTATTCTCTGGGGAACCATTTGGTAAATTGTTCATGATCATGCCTGTGATTTTGTGTGCTGCATTCTCAGTCCTACTGCTTATCCCAGGCACTGCCAGGTGACCAGATCCAAGTAGAATCTGACTGGTTCCATGTAGAAGCAACCCTGATAGTGTCTTGCTTTGCACCCATGCTACATACCTCTTGTTTCCTCCCCTGTAAGATCTTTTGATATTAAGGAGAAGAACATCTGCTCAGCATTCACATATGTGGAATATGGAGTGTGGCTGAGTGAATTCCTATAGGGTTACCCATGAACAGTGGCGGGCAGAAACCCATGGATAAATGCTTCTTCTTTGTACCCCCAATATAGTTCCTAAATGTTCTCAGAAGATTCCAGAGAATTGAGCACCAATTACCTATAGTAGCAACTCAATAACACATTCTTACATTTGCTTTCTTTGGATTCTGAGGGTGTTAGTCTGCAACCCCTGGGTGCTATGACAGAAGCCAGTATAGAATATACTGGAGGATGAGAAGCAGCGTAGTCATTAGGGAAAGAGACTGGGGGGTGGGGTGGGGCAGAAGCCCTGCCCATCTATGCTCTTGTTTATAGACATATTTAATTTTTAGTGCTGCATTGTAAGATCTCTGAATGCAGGAACTGTATTTTACGCCTATTTTAACTTTACGTAGCAGGGTCTTGGGCAGGAGGTGCGTTGTCCAAATCAATCCAAATCAGGTCGCTTGTCAGTCTGCATTAGGAAGGAATCTACGCATTTGGTGGACACCAAGAAAAGAGACTAGGAATGTCAATATGAGTCATTTGGTTCAATGTTTAAAATATAGAAAAATGAGACTGATATTGCAAATACTTTCCAGATGGTTATTTTTGATGAACACTTGAAGAAGTTCTCTTTAAAATTCAGCCATAATATAACAATGACAGAATGAGCTAAGAAGAACTGAATCCATGGTAATAAACTTACTATATTTTCACTTATGTGAACTGAATGAAGTAAAATAAAGCATGAGAAAGTCACTTGAAAAAAAATCACTATGCAATTACAAATAGTAGTTTTAATGGCAGTAGTAATCACTGATATAAGATGGGATTTAGTATATATTTAAAATCACTTCTTGATTTTCAGATGGCCCACTCTCCAGGTAGTATTTTTGGTGTTTACATTCCGAAGTCTCAAATGTTTCAGTGTTAATAGAAAGAGTAAAAATAATGGTTATTGTTATCATTGTGATAGTTGAATGAATACCCACAGGAGGCACAACAGAGTCTTTTACAAATACAAAGGTGGTAATCTGAAGCCAGAAATATGGGTGTTGACAGGTCTGTCTCTTCAACAACACATGGAACTTATACAGCAGTTGTTTATTTGTCCTCTTTTGAACTGTTAGGTTTAGAGATGGTGATATATAAATACCCCTGCTCTTGTCTTACTTTGAAGACTTTAATAGAATATCAAAAACAGCTGACATGAAGAAATCAGGAATCAAAGGGAAGCAGAAGAAGCAACAGAAGTAAAAGCAACCAGCTTCTTGAACCACATGTGGATGACTTCCAGGTGATTCTCAGCAAGGCTTCCAGGGCACATAGACCCTGCTTGCCCCAGGTCAGAAAAGTGGAGGCCGATCCTTGTGTTTCTACGTTACTCGTAGAGATGGAGGGTTATAGCAAAAAGAGTATAGATTTTGCAGTCAGATGCCCTGCGTTGAAATCCTGACTCCACCAGCGACTACTGGCTGGCTCTTTAAATCCCTCGTTCTTGAGCCACAGGAACTTCTAGCTCTTCTAGTCCCTCTTTCTTCTTCAAGTTTATTATCACTTTCGGAGTTTTGGTGGGTTTTTGTTTTTGTTTTGTGTTCATTTGCAGTGCTCGGGACCTCTTGGTAGGTCACTTCAGCCACTCTTAACCCCCTTCACATCTGTACCTGCTTGACCTTCTTCTGCATTTCTCCTGCAAATGGAGGCCCAACCAGACGTCCACTTTCTCATTCCTGGGACTCTCATTGCAGCTGGGGTTAGTTCAGGCAGCAACTCTTTAGTCTTCTGTGTAAGCTGGAAAATTATATCTGAACCACCTTGTCTGCTTCCATTCTTCCCCAGGGGAAGAAGGAGCCTAAGCCTGCGCTCTTTATTTGATTTCCTTTTCTCTTCCAGAATTGCGCTCCTTATCCCTCTCTCCCACATTTCTACCCTCGCTTTTTCTATAGACACTTCCTTCATAGCCTAAAACATGTTCAGAGAAAGAATTCCTTTACAACTCTATATCCCACTTTAGCTGCTTCTTTCTTTCCCTTCAGTCCTTGATCAGTTTCTTTAAAGCAGAGTTGCTTCCAAGGGTCACAGTCTCAAATGTCTGCTGGAGACCAGAGAGGCAGGAATGACAATGAGCAAAGAGGGCCGAGTGTAAGGTAATCGTGGGCTTACCTTTGTCTGAAACTGACACTATTCTGCCCTTTGCTGTCCTGTGGGAGTGGGGGTCCAGTTTGGCTAAAACATCTGATTTTATTTTCCAAGAAAAGCAGGAAATCTGGATTTCCATTTGAAATATCTCAATGTTTAAAACACTGTACAGTCCTAACAAAGTACATATGTGGGCTGGATTTGGATTATGGACCCTAGTTTTTTAATTCTTGGCCTGCACTATCTTAATATCTCATTTAATCAACCTACTGCAATCAGTTTCCTGCCTCTAACATCCTCAGAAACTGCTTTATACTAGCACTTCTCAAAGGTTTATGTGACCAAGAATCTTCTGGAGATTTTGTTAAAATGTAAAAATGCATTCTGATTCAGGAGATCTGCAGTGAGGCCTGAGTTTTGCACTTCCAGCAAGCTCTGACGTGATGTTGCTGGTCTATAGACCAAATTGAATAGCAAGGTTTGAGAGGACCTGCTCACCTTTAGAGATTAATCTCAAGATAAACCATTTAAGCCTCCTCCCTCCCCCTTCACTGGTAGAATTAATCGACCCTTTCTTTTTCTGTGCACCTGCTGTAACCTGATCCAATATCTATAAAGGTGCCTGTAATTCTTCATTTCATTTACATGTTTATGTGCCTGCCGACTGGTGTATAATATCCTCCATGACAAGGACCATGTCTTACCTTTTTGCCTCCAAGCTGTACTGTAGTGGTAGGAACATAGTTGGTACGAAACAACTTTGTCCATCTGCTCTCACTTCACATCAGGCAGTCTCTAGACGTGTGTGTGCATGTGTTTCTCCTCTGAGGAGTTAGGCTGAAATGTGGAGGGTTCATTATGTTGAAAGATAGAGGCTTTTTTCACAAAAACTTCTGGCTTATAATGGGTTCCCAAAGAAGAATTCAGTGCCATATTTTGATAGATTTTTCTGTTCCATGTTCAAATTGGTCTCATAATGTCATTTTTTCAATTTGTGTTGCCAATTTGGGAAAAATACTAAATTCCTTTAGTTTTTATCTTTTGAGTGTTTTCAACACTTCCATTTGCCAATACAAGGGACATCTGGAAGTTGTGTGTTATCTCTTATTATGGCTTGGTAAATATCATCCAGGGTTTTTCTGCTTTAGAGGCAGCCTGCCAGATACTTGAAGAAATCTAATCGTGTTTAGAAGAAGGAAAGCGGAGAGTGGAGGATAGCAGTGTAAGTCTGGGGTGTGAATTTGACTGTATTCACAGGCATTTTCTTTCAGAAGCAATAGGCTTCTAAGCATTGTGCTCCTCACTCAAATGGCTTAATACAGTGTGGTGAGGTCCAAGGGACTGGGTTCTTTAACCCTGCCTCACTCTAACTTAGCACACCCATCAACTGATCAATCGTGGGGTATTTGTAAATAGCCTAGCATGTGTCCAACACTGTGACAAATATCGAAAATGGTAAGATACGTCTTTACATGACCTCCTGCCTATTAAGCATAGATAGACAGTATTTTAAGGAAACCAGCGCTGATCTAAGGAAAGGGGATTGATATTTGTTGAACATTTACCATTTGTTATTCAAGGAGCTAGACTTTATATTATTTAACATAGACTTTATATTATTTAATTCACACTCTAAAACATTGACACATAGGGGTGCCTGGGTGGCTCAGTTGTTAAGCCTCTGCCTTCGGCTCGGGATGTGATCCTGGCATTCTGGGATCGAGCCCCACATCAGGCTCCTCCGCTGGGAGCCTGCTTCTTCCTCTCCCGCTCAGTCTGCTTGTATTTCCTCTCTCGCTGGCTCTCTCTCTCTGTCGGATAAATAAATAAATATTTAAAAACAAACAAACAAAAACATTGACACATAGGTATCTCTAGCCCTATTCTGTAGCTGAAGGAATTGAAAGTCAAAGAAGTTAAGTAACTTGTTCAAGATGCCAAATTAGTAAGTACTACAGCCAGAATTTCAACAGTTCTATCTCCAGAATCCAGAAACATTACTGCAGGGTATTATGATTTCTGTTTAGATGTTTGTCTCTTCCTTCTTGATATGTAAGAGTTCTTATCAATCAAGGATGTGGACTTTTTTAAAAGTCTAATTTTTGAAAATTATATCTAACTTGGTACTAAGTAACCTTGAAAAATTTGCTCTGTGCCTTCCTGGGTCACAAAGCAAAGAGAGTCTCGGCAGGACTAATTTGCCTTCTTTGATAAATAAGTTACTAAATGGTTTCTAAAACATGAATTCCTTGAGAATGGACTAACCAATACTAAAGAGCCTTCAATGGGAGTTCTGATAGTGAGGTTGCTTCCTTTGTATCTGCAGTGTTTTGAACAGAAGATGTAAAACACCTTTACACAGGGCAGAATGGAATACCAATTGGATCTCACTGACAAATCTAAACATGAGAAGGGTTCTTTCCTGCTTATATTCAGTAATGCAAGCAAACTGAAAGAGACAGCAAGCAATGACACTAATACATCATTGAGCTGATTTGTATTCATAACTTTTCAGTGATAGCACCTTTCTTTAATGCAGTATTGATTCAGCCAAGAAATGTTACTCTATTACTTTCTTGAGCCATTGAATTAGGTTAAAGGGCACTGTTATGGTTTTTAACTGGAGATTGAGAATTTTTATAAACTAGTATCCTTTCAAATTGTCCAAAGGTCACTGGCAAGAAAGTTGACTATTAGGTTTATGACAAGTTGGGGAGATGGGTTTGTTATAAGGTACGTGGTATTTTAAGCAGCAACATAATTGGGATGGGGGTAGGAGAAATGCTTGGGAAGCAGGGAGCCTGTTGGTAACTCCGAAATTAAAGAAGACCCATGTCAATTCTGTTCATTCAGAAGTTTGGCTCATTTTCTAATAGTCATGACAAGTATTGGACAAAGGTAGACCACAGAGCTCAACACCCAACAGGAGGGAATTATGACTTCTCCTTTTTCCACTAAGCTTATTTTTTCTGGAGGTGTCAGAGATGAAGAAAAGTCTACATTAATATGATAATGGATGTTCAGATGAAAATTGTGCTGGTTTGGGTAAATGCAAATCCACAAAATCATAGCAAATATTTATACAGAGTTTTTAGCAAAATAATCTTTCCTATAATGAGATTTGACTATAATGAGATTTGATCCAATGTAGTTACTTAAATGTAATTTTTTGATGACTAAACCACTCTTTTGGATACTTCCCTTTGCTGACCACCAAAATTATGGATCTGGCACCAAAACTATGGATCTGTCTGTAGACTGAACTTTATCCTTTCTGGGGGAGGCCTCCTCCTCAACCCAAAGATTGTTTCCATTATTTACTCTTGAAAAAACAAGAATTACTGCTTTTTTTTTTTTATGAGAAAACAATATCCAAAGACTCAGGAAGCTTGCTGTACAATGATCCAATGCCATACTTCATTGCTGCAGTAATAACTTGTGAGGTTTGCAAGTTATTTTCACAGCTTGACCCACCAGCATTCCCTGTGAGCTGCAAACCTATTCTCTTTCCTCTCACTCTCTCTAGCATTACTTTGTCTCCTATATTGATAGGACAATAGAGTATAAATATATTTCTGGGGTGATTTTCCACAAATGGGGACAGTCATGAATAGGAGGCCCCCTACGTGCCTGTGTTTTCAGGCTCTTCAGGTAAATGTTTCTTTACCAAAACAAGTCTTGTTGATGTTTCATTTAGAGTATCATTCCTCTGTGTTAAATCTTGAAATCAGGTAACTCGGAATGAAATTATTCATCAAAATGTTATTAGACATTTATACTTTAGCAAAAATCAGTTTTCAGGGCTTTGGAAGGTTGTGAAGAGGCTTTAAGACACTGTGATGTGGGGTGAGGAGGAAGGAGCTGGGTGAGGGTGTTAATGCTGGAGGGAATTGGAAGGAAAGAGAAAGTGGTAGGACTTGAGCACAAATTTCACATACTTTAATTCTGACTAAGATAATTCCTGGAGGGAATGGCACAGATTAATAGAAATGTACAATGTGATTGGATAACAGTCTTGATGTTTGCTCCTTGTTTTATTGTCCATGAGGCTTGAGGCATGTCACTGAGTCTCTGTCTCAGTTCACTCAATTGACAAAACGAGTGATTTGTACATGACTAGCCTTTCTTCCCGCCTCAAATGCTTCCTTTTTACTTGCACGCTGTTTCCAAATGGAGTATTCTAGAATTGCTTCTACTACGGCATTTTTCCTCACTAAAACCTTTAGTAGGTTTCACAATGAGATGCCACCGCACACCGGTCAGAATAGCTAAAATTAACAAGTCAGGACATGACAGATATTGACAAGAATGTGGAGAAAGGGGAACCCTTTTACACTGTTGGTGGGAATGCAAGCTGGTGCAGCAACTCTGGAAAACAGTATGGAGGTTCCTCAAAAAGTTGAAAATAGAGCTACCCTATGACCCAGCAATTGCACTACTAGGTATCTACCCAAAAGATACAAATGTAGTGATCTGAAGGAGCACCTGCACCCCAATGTTTAGAGCAGCAATGTCCACAGTAGCCAAACTATGGAAAGGGCCCAGATGTCCATCGACAGGTGAATGGATAAAGAAGATGTGTACACACACACACACACATACACACACACACACACACAACGGAAGACTACTTAGCCTTCAAAAAAATGAAATCATGCTATTTGAAATGATGTGGATGGAACTAGAGGGTATTATGCAAAGTGAAATAAGTCAATCAGAGAAAGACAATTATCATATGATCTCAATGATACGTGGAATTTAAGAAACAAAACAGAGGACCATAGGGGAAGAGAGAAAAAAATAAGACAAAACCAGAGAGGGAGACAAACCATAAGAGACTCTTAATCATAGGAAACGAACTGAGGGTTGCTGGAGGAGAGGGGGGTGGGGACGGGGTAACTGGGTGATGGACATTAAGGAGGGCAGGGCACGTGAATACGTAAGCACCGGGTACTATATAGGACTGATGAATCACTGAACTCTACCTCTGAAACTAATAATACACTGTAAATTAAATGAAAAAAAAAAAAAAACCTTTAGTAGGTTTCTTTTGCTTAGAGATCAGAGTCCAGATATTTAAAGAAACATTTGGAGTCCCTCACTCACAGCTGAGCCTATTGCCAACTTTGCCTCAATTTGCTTTTCCAAATCTCCTACTACTTACACAGAAACCTAAATTCCCAGCCTTCGTTAAATGGATCTGCTCTGTGTCTCATTAATAAACTTATGTTTTCTAACTTTCCCATCATTCTCCCTATAGTACCCTAACTCACAATGCCCTCTCCCTATCTACAGCACTTTTACCCAGCCTTCAGGGTCTCATCACTTCCCCCTTATCTAAATACTACAACTCGAAATGACCTTCTACTGCTCCAACTCTAAATGCATTCCAATATTGCACATTTGATACCCTGACTTACTGCTATGTGGAGACTTGTTTTGTTGTGGCTAGGTCTTAATATGTCATCTAGGCTTCAGGTTCCTCAGGACAAGGAAGACATTCTCTATCTCGGTATAATTCCTTTCTTATCTAGCAATTGGTAGATGATAACACTACAGGTCCCTCATGTTAGGAGGATGCTATTTTTGAAAATATTAAACCAACATATATTTTACACTTCCCAATTCATGGTATAAAGGAAGTTTCCTTTCCACATGAATAAGGAACATCTAGATGCTGCTAGGGATGAGGCTAAAGTGGAAAAAGAAAACCCAGAGTGAACTAGACTCCAGTGAGGATGTTAACGGAGGANNGAGTGAGGTCCCATCTCCTGCTTTTTGAGGTTCCATGTGCTTAGAACAATCTGACCCACCAAGGTAATTTTCTCTGGGTCTGAAAACAGGAAAAGAATGTCAACGTGCTAATAATTTCTCTTGAATTACCACTTTAGCTTCATCCAATAGCTATTGATAGGTAGTGCTATCATTAGCATTCTATTGCAAAGGTTTCCTAGCTTCTAAAGGGCTTCTCTTTTTAGTTCACAAGTTATTAAGTAGTGCATTTAAAGTTTCCCAAGTTTAATTTTAACTATCTTTTCATTTTTAATTACTAATTTAACCATGATGAATTATGTAAGTGATACCATTTTTCTAAAAATATTTTAAGAATTCCTTTAGGATCTAGGAAATAGATAATCTTGTAA
Organism: Ursus maritimus; assembly: GCF_017311325.1. Classification (NCBI taxonomy): domain Eukaryota; kingdom Metazoa; phylum Chordata; class Mammalia; order Carnivora; family Ursidae; genus Ursus; species Ursus maritimus. The sequence goes on from NW_024424453.1 coordinate 36,187,962, forward strand.
TTGCTCCATGTGTGCTTGAAAAGAGTATATTTTCTTAGTATATATGTGTGTATAAAAAATATACACATACACATAACTCTAAGCTTGACCTTGGTGATTTTGTTGTTCAATCTTCTATATGTGTGCCATTTTTTTAAAAAGCTTGAACTATCAGTTTTTCTTGACCTGTGTTAAAATCTCCCCCAAATGATTTGGATGTGTTATCCGTGCAATTATCACATTTTAAAAAAAAGTATATTTCAACTGTGGTATTAGGTATGTGCTGATTAGTTGTTATAGCTTTTTGCTGGATTATTTTTGTCATTATTATGTAATCTTCCTCTATTTCCCTATCAATGATTTTCCCATAAGTTCTATTTTGTCTGCTAGTACTGTTGTCACTACAGCTTCCTTATGGTTATTTGCAAGATATATTTTTCCATTATTTCCAAATTTTCTGTTTTGTTTTCTTTTTTTTTTTTATTTATGTGTTTTGTTTTCAATGTACTTCTTAAAAGCAGCATAAAACTGGGTTAAAAGTAATCCAACCTAATAATATTTGCATTTTCATAGATGTATTATTAGCTGTATATTTATTTTAGTAATTGATATTTTGGGACTTTTTTGCTTTCTGCTTAAGTTCTTTTTATTTTTTTAATTTTAATTTTATTTTATTTTATTTTAAAGATTTTATTTATTTATTCGACAGAGATAGCCAGTGAGAGAGGGAACACAAGCAGGGGGAGTGGGAGAGGAAGAAGCAGGCTCATAGCAGAGGAGCCTGATGTGGGGCTCGATCCCAGAACGCCGGGATCACGCCCTGAGCCGAAGGCAGACGCTTAACCGCTGTGCCACCCAGGTGCCCCTAAGTTCTTTTTATTTTATTTTTAAAATTTTGTTTATTTTATTTCTCAGAAACATTTATTGAAGAGACTTTTTCCCACTGCATATTCTTCCTTCTTTTGTTGTAGATTCATTGACCGTATAATTTCTGGGCTCTCTATTCTGTTCCATTGATCAACGTGTCTATTTTTGTGCCGGTACTGTACTGTTTTGATTACTACAGCTTTGTAGTACATCTTGAAATTGGATTGTGATACCTCTAGTTTTTGTTTTTCTTTTTCAAGATTGCTTTGGCTATTTGGGGTCTTTTGTGTTTCCATACACGTTTTAGAATAATTCTAGCTCTGTGAAAAACGCTGTTGGTATTTTGATAGGGATTGCATTAAATGTGTAGATTGCTTTGGGTAGTGTGGACATTTTGAGTATTTGTTCTTCTGATCCATGGGTATGGGATATCTTTCCTTTCGTTTGTGTCATCTTCAATTTTTTCATCGATCTTTTACAGTTTCCAGAGTGTAGGTCTTTCATCTCCTTGGTGAAGTTTATTTCTAGGTATTTTATTATTTCGGTACAATTCTAAATGGGATTGTTTCCTTAACTTCTCCTTTGGCTGTCATTATTAGTGTATAGAAATGCAGTGAATTTCTGTATATTGATTTTGTATCCTGCAACCTTACTGAATTCATTTATCAGTTCTAATAGTTTTTTGGTGGAGTCTTTTGGATACTCTATATTTAGTATCATGTCATCTGCAAAAACTGTTTTACTTCCTTCTTACCAATTTGAATGCATTTTATTTCTTTTTGTTGTTTAATTGCGGTCTATTTGTCTATCTAATTGTCATCTAATTGACTTGCAGCACTATGTTGAATAAAAGTGGTGAGAGTGGACATCCTTGCCTTGTTCCTGATCTTAGAGGAAAAGCTCTCAGCTTTTCACCATTGAATATGATGTTAGCTGTCAGTTTTACATATATGGTCTTTATTATGTTGAGGTATGTTCCCTCAAAACCGACTTTGTTGAGGGTTTAATCATGAACAGATGTTGTACTTTGTCATATGCTTTTTCTGCATCTATTGAAATGATCATCTGGTTTTTATCCTTTTTCTTGTTGATGTATCATGTCGATTGATTTGTGAATATTGAAACACCCTTGCATCCCAAGAATAAATCCCATTTGCCTGTGGTGAATGGTTTTTTAAATGTATTATTGGATTCAGTTTGCTAGTATTTTGTTGAGGATTTTTGCATCTATGTTCATCAGAGTCATTGGCCTGTAGTTCTTTCTCTCTCTCTCTCTCTCTCTCTCTCTCTTTTTTTTTTTTTTTTTTTTGGTATTGTCTTTATCTGATTTTGGTCTCAGGGTAATGCTGGCCTCACAGAATGAATTTGGAAACTTTCCTTCCTCTTCTTTTTCTGTAATAGTTTAAGAAGAATAGACATTAATTCTTCTTTAAATGTTTGGTAGAATTCACCTGTGAAGCCATCTGGTCCTAAACCTTTATTTGAGTTGTTTGGTTACTGATTGAATTTCATTGCTGGTAATTGGTCTATTCAAATTTTCTATTTCTTCCTGCTTCAGTTTCGGTAGATTATATGCTTCTAGGAATTTATCCATTTCTTCTAGGTTGTCCAGCTTATTGGCTATGTTTTCACAATAATCTCTTATAAGCCTTTGTTTTTCTGTGGTGTCAATTATTATTTATCCTCTTTCATTTCTCATTTTGGTTATTTGAGTCTTCTCTCTCTTTTTTCTTTTTGATCAGTCTGGCTAAAGGTTTATCAATTTTGTTAATCTTTTTAAGATCAGTTCTGGTTTCATTGATCTGTTCTATTGCTGTTTTAGCTTCTATTTCATTTATTTCTGCTCTATCTTTATTATTTCCTTCCTTCTACTGATTTTGGGTTATTTGTTCCTCTTTTTCTAGCTCCTTTAAGTGTAAGTTTAGGTTATTTATTTGAGATTTTTCTTGCTTCTTGAAGTAGGCTTGTATTGCTATAAACTTCCCCCTTAGAATAGCTTTTGCTGTACCCCAAAGATTTTGGACTGTTTGGTTTACATTTTCATTTGTCTCCATGTATTTTTTTATTTCCTCTTTGATGTCTTGGTTGACTCATTCATTGCTTAGTAGCATGTTATTTAATCTCCATACATTTGTGTTCTTTCCAGATTTTTTCTTGTGGTTGATTTATGGTTTCATAGTGTTTTGGTCAGAGAAGATACATGGTATGACTTAAGGGTTTTTTAATTTGTTGAGACTTGTTTTGTGGCCTAAAATGTGTTATATTCTAGAGTATGTTCCATGTTCACTTGGAAAGAATGCATATTCTGCTGTTTTAGGATGGAATGTTCTGAATATACTGTTAAATCCTTCTGGTCCAATGTGTCATTCAAAGCCACAGTTTCCTTATTGATTTTCTGTGTGGATGATCTATCCATTTATGCAAGTGGGGTGTTAATTCCCCTACTATTATTGTATTACTATTGGTCACTTCCTTTATGTTTGCTATTAGTTGCTTTATGTATTTGGGTGTAGGCATGTTGAGTGCATAAATACTTGTAATTGTTGTATCTATTAATTTGGCTGTTCCCTTTATGATTGTATAGTGTCGTTCTTTGTCTCTCTTTACAGTCTTTTATTTAAATTCTATTTGGTCCAACGTAAGTATTGCTATCCCAGCTTTCCTTCCCCTTCCATTTGCATGATAATGCTTTCCCATCTCTTCACTTTCAATCTGCATGTGTCTTTAGATCTGAAATGACACTCTTGTAGGCAGCATATAGATGGGTCTTGCTTTTTTATCCACTCTATCATCCTATGTCTTTTGATTGGAATATTTAGTTCATTTACATTCAAAGTTATTATTGATAGGTGTGTACTTATTGCCATTTTGTTACTTGTTTTTATGATTGTTTTTGTAGCTCTTCTCTGTTCCTTTCTTCTCTTGCTCTCTTCTCTTATGGCTTGTTGGCTTTCTTTAGTGACATACTTAGAGCCTTTTATCTTTATTTTTTTGCATATCTATGGCTGGGTTTTAATTTGTGGTTACCATTAGGTTTATATATAACATCTTGTTGCTACTTGAATTTCTACCACTGGTCATATTGGAATTTTCATAGATCAGTCACCCAGGCTTTTAACTTGTATCTGAACTTGTTGATGGCTTTAAAGATGATCTTTCTAAGATACATTATCTATTAACGCTATGTTCTTGGAGTAAAGTGTTTGCATCAACATGTGAATGTGCTATGTCATCTTGAGCAGAATCCACCACTATCTAATTTGAACATGTTTGCTTGGTAGGGCTTGGAGAACAGTAAAAAGGCCAATTAGCAAATCTAAGACACATTAAAAAGGAGGCCAAATTCATTTCTTTGTTTCCTTCTCAAAGAACTTGGATGTGAGTTGGGGGTCATCCCATTGAAAGGAAAATGTGAATGGCCTGATTTGTTAGTGCTTAAGTGGATCATCTTACTGACAGGTGGAGTTTTTCTTTTCCTCTTTTTCATCTGGACTTTGTTTCTCCCTACTGCTGCTTTTAATATTTAAGGCTGGATTTGACCGTTTTGAATAATCAGTACCACCATATTAATGGGATTTTCTACTGTGGTTACAATGAAAGCAATCAAGGGTAAGTCTTGAAGATCTCACATAATTAATCACTTCTTTATTGTTATCTCTTTTTAAAAGTGTTTTGTAAAATAATCATCTACATTAATGGAACATCTTTCAAAAGAGAGGAAATGAAAGAATATCAATTTATATTCTAATACTAAATATCAAGAAACACTTCACTATCTTATTCAGGGGACCATCTGAAACTATTGAAATTTATCTTTCAAGTCACACTTTTTGGGATATTGTTATCTATGACCACACATAATAACAGAAATGTACACATCCTAACAGCTACTGACTTCCATTTCAGCATCAGCAAATTTGATAGCAATCCCAGTGAAGGATTGTAATAAGAACATGGTTTGACCTTGCTTTATGAATTACATGTGCTCTGTATAATGAGGTGTAAAATGAATATTTGTATATTTAATCATGACGTTAATTTTTATTATAACTTCAGAGATGTGTGCCTAAAAAATTGGCTCCAATGCTGATAAAACTCCACACATAAGAATCTGAATAATCAGGTCAAGGAGCAAGATACATTTGTCAAAGTATTGCCTAAAAGCATTTATTTCTCCTTTCAACACCTATAAGAAGCTAGTCAGATGAATAATTAGGCCATATAAGCTTTGCACGTTTGCTTATTTAAGACGACATCTTATTTAATGTCCTTTTCTGTTGGGAGTTCTTAGAGGCTAATGGGACTTGGAAGTTTAAGCTTTACTGTGGTAAAACCTTTGATTTCAGGCGAACATTTTTGAAGGACTTTTAAACCAACAAAGCAAAGCAAAAGAGGAGCTGCTAATTCTCAAATTGAAATAATCCTGTTATTATTGAGTTTATAACCTCAAAAACTAGAAATCATGTCTAACAAAGACAGCCTCTCCCCATAGTTAATTTCAAAAGCTCAGAGAATTGTTGGGGTTGGTGACTGAGACAGGAAGGACACATTTGCTGATGGACCCGTCTAAAAATAGTTCTGTGCTTCCTCCAAGGTATGCGCTTAACTTCTGGTCAGAGACCTTGAAGAGGAGAGAAAGAGAGCAAAGATATTTGTCCTTCTCTAATTTTTTTTTTAAAAAGTTATGTACTAGATTTAGCTGAAATATGTAAAGAACCAGAAAAACATTACCTTTTATAAGTCACCTTAATTTTCTGTATTTTGTGTGTGTGTTTTATGAGAAGGAATTAGTAGAAGGAGATTCCTGGATAGAGGTTTGAGTTAACTATCTCAAATCCTGCGTTGAAACTTTATCTCAATTCATTATCTTACACTTAATTAATTGCTATAATAGAGAAGGGGCTGTGGTTGGCCTTGGGATGATACCAATTGCACAAGACAAAGTCACTGGTTGCAGACAAAACCAGTCTCTTAAACTGGAGTAAGTATGAGGAGCCTGGGGATGGGTAGCAGGAAGAAGGACCTACCATGATCTTACAACACATAGAAAAAACATTGTTTTCCCTGTCCCCTATATTTAATACCAATTATATATGTGTACTGGGGATTGGATTTCTTCAGTGTTGGTCCCACCTGTAAGACATTATAGGGATAAGAATTGGAACATGAACATTGCTTATAAAATTGTCGCTGGTGAGAAAGATGTCATTTTGGTGCATTGGTCAATTCATGCTGGTAACTTTCATTTTTTGAGTCCATCTCTACTGACTTGATTATTTTCCTAGTTCTCAGTTCTTCTTCCCTATGTTTAGTTATTTAGATCTCTGTTTCTTCTTACATTTTTCTGATACTCATCTTGATCTTGGAGTCAGGTTATTCTTTACTCAGTCTTTCCTGGGGTGTATTCCTCACACTCTTGCCTTCACTTCTTCTTTGTCCCTGCATTTCATATCCATCTTTGACTTTTGAATCAACATTAGCAATACGTAGTGACACCTTATGGAAGAAGAAAAATGATATGATGTCTTAATGAAGTTCTAAGTAATGACTCCATTGACTATTGTCTTGTAAGTTATCTGGCCTGGGTGAGCCCTTACTTTTTAGGATAAAAATTTTGATGCCCAGAATGAGTAATATCATCTAAGTGGTCCCCTTTTCAGAATTGTCCAAGCAAGGCATATACCATTTTTTTTGCTGTATGTTACAATTGGAATTCTTCTTTCTGGAGATATTTGAACAGAAATTTGGCTTTTCATTGGGGATGCTGTAGAAAAGATGTTAGCATAAATGAATATTTGGGTTAGATCACCTGTCACTGAATCATCTACAAACCATGTTTCCTTTTGTCTTCAGCTTAGACTGCCACCTTTGAAACTATAGAGACTTCTAACTAATTCATATTATGCTTGGTTAACAGAATACAACTGTGGTGTTCTTTGCTGCTATTCCAAACCCTCCTATCCTAGAAATTTTCTTTTTTAAGTCACTAAAATCTCTCACTGAGACTATTGTTCTAGCCTCAAACTATGTTCCCTGTCTCTATTACTTGCATCCAGTCCCCCCATAGAAGGTAGAATGATCTTTGAAACAGATAACTCACCCCTGTTCACCATCTGAAATCTTTAATGCCTTCCTCTTATACTTGGATTAAAATAGAAAACTCCTTACCATGTTCTAGAATAGGAGAAAACAAACTCTTTCTGTAAAGATCCAGAAGATAGTGAATATTTTAGGCTTGAGAGTCATGAGAATATTATATAGAAATGTATGTGACTATTTAAAATGTAATCTTTTAAAAATTTATGAGAAAACTGGGGCACCTGGATGTCTCAGTCGGTTAAGTGTCTGACTCTTGATTTTGGCTCAGGTCTCAGGGTCATGGGAGCCAGCCCCACTCTGTGCTGGATGTGGAGCCTGCTTAAGATTCTCTGTTTCCCTCTCCCAGTACCTCTCCCCACTCCCTCTCTCTAAAATAATAATAAAAAAATTAATAAAAAAGCATTCTTAACCAGTGGATCTACAAAGCATGTAGCATTCCAGATTTGGCCTGCGGGCAATAGTTTTCTGGTCACTGGTTAGAATGTCTTTACCTCCCAGACTTGATCTCCTAATATTTACTATAACACAGTGAAATGTTGATGTTGATGTACATTATTAATGTGGAAAAATATCCACCACATATTATTAAGGGAATAGACAAATTACACATAGCCAATCTACTATGATCCTGTTTTTGTAAAAAAAAAAAATAATAATAATTATATAACCACAAAGGCATGTATACATATAAAGGGGAAAATGTCTTAAAGATTATATTCTTGGGAGGGAAGATGGTGGAGGAGTAGGGGCCCTAGTTAAGTCTGGTTCCAGGAATTCAGCTAGAGCTATCAAATCATTTTGAACACCTGTGAACTCAACTGGAGCTCAAAGAAAAGAATTGCTGCAAGTCTACAAATAGAAAAGTGACCACTTTTTGCAAGGTAGGAGGTGCAGAGAAGTGAATCTGAAGAGATATGTTGGAAGATAAACCACAGGGGCAGGGAGCCTCCATAAGCCCGCTACCAGAAAGTGGTAAAGCTCTGGAGTGCGAAATTGGAACTTTTCCAAGTCTGTTCCTGTGAAGGACATCCTTGCCTGAAAGGTACTTGGTGGTGAAGCGGGGTAGAATCCTAGGTAGGACAGTGTGGTCCTAGGATCTTGGGGTCACAAAAAGAACAGGGGTGCCTGAGTGTGGCAGAGCTCCCAGGCATTGGAGTGGGGAAGCCAGCTGCAATCAGTGAGCCCAGGAGCGGGCTGCAATCAGTGAGCCGAGGAGTGGACTTTCAGCTTGGTGTTGCCATAAACTGTGAACAATGGCCCGGTCAGGCAACCGCTCTCCAAGCAGGGGTTAGCATCAGAATGGTGGCAAGATCCCTGCTCCCTCCCTGGGAGATGTGGCACGGTTGGCACTGCAGGAGTCTGCAGGGTTTGGAGACTTGAAATGGGGTCATGTGCTTGAGATAAAAATGCTCAGTCACAGGCTGGGTGAACACAGAGTACGGACAGAAAGCAGGGAGACAAAAGTGATTGACTGCTTTTCTGTAAGGGCCCACTGGAGAGTTGGGGGCATGAAATTTCAGCTCCGGGGCTGGAGATCGGGCACGGCCNNNGGCCCCACCATTTTCATCCCCCCCCCCCAGCTCTGGAGCCACTTACCTTTGCCTCCCCCCCCACCCAACAGGGCTGCAGTTCCACCTGGGCAAAGACACCTGAGAATCAGTACAACAGGCCCCTCCCCCAGAAGACCAGCAGAGATATCTGGCTAATACCAGGTTTATATACAGAACTGGAAAACTCCAGTGCTAGGGGAAAATAGTATACGGAATTCATGTTTTTTTATCATAATTCTTTGGTCTTTCAATTTAAATGTTTTTCCTTTTCAACTAATTTCTTATTTTATCAACTCTTTTTTAAAAGTTTTTTTTTAATTTTCACTTTTAGATTTTCATTATATATATATATATTTCATTTTTGGCTTCCTTTCATTGAATTCAATTTTTAAAACATTTTTGTATATATATAAGTTTTTCTTTCTTTATAACTTTGGGATCTAGTTTCTTCTAGCAAACAGACCAAAATACACCCAGGATCTAGTCTATTGTTCTGTTTAGTTCACCTGTTTGATTATATTCTCTCTTTTTTTCTTTTTTCTTTTTGGTTTCTTATCTCTTCTGATTTGTTTAGTGTAAATTTTTCTGGGGTTGTAGTTGCTACTTTTGTGTTTTGTTCTCTTGTTCTTCTGTTCTTCTCTGGACAGAATGACAAGATGGAAGAACTCACCCCAAAAGAGAGAACAAGAGGCAATACTCACTGCCAGGGACTTAATATGGATATAAGTAAGATGGCAGAACTAGAATTAAGAATAATGATTATAAAGATACTAGCTGGGCTTGGAAAAAAGGATAGAAGACACTAGAGAATCCCTTTCTGGAGAAATAAAAGAACTAAAATCTAATCAGATTGAAATAAAAATGACTATTAAGGAGATGCATTAAAAAATGGAGGCTCTAACTGCTAGGATAAATGAGGCAGAAGAGAGACTCAGTGATATAGAAGACAAAATGATGGAGACTAAAGAAACTGAGAAAAAGAGAGATAAACAACTATTGGATCACAAGAGGAGAATTTGAGAGAGAAGTGATACCATAAAGTGAAACAATATTAGAATAGTGGAGATCCCAGAAGAAGAGGAAATGGAGGGGCCTGAAGGTATATTTGAGTAAATTATAGCTAAGAACTTTCATAATCTGGGAAAGGTAACAGGCATTCAAGTTCAGGAGGCACAAAGAACCTCCCTCAAAATCAATAAAAATAGGTTACTACCTTCACATATAATAGTGATGCTTGAAAATTTCAGAGACAGAGAAAATCCTGAAAGCAACTCAGGACAAGAGATCCTTAACCTACAAGGGTAGAAACATAAGGGTGGCAGCAGACCTATCCACAGAGACCTGGCAGGCCAGAAGGGACTGGCATGATATATTCAGGGTGCTAAATGAGAAAAATATGCAGCCAAGAATACTTTATCCGGGAAAGACTGTCATTCAGAATAGAAGGAGAGATAAAGAACTTCCAGGACAAACAGAAACTAGAAGAATTTGTGATCACTAAACCAGCTCTTCAAGAAATATTAAAGGGGATCCTTTAGGTGAAGAGAGAGACCAAAAGTACCATAGACCAGAAAGGGACAGAGACAATATACAGAATTGGTGACTTTACAGGTAATACTAAATTCATATTTATCAATAGTTACTCTGAATGTAAAAGGGCTAAATTCTCTAATCAAAAGACACAGGGTATCAGATTGGATAAAAAAGCCAGACCCATTAATATGCTGTATACAAAAGAGTCATTTTAGACACAAAGACACCTCTAGATTGAAAGTGGCGGGGTGGAGAATCATTTATCATGCTAATGGACATCAAAAGAAAGCGGGGGTAGCAATCCTTATATTAGAAAAATTAGATTTTGAACCAAAGACAGTAATGAGAGTTGAAGAAGGACACTATATCTAATTAAAGTGTCTATCCAACAGAAGATCTAACCATTATAAGTATTTATGCCCCCAACATGGGAGCAGCCAATGATATAAACCAATTAATAACAAAATTAAAGAAACACATTGATAATAACACAGTAATAGTGGGGGACTTTAGTACCCCACTCACCGCAATAGACAGATCATCTAAGCAGAAAATCAACAAAGAAACAAGGCTTTCCAATGACACACTGGATCAGATGGACTTCACAGATATATTCAGAGCATTCCATCCTAAAGCAACCGAATACCCTTTCATCTTGAGTGCACATGGAACATTCTCCAGAACAGATCACATACTGGGTCACAAATCAGGTCTCAACCAGTACCAAAAGATTGGGATAATTCCTTGCATATTTTCAGACTGTAATGCTTTAAAACTTGAACTCAATCACAAGAGGAGATTTGGAAGGAACACAGATACATGGAAGTTAAGTAGCATCCTACTAAAGAATGAATGGGTCAACCAGGAAATTAAAGAAGACATAAAAAAAAATCACGGAAACAAATGAAAATGAAAGCACAACTGGTCAAAATTTTTGGGATGCAGCAAAATGGTAATAAGAGGGACATAATAGCAATACAAGCCTTTCTCAAGAAACAAAAAAAAAACTCTCAAATACACAAGCTAACCTTACACCTAAAGGAGGTGGACAAAAAAGAGCAAATAAAGCCTAAACCCAGCAGAAGAGAATTAATAAAGATTAGAGCAGAAAACAATGAAATAGAAACCAAAATAATAGAAGAACAGATCAATGAAACTAGGAGCTTGTTCTTTGAAAGAATTAATAAGATCGATAAACCCCTAGCCAGACTTACTAAAAAGAAGAGGGAAAGGACCCAGATAAATCAAATCATGAATGAAAGAGAAGAGATCCCAACCAACACCAAAGAAATAGAAATGATTATAAGAAAATTTTATGAGGAACTATATGCCAACAAATTGGAATCTGGAAGAAATGGATGCATTCCTAGAAGCATATAAACTACAAATATTGAAACAGGAAGAAATAGAGAACCTGAACAGACCCATAACCAGCAAGGAAATTGAAGCAGTAATAAAAAAATCTCCCAACAAACAAGAGTCCAGGGCTGGTTGGCTTCCCAGGGGAATTCTACCAAACATTTGAAGAATTAATACCTAGTCTTCTGAAGCTGTTTCAAAAAATAGAAATAGAAGAAAAACTTTCAAACTCTCTTTCTATGAGGACATCATTACCTTAATTCCAAAACCAGACAAAGACCCCACCTAAAAGGAGGATTATAGACCAATATCCCTGATGAACATAGATGCAAAAATTCTCACCAAAATACTAGCCAATAGGATCCAACAGTACATTAAAAGGATTATTCATGACCAAGTGGGATTTATTCCTGGGCTGCAAGGGTGGTTTAACATCCACAAATCAATCAATGTGATACACTACATCAATAAAAGAAAGGACAAGAACCATATGATCCTCTCAATAGATGCAGAAAAAGCATTTTACAAAGTACAGCATCCTCTCTTGATTAAAACTCTCTATAGTGTGGGGATAGAGGGAACATACCTCAATATCATAAAAGCCATATATGAAAAGCCCAACACAGCAAATATCATTCTCAATGGGGAAAAACTGAGAGCTTTTTCCCTAAGGTCAGGAACACGACAGGGATGTCTACTCTTACCACTGTTGTTCAACATACCACTAGAAGTTCAAGCCTCAGCAATCAGACAACAAGAAGAAATAAAAGGCATCTGAATCAGCAAAGAAGAAGTTAAACTCTCACTCTTCGCAGATGACATGATACTGTATGTGGAAAACCCAAAAGACTCCACCCCAAAATTGCTAGAACTCATACAGGAATTCAACAAAGTGGCAGAATATAAAATCAATGCACAGAAATCAGTTGCATTTCTACACACTAACAATGAGACAGAAGAAAGAGAAATTAAGGAATTGATCCCATTTACTCTAACATCAAAAACCATAAGATACCTAGGAATAAACGTAACCAAAGAGGTAAAGGATCTGTACTCTGAAAACAATAGAACACTCATGAAAGAAATTGAGGAAGAGACAAAGAAATGGAAAAACGTTCTATGCTCATGGATTGGAAGAACAAATATTGTTAAAATGTCTATGCTACCTAGAGCAATCCATACATTCAATGCAATCCCTATCAATACACCATCAACATTTTTCACAGAGCTGGAACAAATAATCCTAAATTTGTGTGAAACAGAAAAGACCCCAAATAGCCAAAGGAATGTTGAAAAAGAAAACCAAAGTTGGTGGCGTCACAATGCCAGACTTCAAGCTATATTCCAAAGCTGTAATCAAGACAGTATGGTACTGTCACAAAAACAGACACAAAGAACAATGGAACAGAATAGAGAACCCAGAAATGTACCCTCAACTCTACCTCAACTAATCTTTGACAAAGCTGGAAAGAATGCCCAATGGAAAAAGGAAAGTCTCTTCAATAGATGGTGCTGGGAAAATTGGGCAGCTACATGCAGAAGAAAGCAATGGCACCATTTTCTTACAGCATACACAAAGATAAACTCAAAATGATGAAAGATCTAAATGTGAGACAGGAATCCATCAAAATCCTAAAGAACACAGGCAGGAACATCTTCGACCTTGGCCCTAGCAACTTCTTGCTAGACACATCTCCAAAGGCAAAAATGAACTATTGGGACTTCATCAAGATAAAAAAACTTCTGGACAGCAAAGGAAACAGTTGACAAACCCAAAAGACAGCCTACAGAATGGAAGAAGATATTTGCATGTCCCTTGTCAGGTAAAGGGCTAGTATCCAAGATCTAAAAAGAACTTATCATCAAACTCAACACCCAAAAAAATAAATAATCCATTCAAGAAATGGGCAGAAGACATGAACAGACATTTCTCCAAAGAAGACATCCAAAAGGCCAACAGACACGAAAAATGCTCCACATCACTTGGCATCAGGGAAATGCAAATCAATGAGATACCACCTCACACCAGTCAGAATGGCTAAATTAACAAGTCAGGAAACAACAAATGTTGGCGAGGATGTAGAGAAAGGGGAACCCTCTTTCACTGTTGGAGGAAATGCAAGCTGGTGCAGCCACTCTGGAAAACAGAACGGAGGTTCCTTAAAAAGTTAAAAATAGCGGTATCCTAAGACCCAGCAATTTCACTACCAGGCATATACCCCAAAGATACAAATGTTGTGATCTGAAGGGGCACCTGCACTCCAATGTTCAGAGCAGCAATGTCTATAATAGTCAAATTATGGAAAGAGCCCAGATGTCCATTGACAGATGAATGGATAAAGAGGTGGTATGTGTATAGGAAGATTACTAAGCCAACAAAAAAATGAAATCTTGCCATTTGCAACGACATGGATGGAACTAGAGGGTATTACGCTAAGCGAAATAAGGCAATCAGAGAAAGACAATTATCATACGATCTCACTCATATGTGGAATTTAAGAAACAAAACAGGATAATAGGGGAAGGGAGGGAAAAATAAAGCAAGACAAAATCAGAGAGGGAGACAAACCATAAGAGACTCTTAACCATAGGAAACAAGCTGAGGGTTGCTGGAGGGTGGGGGGTGGGGATGGGGTAGCTGGGTGATGAGCATTAAGGAGGGCACATGATGGAATGAGCACTGGGTGTTATATACAACTGATGAATCACTGACCTCTACCTCTGAAACTAATAATATACTATATGTTAATTAATTGAATGTAAATTAAATTAAATTAAAAAAACATTTAGGACACCGTGAATACTAAGAAAAGTTTATATCCTTACTCTAGGATATTTATAGTTTTATTACTGGGCTTAGTGATATTACTAGTTATCGTTAATATTTTTATAACAACAACTTATTGCTTTTATTTATAGAAATATAAATATATAACATAAATATATAAATATATGAATATAAAAAGGAAATATTCTGTGAGTTAAGTAAAAATTTCTATTACTTGCTAGACCCCCAATTTTATTCTCTTTCCACTTGGAAGCAATAGGATTGCCCTGTGGTTTGAGAAGGGATAAATTGGGGGAGTATATCTAGCCAATTTTATTAAACCCAATACTTAGCGTCAGAAAGGAAATTCATGTATTTTTTAAAAATTATGCTTGGCCCAGGGAAATACTCTAGTGGCTAAATTGAATTTCCTTCCTTATTTCTCCTATACTATGGTCTCTGTGCGCTTAAGAGTTAATCAGACTGTGGTTTTGTTCTACGTATTTATTAGTATCATGTTGATTCACATCCACAAAAGTAGGTTACTGGATGGAGGTGTTCTCTTTGTCACCGTAATTCACTCTTTCTTGAGCCTAACTATAATACCTTTCCAATACAGTATATTGAATTGCGTCTCAGGAGAGGAATCTCTCTCTGATTTATACACACATCCACTTTTGTTGTCACTCAAATACTGAAATATCTATTGCTCCATTTCTGGCTTTATTAATCTTTTTTAAAAACTCCATTTCAGTGGAATTCTCTGCTACATGTGCATATAAATGGTATTGGATGTTTTATACTCCCAGGAAGCATCTTCAACAAGGTTAAAAACCCTGAAGGGGATGAGGAGGAAAGCAGTCAAATATGGAAGAAGGAAGAGAGACAAAATTTGTGGTGACATGCCATATTTTTTCCTGACTCATTTATTTTATATTATATTATATTATATTATATTACACTATAAGGTACCATATTATATTATGATATTTTATATTTTCTACTTTCATGGACTTGTAAGACTTTTATTCACCTTTCTTTTCTATTTATTTCTATATAAATGATATTTTGATGTGGCAGTTTCATTTCTATTTTAGTTGAAAATGCCCCTTTTGGTTTCATCACTGTAGCAAAAATTTTTTTATGTTTATTACCCTGTCAGATATTAGAACACTCTTTTCTTTCATTAAAAATATAAATTTGAATTAGTCGATTTCCTTTTATGATCTTAAAGTACAAAGTTAGCGAGCACTGCTTATTTCTACAAGAATAAAGTTTATACCTTTCTAAAAATACCTTGAGCAACTGAAAACAGGTACTTGCTTTTTAAGTTAAAAGACTGGTTTCATTGAAGAAACAGGAAAGCACGAAGGAACAAGGCATAGGGAGAGAATATGAACATATCTAAGGAACAGGAGAGGGGGAGGAAGAAGGAGAAAGTACAACCTAGGTTAAAATGTGTTTTCTGGTAGAGACCAAGGTTGGTCTTAACTTCTTAAGAAGCAGAATTAATCTCTTCTGAGCCATCATTGGGTAGCTGTTAATTAAATGATACCACATCTTCTTATCTTCAGGCTTTCATTGCTCTACAGCTAAGTGCTGAACTTGCTTTTTCCATAGATAAGATTTTCCTTTGGCAGCTACCTGTAACTTTCGATGAAAGCTTCAAGCTTCAACTGCTTTAAAGTTCTCGTTTTATTCACTTGCCAAGCAAATAAAAGTTGCTTAATTTTGCTGACTAAAATTAGTTAAGCAGTAATGGAAAAGATTAGGAGCTATCTTCTAACCCTCTAGTTTTTCCAGATTTAAAGGAGTAAGATATTAAAGGGTGTATATTATTCTGTGGGAATTTCCAAGCCACACTTTCTTGCTGATTAGGCTTTCTTTGTTTCTGTTTCTGTCTTATTAGCTTTTAATTTAATTTTGCCTCCTTTCCTATTTCTTCTCCTGTACCGGAACCAAGCATCATGAATTTGGAGAATGTGGTACTTTTCAATATTTGTATATAATTCACTAATAGGTCATTCGGTCACTTATGGACTTGTATTTTCTCCAAGGCTGAGCCAGTGATGCTCCAGGTAAGCGCCACTGGTTTCCTCCACGTGCCCATAATCCAGTCGGGGCATCCCAGCAGGCATGACAGGCATTTGGTCACTTAGGAGGAGGAGGGAAGGGGAATGCAAAATGAGCGCATTTGCTTCCTTTCTGTTTAGTCGAGAAATTGGAATCCAGACTCAGGAATGAGAAACTTGTAGTTTCAAAATACAATGACCTTGAAGGTTCTACAATATGTCCTTGTACTTGTCTCTGGATCTTCTTGGCTGAGGAGCTGGTAGGACAATGGGTGAGGTTCGAAATCAGCCTGTTTTCTCCGCTGTATTCACATCCTGCTGTAGGGACTTTTATTTTGATTTCGTTTTCTTGTTTTTTTTCACATTCTCTAAAATTGTCTTTGTGGTTTTTCACCTGAATTTTTGTCCATTTCCTCATGCTATTGTCTCTTGCTTCAGTAAATTCCTCCCCCAGGATGCTTTTAGTTGAAGATACTTTGTTTCAAGGGGTTGGTTTAAGTCTAGCAGCTTTATTGGGCCCCACATACTTAATGTAACTCCTTCCTGCTAGTCCTTGTCCTCTTTGAAATAAAGACTTTGGTACGAACACACGCACACATCACTGTAATAAAGGCACAATGAAGTAAATGATAGTCGAGGTATAATCTTGGGGCAGGAGAAATTAATTCAGACTGGGGAGAAGAAAAAAATCCACCAACTAGTATTTTTTAGACTTTTATTCTAGGTAAGGTATTAGTGTTAAACCTGAAGAAACACTACATAGGTTTCCTTCTTTTAGGGAGGTTATGTTAAAGGACACAGACACAGAAAAGCTCAGAAATCATGGCAGGAAATAAGTCAAATTAATGGTGGAGGCAGGAAGCATTGGAAGATTTGGGAGGAGGGTGTAAGTCAAGAAAGCCTTCATACAAGATTTGGGCTTTTAGGGAGGGGGAGGATAGGGGATGGTTTAAACAAAAGTGAAAAGCAAATGCATTACTATGGATTGGTGAGTAAATCAGTGAGAATAGAATATTTCTTTGCTCTGATTTAAAATCCCCTCAGACAAAATGCAGGAGGAGTCTATAAAAGCTTGCTCATGCTTTCCAAAATGAAGGCATATGAGAAATATGTCCTTTATGTCCCTTTGCACGCTCCTTACCGGGGACTCTAAGAGAGTGGAGTTAGCTCAAATTTTGCACAAGAGAACAATCTACCTGTACCTCTGTTCTGCGGCACGAGAGGCTCTTTTGCTGAGAGGCAGAAGGTATTTTCAGCCTGGCTTTGCTTTATAGATGATAGCTTTTTGCCATGTGACTGCTAGTTCTCTTGAGGTTTGCATCCCATATCGTTTGCAATAGTAAACCAATGGCATTCCATCTTACGGCCTGGGTCACACTGAGCAGTAGTGGAAGAATAGAATGGAGGGTGTGTGTTTGTAGGTATCCACCATTTATGGCAGCCCTGTGCGATTTACCAACAGAGACTGTAGGACAAATGGAGCAGCTCAGGCTAGGAAAAAAAGACCAAATATATATTCTAACATGGGAAAGAGTAAAAGAGCAAGAATACAGAAAGGAAATGTATTTGGCAAAACCCTGACCCCCTGGTGCCAGATCAGAGAAAGGAAACTTTTCCTTTGGGGGATACTATCTAACATTGAGCATGACTTAGCCTAATTCATAATCATCGTCACAGGCCACAAATTAACTTCTAAGCTGCCAACCATCCTGTATTACGGTGCACTGTTACATTGTTAAAAATATATTTGTTGAATTCAGTGAGGCGTGGTAAACTGTAAGCAAGGGGAAGTACAAAGCGAGGAGAAACTGATTTGCAGTAAAAGTCAAATATTCAGCCCAGGAAAAAGATGCTGAGTGAAGGTAAGTGCAAGCTCCACCATAGGAAGCAGCTACGGAATATAGTAGGATAACACACGTACGTGTGCGGCTTGACTTTTATGCTGCACCTGTACCAGCTCGAATTTTCAACCACAGCCCATGATGGCAGTAAAGGCTTGAGGTTTATTCAAGAGATTGGATCGTTTCCTATTTTGACCAAAAAGGAAGCTTTGGGAAATATTTAGGTAAAAGGTAACCAATCTACCAGTCTCTAAGTGTTGAATTCCCATGTCATAAGTTAAAAAAGAAAATTTATCGAGCAACCTCTCTGTGCCAGGAGCTGTGAGTGTGAGGGGTCAGATCATACCGTTGGTGGGAGGACAAGGCAAACATCGGAAGGATCCCCAATGCAAGAGCAGTGAAGAGAAAGTACCAACACATGTTAGCGAAAGTACTTGCCACGGAGTTAGTTATAAAGTGAGGAAGTGACCCCTCTGGGACAAACTTAACAAGGAAGCCTTAGAACATGTTTTATATATACAAACAAAAGTATAGAAGGCGGGGAGAATGGCAGAAGATACCCAAGCGAGCTTTGCAAAATGAGAGGGTCTACTGTCTTGATTAAGCAGAGTTTGCCGTGGGATTAAGTGAGAATTGGACTGGAGACGTAGGTGAAATCCACACTGCCAAGGATTTTGCATACCAGGCCAAGGAGTTAGGACTTCTTTTTCTCTGGGTCTGTGGGACACCAACAAATTCCGAAGGGATGTGTTTCCAGAAGGTTTTTCTTACGTAGGATGGAATATAAAGAAGCAACATAGAGCTGCGGCATCTATTCTAAAGTTCTTGCAGGACTTGAGACGTGATATGACAGGGAATGTTGAGAGAAAGAAACAGATGTAAAGTAACAGTGAAGGATGACTTCACGGAACTTTTTGAGTGGAGTACAAAGTAAGTGAAAAAAAGTCCAAGAAGATGCTTGTGAGCTAAGTGAAATTAAGTCAGACACAAAAGGACAAATGTCTTTTCCATTTATATGAGTTTCCTAGAATAGTCGAATTCATAGAGACAAAAGGTAGAATAGTGGTTACCAGACGCTGGGGGAGGAGGAAATGCAGAATTAGTGTTTAATAGGTACAGGATTTGAGTTTGGAGTGATGGAAAATTTCTGGAGATAGATAATGGTGATGGTTATACCACATGTACTTAATGCCACTGGATTACACCCTTAAAAATAGGCAAGATGGTGAATTTTGTGTTGTGTATATTTTACCTCAATAAGAAAAAAAATTCTAAAAAAAGGTTTGGGCATAGTGATTAGGTGATTGATGGGCTGAAGGGAGAAACCATGAGGAGTAGCTACCTTTTGGGGCTTGGATATGGCTCGTTTCAGTCATACTAAGTTTTAGGAAAGAGCGTATCCAAGTAGAAATATTTTTCAGGATCTTGCGAAGTTCTGAATGGTCATAGTGGACTTCGAATAATGGCTGTGTTATGATGGAAACCTGCTAAAGCAGATGCATCTCTAGCCAGCTGTCTCCCACAGTGGAGAGTTGCTAGTCCGGATGCCTGCTCTAAAGTGAGATGTTAATATTCTTCCCTAGACTTCTGTCTAGGAAACAGTTTGAAGGGAACTCCATTATGCTTTTGAACTCTGCTAGGTTCAAATATGGGAAGAAGGAATTCAAGAGGCCATGGCAGGACAAGGAACAGGTATATGCAAAGATTTGTTTTCTTAGAATATTTACTTTAAAATATATTTTTGTGTATACCTTGTGTGTATGCTGATTCTTAGTGCATGCATTTTAAAGCCCTATTGGTAAGTCATTTCTCCTTCATAGGTGAATGGTTAGCTTGTCTTTTGAATGAGCTAGGATTATTCCTCCAAGTGCAGTTAGATGGTTCCTTCTTAGCTCCAACCTTAATGAAAAGGGAAACTCAGATTTACTAAAGAGAGCCTTGGAGTTAACTTCTGGGTTGATTCAGGAGATTCAAAATCTTGGGCCTCCCAATAACTGGATTCTGAATGTCTGGTCAGGTGCTTGGGGGTCATAGAAAGAGATCAGGAAAACAGATGATTGACAGTTCATGAATTTTTGTAATTTTGTTGAATGTTTTGAAAGGTATCTCTTCTTTATGGAATATATTATCAGACATTGTGGCAATGAGCCACCTTTGTTAATTGCTTTGTGTAAGTTCTTAAAGCATGTTGGTCTTAAATATATATAATCTGCATCACACACATATTTGAATTTAAGCAATAAATATTTTTAGTCACTAGGAACCCAATGAACAAAGTATTCTATCACTGTGAGACACACTTATTTTCAATTGAACTTTTTTTTCTCATCTATACCTTTATTTTTTTGTTTGTTTTTGAATTTTTAAAATTTAGATTCAATTGGCCAACATATAATACATCATTAGTTTCAGATGTAGTGCTCCATGATTCATCAGTTGAGTATAACTCAATTGAACTTTAAATCTATTTGGTGAGTTTCTTTATCTTGTTTAATATCTTTGTATTTTCACAATTTCAAAATCATTACTTTTATTATACTGGGACTTACAACTTTAAGATTCAAAAAGAATTATCTAGGGGCACCTGGGTAGCACAGCGGTTAAGCGTCTGCCTTCAGCTCAGGGCGTGATCCCGGCGTTATGAGATCGAGCCCCACATCAGGCTCTTCCGCTATGAGCCTGCTTCTTCCTCTCCCACTCCCCCTGCTTGTGTTCCCTCTCTCGCTGGCTGTCTCTATCTCTGTTGAATAAATAAATAAAATCTTAAAAAAAAAAAAAGAATTATCTAAAAAGAATAAGACCTTCTGCTAGTTGCAGCTATAGTCAGTATTTAAAAATCTTATCAGCAATACATTGCAGATGAATACCCTAAGGCTCTCAGTTTAAAAACTTCCCTGATGTTAGACAGTTCTAGGTGCAAATTCAAACACTGGCCCCTTACTTGAACCCAGTGTTTTATCTGCTGTGCTTCTCTTCCTTCGACACAATTAATAATAGATGAACTTGGAGAATCACTTACGTCTTTGTTGATATTAAGGAAAGGTGGTGAACAGATGAGTCATGAGCTGTAACTGACCCTCAAATGTGGTTTGTTTTTTTGTTGTTGTTGGCTCGCACTGTTTTGTTAAAATTAATTATAAATGTTTAAAATCTACACACATACATAGCAATCTAGATTTTGAAATTCTCCAAAGGTCAAAATAGCTGACAATACTTGCACACATTTTTGTATGACAGTATTTGGTCAGAATGAAGGAGTGGCTCCCTCCCCGGTTCAGTGGATTCTCTGGTACTTTACCATCCATCCTACCTCCTGTATTTTTGTTATCTCTTTTTTTCCCATGAAAGTATCTTAATTTATGACCCTTGACATTAATAGTATAGAAATAAAAAATTAAGGACTACTAACTAAAGCAGGACCTCAGCGTTTAGAAAAGAGGTTAAGAAGTTCTTACCCAGGGGCACCTGGGTGGCACAGTGGTTAAGCCTCTGCCTTCAGCTCAGGGCGTGATCCCGGCGTTGTGGGATCGAGCCCCACATCAGGCTCCTCCGCTATGAGCCTGCTTCTTTCTCTCCCACTCCCCCTGCTTGTGTTCCCTCTCTCGCTGGCTGTCTCTATCTCTGTCTAATAAATAAATAAAAATCTAAAAAAAAAAAAAAGAAGAAGTTCTTACCCAAAGTTGAGCTCTATTCTGTTCTCGATGGTAAAATGGACTGATGGCTCTCATGGCTTTGATTACTAGAATCATTTCTCACTGAGAAGAGAATAGGATTAAAGGGTTCACAAAGCTTTTATTTTATTTTGCTGTATCTTTAGAGCCAAACCGGAAAATTTGCAGGTGCTTTTGGGATGTACTAACAGTTAGTCCAGGAAATTCAGGCCAAAAGCTCATAGTTGGGTTTCATGTAGTTTATTATAGTGGCCTTCCACTAACAGTAATCCATTTAAGTGAGGTCGATGGGCTGTCTACACTGTGCTCCCTGAATGAGTTAGATCTATTACAGAGGGCATTTCTGGATAGAAAGAGCGGTGATACTTTAGGGGCACATCAGGATATGTCCTCTGAAGCCAAAAAACAGAAAAGGCCATAGTACCAACTTGTTTTCCATGGGGCACTGATCATTTGTGATAAATTAATGTTTCATCTATCACACAGTTTGGTCCAACTCTTTTGAAATCTGGAAATACTTTTTTAGAGAAAGAAGGAAAGGGGAAATGTGAAGGCTGGAAACACACAACCATTTGATTTGTTTAGACACTTTTCTCCCGAAAGGATAGTAAACGTGCTCACCTTATTTTATGGCCAGAGTCTTTTTATGTTTGTGCAACTCCGTTCTCCAGATCCCCCTTCACACCTAATTCCACGCATCCCGCAGGAGCCAGGTCGTGCTGCTGGGAATGATGTTGCTGCTTCAAACATGACGATGTGGCCACTGCATTTGTAGCGCTGTCAGATGTTTTGCCTTCCGGAGAAGGGGATTATATGGGATCAGGCACCACTCCAACATTTTATCTGTCTTTGCATTTGCAAATATATCTCAACATTTGGATCTCCATTTGACTGTGGGACAGAAACCTAAGTGAACACTTTTCTTTTACAGTTTCCTTCTGACTGATTGGACTTGCCATGCTGCATTCTTTTATTTTATTGTCTTCTTTGTGCCCCAGAAATTCCCCCAAGAAAACATAACCTGGAGAAGAAACAATAAAGCAGGGGCATCAGAGTTATGCCTCAGAACAAAAGATTATTGGATTAGTTACAGTCCTTCCATCCAATTATGTTAGCATTGTACATTGGTTTAGAATTGAAACTATATACTGTATGGTGACTAACATAATATAATAAAAAATCATTTAAAAAAAATAAATAAAAACAAACAAACAAAAAAAAAAGAATTGAAACTATATTCTCAATGTCACCTGCATTGCCTGTGCATTTTTTAAAAAGATTTGTTTGTTTATATTAGAGAGAGAGAGATAGTGAGCACAAGGGGCAGAGGGAGAGGCAGAGAATCTCAAGCAGACTCCAGGCGCTGAGCGTGAAGCCGGATCTGAGGCTGGATCTCAAGACCCTGAGATCACAACCTGAGCCGAAACCAAGAGTCCAACACTTAACAGACTGCACCACCCAGGTGCCCCTGCCTTTGCATTTTAATTTGAGGGTTACCTGTCCAAACTCTTTCAGAGCTCTGCCAAATGTCACTCATCCTTTATACCATGACTGGAATTTTCATCATCTGGTATAGATGATAATATCTTGGGTAGCTAGAATCTTTTCTTGGTATTTAGTTCCCATGTAACATAGGGGAAAATATACCCTTTAGGGTGGTCCATTGCCCCCCATTTGTAGGTACTTTTAATCTATGAACTAAAAATTACTAGAATTAAATTACTAGAATCTAGAATTAGCAAATATTAAATTTGCAGGCTTCATAAAGCTGTTGATGGACCCACACTTTCCCAGTTGCATGCATGTTAACATGGATTACTCCTAGTCTCCAGAATAAGGCAACTTATTCTGGTGCCACTTCTTCTTCTTCTTTTTTTAAAATTTAATTTAATTTATTTATTTTTATTTATATATATATTTATTTATATTTTAAAGATTTTCATTTATTTATTTGTCAAAGAATGAGAGAGAGCACAAGCAGGGGGAGAGGCAGGAAGAGCAGGCTGAGGAGAAGCAGGCTCCCTGCTAAGCAAGGAACCCGATTCGGGACTCAATCCCAGGACCCTGGGATCATGACCTAAGCTGAAGGCAGCCGCATAAATGACTGAGCCATCCAGGCGTCCCTGGTGCCACTTCTTACTTTCCATTTCTATTTAAAATGACTCTGTTACTATATCCTATCCTTATATCATCAGATTTCCTTTTGGGCTTGAAGTCCTCTTTGTGAGAAGAACTTTCCAGGGCTTTCTCATTCATTTATCTTTTAGTTTACCTGGGATTAACCAACTATGGCTGATGGGCCAAATCTGACCTACCACCTTTTTGTAAATAAAGTTTTATTGAAACCTAGTCACATTTATTTATGTGTTGACAATGGCTGCTTTTGTTCCGCCATGTCAGAGTTGAGTAGACTTGAGTAGAAACTACAATGGCAGAATTTCTAGAGAATAAATGTCTCATGCAGCCTAAAATATTTGCTTTCTGGTCCTTTGCAGAGCAGGTTTGCTAACTGTTGAACTTCTCTTAAGTGAAGTATGCATTCACTTAAAACACATTTACTGAGTATGTAATATTATGTGCTGGGTGCTATAGATCCAAGTAGAAAGGATGTAAACCTTTCTCTTAAAGAGCTAGCAGTCTTGTGGGAGAGACAGACACATCAGCAACAGTTTAACCACAAAACATAATAAATACTCTAAGAGTGAATGTAGTAGATACTTAATGAGTTTAGGATAAGGAACACGTAACTTCTGGGAGGGCAGGAAGACGTGATGTAGAAGAGGGCTTTATGAAGAGGCCATCTTTGAATTTTTGACTTGTAAGGCAAAGGGAAGTTATCCAGGGAGAGGATGGGAACCCTAGGCCACGTTCCTTGCAGAAGGAGAAACATGAACAAAGTCACAGATTAAGGAGAGAATGGGACTTCTTTGGGAAAGAGCAAATAGTTCAGTTTTGCTGAAGCCAAAAGTGCTAAAGGGCAGTCACCAGCTAAAAATCTTGTACTATGTGGAGTTATTGGAGTTTGTAAACTTGTGTAGTGGAGAACAGAGGGAGGAGAGTAAGACTAGAAGCTGGTTTATCTTGCTGTGTAGATACTTATAGGACTTCTCTATATATCCACCTTTCTGCTCTTCTCTGGTTTTCCTATCCTCTTATTTGCTTGGGAAGCTCTTTTTGGAGAAAGCAGGAGAAGAAACATTTCCATTCAGGTGAAATCACTATCATCTCATTTCAACTTGTTATTATGGAGGGGTGTTTTTTTGGGGAAGGTGGGAGTGTTGTGGGATTGCCTTTCTTACTCTTTGTTTCAAGGAGAAGGACAGACTCATCTTTCATTCACCCCAGTAAGGACCTATGCATTGTAGAGAATCCTAACAGTTCTCCATGATTATTACAAGACAGAAGGAGGCTACTCACTGGAAGTATTGGGTCAAGTGGCGAGACTGCTTACAGACATTGCCTATTTTCTTAGTGTCTGTTGGGGCTTTCTGCTACTTGAAATAAATTGCTCTTCACATGGTAGTGGGAATTAAGCAAGCAGAATGAAAAGAATAGGTTTCTCTTTGTGCAAAAACTATTCTGATTCTATTTATTAAAATACATTATTAATTAGTAGATAACACTAGTGGAGATTAACACAATCAGTCAATTTATTTCCCTTCCATCAGAAATTATGTTTTTAAACTTCTTACTGTGGTATTTATCTTTGTTCAACTTTAAATCCCTCTCATCCCTCTTCAAAGTCTTAAAGAAAAGTGTTGCTATCATACAGCAGAGCTCAGAAATATTCTTCAAAATCCCTGATCAATTGCGTTATCCAAAGGATAACTATAACTAGCATTTACATAGAAATTTCAGCATAGAGAGTGCCTTTAACATGGATTATTTCCTTTACCTTCAAAAACTTATGAGGTAGATGCTATCCTTACATCTCAGAAGCTGAAAATGGAGGTTTTGTGAAGTTAACTATTTCCCTCAAGATCTTATATTAAGTAAGTGCAGAATTCAGAATCAAAATGCTGACTTCAGAGACTGTGCTGTTTAAATTCTCCTAGACAGATTTTTTTTTTCTGAAGTAATTCACAGAGGTAACCAGCAGTGTCAGAAGCGATGGCTCCTTGCCATCAGAACCAAAGAAGAAGAATAGGCTTCTCAGATGAAGTGATGTGGACCACCTGTGCTCACTGAAGCAGCAGACCCACTGTAGAGATTTTACCCCTTTCTGGCTATAGTCAACTTTTGCAGGCCAAGCACAGTCCACAGCAGAGAGCACATAGTTTTAAACTGAGGTCAACATTCACACTCACATTCCCTCTTTTTCTGGGTGCTGGGCTCTATCTCTATACCTGCAAGGTCCTGGATCACCTTGTTTCTTTATTTAAATGACGTCTGTAGGCTTGCCTTGTCAATTTGACCATTGTAATAAAGTCGAGTATCATTTTTTTTTGAGCATCTATGGTATGTGAAAAACGGTGCAAAGTGTCCCAGATAGAGAATTATATAAAAGAATAGGTTTATAGTAGACTCTTACTATTCAGAAAACTTTCATCTTGGCTGCCATTCTTGGTCCTTGATTCTTCTGGACAACGTGGATCTTTTGTAGCCTGCATTCCCGTGTAACAGTGTTGTTGATATCCTTGGAAAGACTTGGTGCAGGTTTGGTGCTGACAGCTGCCATTAAAGCAAGGCTTTTCAGATGGTTTATGGGTCAAATGTCTGTAAGAGTCTTAGAAATTACCTTCAAAGTCCAGTGAGCATCCTTTGACTTTGGAGAAGGAGGACAATACTGTGGGGAAGGGCTACAAATGAAAATGGTCTCTCTCTTCCTCTCTCTCCTCTTTGGTCCTTCTGACCTGACTTGCTAGCTCAAGGTGCTTCCAGGGGCTGCTTTGTAGACCAATGTTGATCCATGATCACATTTTCCAAGTTTTGACAAAATAAGGAAAATGTATTTATAAATTTTCTTTTAGAAAATGATGGTGGTGATCAACAGCAGTTTGAAAGGAAAATAATTGCTTGGCAAAATAAAGTTTTTCAATTTTTTGTAGATTTATTGCAACTTTTGGGGCACTTTTTCTGACCACTGCTCTAGCTTGCCAGGTTTTAGACTTACTGAGTCGGACAGTTGTCTCCGCCCTAGACATTTGCTAATGACCATTCTCCAGCCTCACAAACTTGAGCCTATAACCTTCAGATAGCATAATTATCATCAGGGATGCCGTGAATGGCAGGGCGTGTTGTGGACTACAACTCCAGCTGGTGCCAGGTACACGATAGTCTTAGTCTACGTAAATAACATCCCTGGAGTTGTGCAGTGCCCAGATTTCTCAACCTTATGTGGTGGTCTTGACACTATCTGTGGTCATTGCAGCCATAATGTGACTTCTGTCTTCCCTCCTGATTAGCTGATTCTTGCCCTAGGCTCTGCTTATTCCTGTTTTGTACTTACTGATGCCTTCTAGGGCCACTTGATTCCTATGACTCATTGTTCTCCATTAGAAGTTGATCTGAGGCTTTAAGAAGAGGAGATATTGGACTGCAGTGTTGGCTGTGATAATCACAGTTTATTTTCTAAATGTTTAAAGGAGGCAGTGTGAAGATTGAAAAGAACTTGGCCTGAGGATGGCTAACTGTGTGACCTTGGACAAGATGCTTAATTTCTTTAGTTTTAATTTACTTAGAATGGAGGCATTAATGTGCATTTTATAATTACTTGCTTTGGGTAAAGATTAAATGAGATAATGGATGTAGTGTTTGAAACAGGGTCGAGCACATATAAGCAGAGGATATATTAGCTGATCAAAAAATGGAAGTTGTCTTTTCCCCCTCGTTTTTGTCATGTTGTTGAAGCTCTGTTATTTTGATACATTAAGGATTATCGTGGCTTTCTGGTAGATTGACTCTTTCATCATAATGTTGTGTCCTTTTCTGTATTTGGTAAATTTCTTTTTTCTGAAGTTCACTCTATCTGATAGTAGTAGAGCCCTGCAGCTTTTTTTTTTTTCCAGATTGGTGTTTTTGCGGTATATTTTTTTCCATCTCTTTGCTTTTAATCTATATTAGTATATTTTAAATTAGTTTATTGTAGACATGATATAGTTCAGTCATTTAAACAACCTATTTAGATGATTTCTATTTTACTTGGTATATTTAAACCATTTGCATTAATGTAATTTTTGATATGTTAAGATCTAAGTCTGTCACTTTTCTCTTTGTTTTGTTCATTTTCTTTGGTTTTTATTTCTCTTTCCCTTTCCCCACTACCACTGGGTTACTTGAATATTTTTGGTGTCACATTTGCCATATCTGTAGTGTTTTTGTATATATCTTTGTACAATTTTTGAAAATAGTTTTCTCAGTGTTCTAGAGATTACCTTATGTTCCCCTTTGAAGACATACTAATTTATATGCCTGAAGTTCAAGTCAGCATACTCCAGATCTGCTTTATATTTCCCTAACCTCCCATTGGGTTCTGGGGAGAAAAGAATACCCAGTCGGTGATACTCATAAATCTCCTCAAGTAAATGTGTAAATTGTATACTTGAGTGTGCATTTTAAATCACAAAAGATACTATGTTGTAAAAAAATTGGAATTTCTTACCACTGCTTGCCAATTATTTCTTTGTTTTTTAAGATATTAATGTCACCTACTTAGGTCTTCCTAAACAAAATAGACCACTTTTGCCTGATTTTTGAACTTTATATAAATGGAAACATATATTTATATTCTTTTGTATCCTGCTGCTTTTGCTTAATATTATAGTTGTGAAATTCATTCATGTGGTTTTAGGTAGATATAAATCAAGAGAAAAAATAAATAAAACCCACTAAAAAAAAATAGGAGAGACTTCGACAGAGACTTCAAAAGAGGAAATTCAAATGGCCAAAATTATATTTAAAAATGCACAACCTCATTAGTAATCAGGCACATGCAAATTAAAATCACTAAATAATATCATCATACCCCTAGCAGACTGGAAAAGAATTACAAATGTGACAACACTATGTGTTGGTGAGAATAAAGAACAGTAAGAATTTTCATACATGGCAGGTAGGAGCAAAATTTAGTGCAACCATTTTGGAGAGCCTTCTGACACAAGGGTAGGCAATATACCAGCAATTCCTCTTACCTACGCAATATGGAAACACCGTAGCACGTGTGAATCGGGATTCTTGTAAGGAATATTTATAGCAAGATGATTCACATTTCTCCAAACAGGAAGTAACCAAATAAATCAAGGGTAGTAGATTCATAAAGTGGAGTACTATATGCAGCAACAAAAATGAGCACAGTGACATTCTTTTTATATTTCAGTGAGTCAACTTTGTGTTTTTCTTATCCATTTCATCAGTTTTTGACTATGTCTACTGACATTTTGGGAGTTTCCTTTAACTAACATAATCTATAGAAATGTTTGATTTTACATGTCACAGATCTGACAGTTCACCATATTCATGCTTACTTCTTACTCAAATAAAATCTAAATGGTGTGTGGCATTTTTTTTTTCCAGCTCAAAGAACAAAATAGAAAAGTGCGGTGTTCTCAGCAGGTCAGCCCAGCGTAATCTCGCTTGTCATGCACTATGACCCTTAAGTTTTGAAAAAGGTCATTTGGAAATTCCAGAAAACAAAATGCAACAGAGATCAAGCTAGCAGAAAGAATTCACCTAAAAGGGAAAATATCATTTGGTGTTTATTTTGAGAATCTATACCTGGGAACATTTGAAAATAAATGGTTTTTCAAAAAATTGTGATTGGGCATAAAAGCTGGCGAATGGATTTTGCAATTTTAGAATTTTGTTTTGTTTTGTTTTAAACCACAAAGGATTAAGGAGGAATGGGGCAAGGTGGGGGCTCTATCCCGAGCCCCTCAAGGTTCTGGTGGAGCACAAAGCATTCTACAGCTGCTTTAGACTTAAGGAGATTTCATTCAAAGCCTATGGAAAGTAACCTGATATTATACCACAGCTTACTTTAGCATCAATCTATAACGGCTCAAACAGCAGTATGTCTTTTCTGGGATGGTTTTATGTAACTAGGCACTGTAGGTCTGGCAAAGCCCTGACACCATGCCTCCTCGAGTCAATTCTAACCTATCAGCAGTGGGAGAGCAATAGCAGACGTTTGCTCACCTGCTTTTCATAGCATTTGCTAAGTTTTCCCGGCATAAGTGCCAGACTTAAATGGCAGCATACCAGGATTATAGGTACATTGGAGATTTTCAATTATATTTCCAAGGGAGAATTTGGCTTTCAAACCCCAGCCTCCTCTTGCCTTCAGGTATAAAACCACTGCCCTGCAGAGTAAGTGTGTCATAATGTCTTTGGAAGGGGAGGAAACACAGACTATGGAATGAAGACTCATAGAAGTTGTCTACTGGGAGATACCCCAAAGACTGCCTAGTCTCATTCCTTCTACTTTGATTGATCCAAGATCCACCCCACAGTCTGCTGGACTGAGGTGTCTGTAGCTAATCTGGCTTCACTAGTGTGCTCCCTGTCGAATAGAGAGTTGAACTTCAATTTATTGAGTCTGATCCTGATCCCTGTGGATAAGCCTCTTGCCATCTGGGCTAAGGTTCCATAGATCCTGAATGCTGGGCCAATATTGCATTTGCAGCCACTGTGCCCTGGTCAGCCACTGGGTCTTCAGTTTTCCCTTCTATAAAATGAAGGAATTAGACTAAATAGCTCTTACATCTAGATTGATTAACTTTGGCCTGAGATTGTCTTTGGACCCGATGTCCTTCATCTTTTCCCTTGCCAAGACAAATTCTTGCATTCCGTCTGGAACCTGTTAGCTTAGCAAAATATCCTAAAGAGCAAACTACCCTAATATTCTGCCTAATCTTGGCTAAACATTGTCATTTAGTGAGGATCCAGCAAGACCTGCACTAGAGTCTATTCTGAATATTATCAGAGACAGCTAACATGGACAACTGTTTCAAATGTTATTTTATAATATTTTTAAGATCAAGAGTTCATAACCTGAGGCCCATGGGCTCTAGAAATGTGCATGCACACACATGTGTCGTTTACTTTATGAGAAAGAGGGTCCAATGCTTTGATCAGTTTCTTCACTCAGAGACTTGAGAACCTCTGATTTGAGGTGTGAGTTTCTTGCATATTAGAAAAGCATACATTTAGGCAAATTTTCTAAATGTAGCCAATGCACTGTACATTGAGCATATGGGTGTATATGTTAAGCAAACAACTTCCTACTTCTTTCTTCTGAAACTTCAATATCTGAATTTTAATGCAGGACGTCAAAGCAGATATCTGCATGACTGCATTTATTTCCCGTCTATGTTGGTTCTAACTCTACTCCTTTCCCTTTCCCTGCCTTCCTCACATCTTTCTTTTTCTCCTTCACTGTTTCTTTTGTCTTTTTTCTCCTTTTCTCCCACTTCCTTCTCTCTTTCCTCCCTCTCCAATTTTCTTCTTTATCTCTCTATCATGAAATAGTTTTAGGGTGGAAATGATACCTTCTTCACCATTGTATTCTCAGCCCCCAGAATAGTTCTTGGCATATGGTACTTACTAAAAAGAAGATTCACTTAATGAACATATAAATGAAGTATCCAGAACTGATATTGTTCTTATTCTTTCAATTGTGAGGCAGTCAGTTTGGATCTAGGAAATTGTGGAAAGTGCTCTTTGAGGAGAGTTCTGAGTCATCTGTGCTTCAGAAAAGTCACCCATCTTCTCAGTATGAGCGAGTCCCTGAGTTTTGAAGTGTTTGTGTTGGTAGCCAGTTTCCAAGATGGCCTCTAATTATCCCTGCCTGGTATTCATACCCTTTTGTAGTCTTCTCATTCTACTGGAGTTGAGCTGTGTGACCAATAGCATATAGTAGAAATGGTGGTATGTTCCTTCCTAGATTAATTTATAAAACAGTGCTGCCTGGGTTACATAGTTGGTTGGGCCTCTGACTTTTGATTTCAGCTCAGGTCGTGATCTCAGGGTCATAGGATCGAGCCCCATATCAAGCTCCGTGTCAGTCTCAGTGTTCAGCAGGGAGCCTGCTTGGGATTCAGTCTTTCCCTCTCCCTCTGCCCCCCACCCCATGTGCAAGTACACTCTCTCTCTCTCTAAAATAATAAATAAATCTTTTTAAAAAGATTAAGTTATTTTTTAAAAGATGGTAGAGGAGTAGGGGACCCTATTTCAATAAGTCCCCTGAATTTAGCTGGATATCTACCAAACCATTCTGAACACCCACGAAATCAGCCTGAGATGAAATAATATATGTCTGGATCTCTACAAGCAGAATATCTCCGACAGTCTCAAGGTACGAAGCGGGGAGCTGTGATTCTGCGCGCAGATATCAGAGGATAAACAGATGGGGGAGAGAGCCTCCATACGGTGGCACTGGGAAGGTGATATAACACCAGAGCACAGAAGCATCCTGCGCTGGGGACCGGGCACAGACTCGCAGACCAGTAGCCGCGGGGAAAGGACAGGATCCAGGAGCTGCAGGTGTACTTGCACGAGCTGGGGTGGCTCATGATTTTGGAAGCACAAAGGGCAGAGACGTACTTGGCCCTAGGTTCCACCACTGAGAGAGTTGCTGTGGGGCGCACAACTGGGGAGGCTGCAGTTTTTAGCAGCACAGACAGAAACGGAGACAGTCTGGAGTGAAGAGCTCAGTGAAGAGCAGACTGCGATCTCTCTGTACTGAGACAGAGGTTTGGATGTGATCACTTCTGCTCTGACTCTCGGAAGAGATGTAGAAAGCCACCAGGGAAAGCCGCCAGAGAGCAAAACCCCAAAAAACCAGTTTTCACTGAACCCACCCTCCCGCCAGGGGGCAGAGCAACTCTGCCCAAGCAGGGTTGCCTGAGTTATAGCGTGGCAGGCCTCTCCCCCAGAAGATAGGCTGGAAGAACAAGGGGACGACAACCCTAGGTCCCTATAAAACAGGTGCATCTTGCTTGGGTTGTGGTTAATACTTTGGACTCTGTACATTCCCTCAACCACCCCCCAGCAAAATGACTAAGAGGAGGAACCCCCCACAAAGAAAAGAATCAGAGACTGGCCTCTGCCACAGACCTAATGGATATGGACATAAGCAAGATGTCAGAAATAGACTTCAGAGTAACAATTATGAAGTCGATATCTAGGCTTGAGAAAAATATTAGCAACAATATAGAATCTCTAAGGGCAGAAATGAGATCTAATCAGGCCAAACTTAAAAAATGCTATGAATGAAATGCAGTCTAAGCTGGATACTCTGACTGCCAGGGTAAACAAGGCAGAAGATGAATTAGTGAGCTAGAAGATAAGATAAGCCAGAGAGGGCTGGCAAGACATATTCAGGATACTAAATGAGAAGAACATGTTGCAGCCAAGGATACTGTATCCAGCAAGGCTGTCATTCAGAATGGTTGGACAGACATGGAGCTTCCAAGACTAGCAGAAACTGAAAGACTATGTGACCACCAAGCGGCCCTGCAAAAAATATTAAGGGGGGGTTCTATAAAAGAAGAAAGACCCCAAGAGTAATATAGACCAGAAATTTACAGAGACAATCTATAGAAACAAGGACTTCACAGGTAATATGATGGCACTAAAATCATATCTTTCAATAATCACTCTCAACGTGAACAGCCTACATGCTCCCATGAAATGGCATAGGGTTGCGGATTGGATAAAAAGACAAGATCCATCCATATGTTGTCTACAAGAGACTCATTTTGAACCTAAAGATACATCCAGACTGAAAGTGAGGAGATGGAGAACAATTTTTCACGCCAACGGACCTCAAAAGAAAGCTGGGATAGCAATTCTCATGTTAGACAAATTAGATTTTAAGCTAAAGACTGTATAGTAAGAGATACAGAAGGATACTATCTCATTCTTAAAGGGTCTATCGAACAAGAAGATCTAACGATTGTAAATATCTATACCCCCAACTTGGGAGCAGCCAACTATATAAGTCAACTGTTAACCAAAATAAAGAAATATATTGATAATAATACTTTAATAGTAGGAGACCTCAATACACCACTCTTAGCAACAGACAGATCAGCTAAGCAGAAGATCAACAAAGAAACAAGAACTTTGTTGTTTTGTTTTTTTAAAGATTTTATTTATTTATTTATTTATTTGACAGAGAGAGACAGCCAGCGAGAGAGGGAACACAGGCAGGGGGAGTGGGAGAGGAAGAAGCAGGGTCCCAGCAGAGGAGCCTGATGTGGGGCTCAATCCCAGGACTCTGGGATCACGCCCTGAGCCGAAGGCAGACGCTTAATGACTGAGCCACCCAGGCGCCCCAAGAAACAAGAACTTTGAATGACACACTGGACCAGATGGACTTCATAGATATATACAGAACATTCCACCCTAAAACAACAGAATACTCATTTTTCTCTAATGCACATGGAACTTTCTCCAGAATAGACCACATACTGGGTCACGCATCAGGTCTCAACTGGTACCAAAAGATTGAGATTATTCCCTTCATATTCTCAGACCACAATGCTTTGAAACTGGAAATCACAAAAAAATTGGAAGGAATTCAAACACTTGGAAGCTAAAGACCATCCTGCGTAAGAATGTTTGGGTCAACCAGGAAATTAAAGAACTTAAACAATTCATGGAAACCAATGAGAATGAAAACACATCGGTCCAAAACCTATGGGATACTGCAAAGGTGGTCCTAAGGGGGAAATACATAGCCATCCAAGCCTCACTCAAAAAAATAGAGAAATCCCAAATACACAAGCTGACTTTACACCTTAAAAAACTAGAGAAAGAATAACAAATAAAGCCTAAGCCAAGCAGGAGAAGAAATTAATGAATTAGAAACCAGAAATACAGTAGAGCAGATTAACGAAACTAGAAGCTGGTTCTTTGAAAGAATTAACAAGATTGATAAACCACTGGCCAGACTTAAACAAAAGAAAAGAGAAAGGACCCAAATTAATGAAATTATGAATGAAAGGGGAGAGATCATGACTAACATCAAGGAAATAGAAACAATTATTAGAAATTATCATCAATAATTATATGCCAATAAATTAAGCAACCTGGAAGAAATGGATGCCTTTCTGGAAACCTATAAACTACCAAGACTGAAACAGGAAGAAATTGACAATCTGAATAGACCAATAACCAGTAACGAAATTGAAGCTGTGATCAAAAACCTCCCAAAAACAAGAGTCCAGGGCCTGATGGATTCCCAGGGGAATTCTACCAAACATTTAAAGAAGAAATAATACCTATTCTCCTGAAACTGTTTCAAAAAATAGAAACAGAAGGAAAACTTCCAAACTCGTTCTATGAGGACAGCATTACCTTGGATCTGAAAACCAGGCAAAGACCCCATAAAAAGGAGAATTACAGACCAATATCCCCGTTGCATATGGATGCCAAAATTCTCAACAAGATCCTAGCCAATAGGGTCCAACAGTACATTAAAAGGAGCATCCATCAGGATCAGGTGGGATTTATTCCTGGGATGCAAGGGTGGTTCAACATTTGCAAATCAACCAATGTGATAGAACATATTAATAAAAGAAGAGACAAGAACCATATGATCCTCTCAATTGATGCAGAAAAAGCATTTGACAAAGTACAGCATCCTTTCCTGAATAAAACTCTTCAGAGTGTAGGGATAGAGGGAACATTCCTCAATCTCATAAAAACCATCTACGAAAAGTCCACAGTGAAAATCATTCTCAATGGGGAAAAGCTCTCAGCTTTTCCCCGAAGATCAAGAACGCAGCAACGATGCCCACTCTCGCCACTATTGTTCAACATAGTACTAGAAGTCCTAGCATCAGCAATCAGACAATAAAAAGAAATAAAAGATATTCAAATTGGCAAAGAAGAAGTCAAGCTGTCTCTCTTCACAGATGACATGATACTTTATGTGGAAAACCCAAAAGACTCCACCCCCAACTTACTAGAACTCATACAGCAATTCAGTAGTGTGACAAGATACAAAATCAATGTACAGAAATCAGTTGCTTTTCTATACACTAACAATGTAACTGTAGAAAGAGAATTAGGGAATCGATTCCATTTACAAAAGCACCAAAACACCATAAGATACCTACGAATAAACCTAACCAAAGAGGTAAAGGATCTATACTCCAGAAACTACAGAACACTTATGAAAGAAATTGAAGAAGACACAAAAAGATTGAAAAACATTCCATGCTCATGGATTGGAAGAATACACATTGTTAAAATGTCTATGCTGCCCAGAGCAATCTATACTTTCAACACCATCCCGATCAAAATTCCGATGGCATTTTTAAAAGAGCTCAAACTAATAATCCTAAAATTTGTATGGAACCAGAAGAGACCCAGAATCGCCAAGGGAATGTTGAAAAAGAAAAACAAAGCTGGGGGCATCACGTTGCCTGATTTCAAGCTATATTCCAAAGCTGTGATCACCAAGACAGCATCGTTCTGGCACAAAAACAGACGCAAGGCTAGTGGAACAGAATAGAGAGCCCAGATGGCCCTCAACTCTATAGTCAGCTAATCTTTGACAAAGCAGTTAAAAAATATCCAATGGAAAAAAGACAGTCTCTTCAATAAATGGTGCTGGAAAAATTGGACAGCTATATACAGAAGAATGAAATTCGACTATTCTTTTACACCATACACAAAGATAAACTCTAAATGGATGAAAGACCTCAATGTGAGACAGGAATCCATCGAAATCCTAGAGGAGAACATAGGCAGTAACCTCTTCGACATCAGCCACTGCAACTTCTTTCAAGACATGTCCCCAGAGGCAAGGGAAACAAAAGCAAAAATGAACTTTTGGGACTTCATCAAGATAAAAAGCTTCTGCACAGCAAAGGAAACATCAACAAAACAAAGAGGCAACCCACGGAATGGGAGAAGATATTTGCAAATGACATTACAGATAAAAGGCTGATATCCAAGATCTATAAAGAACTTCTCAAACTCAACACCCAAAAAAACAATCAAGTCAAAAAATGGGCAGAAGACATGAACAGACACTTCTCCAAAGAAGACATACAAATGGCTAACAAACACATGAAAAAATGTTCAACATCATTAGCCATCAGGGAAATACAAATCAAAACCACATTGAGATACCACCTTATACCAATTAGAATGGCAAAAATTGACAAGGCAGGAAACAACAAATGTTGGAGAGGATGTGGAGAAAGGGGAACCCTCTTTCGCTGCTGGTGGGAACGCAAGTTGGTACAGCCACTTTGGAAAACAGTATGGAGGTTCCTCAAAAAGTTAAAAATAGAGCTACCCTATGACCCAGCAATTGCACTACTGGGTATTTACCCCAATGATACAGATCTAGTGAAAAGAAGGGGCGCATGAACCCCAATGTTCATAGTAGCAAAGTCCACAATAGCCAAACTGTGGAAGGAGCTGAGATGCCCTTCAATAGACTAACGGATAAAGAAGATGTGCTCCATATATACAATGGAATATTACCCATCAGAAAGGATGAATACCCACCATTTGCATCAACATGGATGGAACTGGAGGAGATTATGCTAAGTGAAATAAGTTAAGCAGAGAAATACAATTATCATATGGTTTCGCTTATATGTGAAACATAAGGAATAGCATGGAGGACATTAGGAGAAGGAAGGGAACAATGAAGGGGGGACATCAGAGGAGGAGATGAACCATGAGAGACTATGGACTCCAGGAAACAAATGGAGGGTTTCAGAGGGGAGGGGGTGGGGGGATGGGCTAGACTGGTGATGGGTATTTAAGAAGGACACATTGCAATGAACACTGGGTGTTTTACGCAAACAATGAATCATGGAACACTACATCAAAAATTAATGAAGTGCTATATGGTGACTAACAACATAATAAAAGAAAAAATAATAAAAAATAAATTCTAAGAACAATGAAAACTAAAAAAAAAAAAAGATTAAGTTATAAACAATGCAGCTTCTGTCTTGGGGTCTCTCTCTGTTCCTCTTTCTCTCTCTTGGATCAGTGCTTGCTCTGGGGAAGTCCAGGCCATGAGCAGCTCTGTAGAGACATACATGTTGAGGAACTGAAGTATCCTCTTAACAGCCATGTGAATAATGTCGGATCCTTCAGAGCCAGTCACGCCTCATCTGATGTAGCTCCAGTTGATACCGGGATTGCAACCTTGTGAAGGACCCTGAGCCAGAACCATCCCGCTAAGCCGCTCCTGGATTATTGACCTACAGCAATCGTGAAATTATAAATTGTTTGTTGTTCTAAGCCACTAAATTTGGAGTTGTCTGTTATGTACTAATAGATAACTAAGAGCTGTTGGGTGGCACCTGTGGGTGGTGTTAGAGTTAATGAGCTGCCATTAGCTAGCTAAAAGCATTTACTTTTTGTTTTGCTGATTAATATCCAGGCTGGGGCAGACACAGATCTGACAGCTAGGTTATGACCTTGAGGAAATAACTTCCCTCTTTGGAATTCCATTTTATCACATGTTAGTGAAGAAATTGATATTCTAGCACTATATAATTTTCTTGCATGAAATCGAACAAGTTCTAACTCCTAATAGTGCCAGGGTCAAATGGTTCCTTAAGGAGAACATTTCTTCTCCTCTAATTAACCACAGCTACATTAACTTTCCCACAAACCTAGAATCTATTCAATTTAGTCTAAGAACTTAAGCTCTTCAAGGGCAGGAATGTCTTACATACTCCTATAGCTTCTCTTCTAGTATAGTAATTGATATATGGGCAATTTAATAATTATATGCTGAAAACCAGAATTGCTGAAAAAGAGGAACATCTTCTTTAATGTGTATCGCATCTATTGCCAATAACACAGACTCTGAATCTTCCCCCCCCCCCGACTTTTGCTGATATTTTTGACAGGAAGAATCATCTTACTTAGAACAAAAGGTAAAGAATAGAATATGAGAAAAAAAGGGAAATGGGAACTGGGTTGATCACTCCCTTTGTGAGTTTGATTTTCTAACTTATTTATGTCTATATCTGTATCTGAGTCTATGTCTATATATGCGCATCTAGCCTATTTTTAGATACCCCATCTATTTATGATAGAATTATTATAATTGTGGGAAACTTTTTTCTAATCCTTAGTAGACAATCTTCGTTACATGGATATCTGTTAACTTGCTACATTTTAGGAAACTTCACCAGAGTGAAGCATCCATCCGCTAGTTACAGATAAACAAATCAAAATGAACATAACTAGCAACACCATTTTTTTAAACTTGGTAAACCTTATCAATAAATGATATTGCGGTCACAGAATATGTGCAGTGTAAATGCGTTTTCTGCCAGCTATACGTTAGACTTTCACGGGCAAGGGAAATTGAAACTGTCTTTCTAATGGATCATAAATCCTGGAAATGATTTGAATTCATGGATTAAATGTCAGCTTTGAAAGCATTTGCTGATTTATCTTGGATCTTAAAAGAAAGAACATTTCTATGACAAATCAAATTAGTACACTTTCATATTCTGCATTGTAGTTTTCCAGAATAATATTCCTCAAAGAAATGGTACGGTAGGCAGATAATTTTTTCCTATTAGAAGATTATTATTATTATAATTATTTAACATCTCTTTGCTAATTAGAAAACTCTTGGAGCTGAAGAATAGGAAGGTGAGTGTTGTATTCGAATGTAGAGATTATGGTTAAAAATAGTGGGTTGCTCCTCAGAAATACCAAATTGAATCAGTTAGTAAGTAGCTAACTCAACTGTATCAGTGTGACTGGGGCAAAATCTGAGTTCCTATGTAATTTCCTTCGTACTCCTCCCCACTACTTCCTACTCCTAAGAAGGAAATGGTGACTATTTTCCTGACTTGGAATAACTTCGGCAGATTTAACATGTCTCTCCTTGCCTAAATTCAAATTAAAAGCATTCTATGAAAACAAGCAGCTTTCCTTTTGGTCCAGAGAATTGCTCTAGGCACTGCCTTCCATCTTTTAATTAGAAATCTTTAACTCTCTCTGAGTCTCTGGCTGCTTTCTGTTGCTTCACAGATTTATAGCATCTCTTCCCTGAGTCTCTGCAGACTGACAGCATTTTCAAGTGCAGCCTGGTTGCTCCTCAAGCTTTCTTTTTCCTAAGGATCTTCTTCAGATTTCACCCTCCTTGACTCCCAGGCATAATGATGCCCTGTCCATTCCTGGCACCCAGACACTTTTGTCTGAGCCACAGCCCTCTGCTTCTCTCTCAGGCTCAAAAGAGAGGACAGACTGAGCTATTGGGGTTTGTTCCATGGCCTGATGACCATGTGCCATTTTTTTTTTAAAGATTTTATTCATTTATTTGACAGAGATAGAGACAGCCAGCGAGAGAGGGAACAC
Source organism: Ursus maritimus (assembly GCF_017311325.1). NCBI lineage: Eukaryota > Metazoa > Chordata > Mammalia > Carnivora > Ursidae > Ursus > Ursus maritimus. Next base: position 36,228,003 of record NW_024424453.1, read on the forward strand.
AAGCAGGGGGAGTGGGAGAGGAAGAAGCAGGCTCACAGCGGAGGAGCCTGATGTGGGGCTCGATCCCATAACGCCGGGATCACGCCCTGAGCCGAAGTCAGATGCTTAACCGCTGTGCCACCCAGGCGCCCCGACCATGTGCCATTTTAAGGAGGACTTGGGGCATAACACACATTTCCTCCTGTAGTTGAAATTTTAGTGGCAGTTCAAGTCTTTGTGATTACATATTGTCAGGGTTGTTAGTTTTTATAACATGGTCTTAGGCTCATGAAGTTAGATGCTCTGTAGGGTTTTAAAGAAAAGAAGTGGGTTGCGTCTAAAATTGGTTGTAAAATACCACATTGAGCTATGTGATAGTTGGCCCTTTGGTCAGGCTTTCATGGCTTATAGGGATATAATAAGCTGTCTGTTCTTTGGTAGAATTCTCCAGCTCTGATGCTCCCGGGAGGAGTGTTTTCTGTTACTTTTTCAGTAACATGTCTTAATTTGTCCAGTGCATTTTAACCTCATATATATGATCCCTTGATTTTATATCTCTAGCTGCCTCTACATAGAGCGGCGTGATATGATCTCCATCTTCATCAACCCAGGAGGCACAGCGAAGTCAGGCTTACAATTGTTGGCTCTCATCTTTTCAATGGGGTGGGGGAGGACTGGGTTATATAAATAGACTTTATTATCCTGGATTCCTGAGTTCATTCCTTGATGTTTAGAAAACCATGTGCGTTATCTCATTGGTTCGCTTGAAGATTAGACCATCATGACTAAATTTCCTTGTGTGCCTACATTGTTATGATATCTGTTATTTGACATTTTATCAACAAGATTCTTTATTAACTAGCATTTATCCTCCACTGTGGTACAAAACTGATTTTCAAATCAAATTTCTTGCATCTGATTTTTCTTCCCCAGTATCTCTCTACCACTATCACTACTGCTTTCATTCATTCAAGACTATTTTTTGAGCAGCTCCTCTATCCCAGGCACTGTTCTAGGTTCTGAGATTACCATAGTAAGCAAAACGGATGAAGCCTCCTGCCATCATGGAGATCACATTTCAGTGGCATCTGCGACTCCTTCAGCCCATTCATTGTAACCCCTGCTTCTGTTTTCTCTTTTCTGTCTTGCTCCTTGTGTTTCAATCTCATGAGATTCTCTCTCTTTCACCAGCCTAGCACTTCCACAGAGTAATTAAGTGCAGGTTCCTCTATCCGTCGCCAGAATGCAGGTTACATATTCCTGGTGTCTCATTTTATTGATTTAACACACACTTTCTTGGTAGAAGCATTATAATAATATGAAGATGACAGCGAATGTCTTTAGTATTATTAGTACTTTCCTTAACTACATTATGGGTTAAAAATGTTTATGTGGGCTGCCCTTGGGCCCTAAGCACTATTTAGTACAAAGGTACCTCTGGTTTCCAATCAGAAATTTAACAAGCAGTTTCTTGGAACCCAAGGTTGTCAGTTGGAAGTTTCTTGTGCAGTAATTCCAGATTGTGATGATGACCTTGAAACTCTTTAAGATGCAGAAATGGCCTCTGAATTAACCAAGAATGATTACCTTTTCTTTGATCTATTTTTAGATTTATTTTTCCATATTCTATTTCTTTGAAGAGTGGTAATCTACTCTGCGGGGTAGATATAATAACTCAATTGATCTCTCCACTCCCCAATAAAACCTCTATCATTTGGCCAGATGAGATAACAAAAAGTTTACTATACTCAAGAGCCTCCTTTGGTAAAATAGAAACCTATGATTCTAGGTTATCTTTGAAGCCTGGGAAAAGTAACAGAGATGAATTGTTTCATCTCTCTGACCGAACAGCCTCTCAAGAAGAAAACACTTTTTGAAAAATGAGATAAAATGGTGTCTAGTGAGTCATGATTTCAGGTTAGTGCAAGCCCAAAGCACCCAGCAGGGTCTACTTTGAGTGTCTCAATTAGCAGTACCTATTCAGGGGACTCCTTTAGTTCCCTGAGTGTGGCCCAATTATCTGTTACCTAATCTGTCCCGTGGCCTCATGGGGCCACGCAGGGAGGAAAGGAGGTGCGGGAGGTACAGCCAGTTTCAGAGAAGCCCCCTGGGCATTATGGAAGCCATCAGACACGTGCTTTCCCTCTGATTCCCATTTCCTTCTGTGTTTAGATTATGGGAATGTGTGTGGACAATATCCTTTAGGGGATCATGGACTGGATGAATGAATACAGGCTGAACTTCAGGAGCCTCTTTGTATTGCTAAGCTTTTCTAGGCAAAGGCTCTGAAGAGGGAGGGGCTAGAAATGGCCTCTACTTAGATTGCTGCTTGTTCTGTTTCTCATGCAGACTGCAGCCAGGTACAATCTGAAACAGAATTTCCTACCTTCCATTAGGGTGCCTTGGAGTGGGCATTAGGTTTGGATTACAGGAGCTGTGTTTCTTGTGCAGAAGCATTAGATCTGGAGTTGGGTTCTGAGCAATTTCATTACTAAAAATGTATCCTAAAGATATAGTGTTGATGAAGGTTAAAACTTATCTGTGGAAATAAATCTGTGGAAATACTGCCAGGGGCAGAAATAGAATGCAATGAGGAAGTGTGTGCTCAGCCTCAAACCAGAATGTCCAAGTTCAGATCCTAACCCTGCAATTTACTGGATATGTGGCCTTGAGCAAATTGGTTAACTTATTTTTGTCAGAGTTTCCTCAGTTTCTAAAGGTAGGATTGTTATCGTACCTGTTTTGTAGAACTGTGGTAAACATTAAATTAATTCAGAGTTATAAATGCTTAGCACAATGCATGCCATATATAACCACTTGAATAAATATTAGCTATTATATTATTTTTATTAGGTAATTTATTACAGCATTGTTTATAATAATGAAAAATTGATATGACATAAATATACATCGGTAAGAAACTAATTAAAGAAACCATTATGGTTCAATAAAATCTGAAACTATACAGTTATTAAAGATGATGTTTCAGAAGACTCGCTAACGATATGGGAAAATATTGCTCAATGTTAAAAACAAGTTACAAATATTTTGCACACGGCAATTGCCTCCATTAAATATGCTGTATGGATACATGCAGAGAAAAAGGACAGAAATTCTACACACGCAGCGTTAGCCACAGGATCATAGATGATTTTTCTTTTCGTCCTTAGCTGTATATTCTATCACGAACAAGCGTTACCTTTGCAATCAGAGAAAAGCATATGTGTTTTGTTAAAGCAACAACAGTTCGGTTTCAGTAATTTAATCATTCTGTTTATAAAATGGGAGTAGAGGCGATGCCCATGTCAAAGGATTGTTGTCATTAGGTTTTTAGCACATTCCCTCTTCCTCACCCGACCTGTCCTGACCACATGACAGAATTGACCCAACGATCCTATTTTCTAGTGCATTCTTCTGCCTATTTGCTTCATATCACTTATGGCCTCTGAAATCAGTTTGTTTATTTATTTGTAGTTTTTCTTCTTTTTATCTTTTCTCTCTGGAATGAAAACTATCTGGGGACGTTGCCGGCTTTGTTCGCAGCTGAGGTGCTTAGAATGTTGCCCGGCAGCTCAGGGATTCAATAAATAATTGTCGAATGAATCATGAATATCAGTACATCTTGCAAAGTGCTCCAGAAAATGTTGACTGTTATTAGAGGCAGAGATATAATTTCACTCCAAATCCCTAAAAAGTGAACTAAATCAAAGGACTTGTCTCCAGTCAATGAACATGTAAAATGTCACATCAAGAGCTAGCTAGCACGGGGATGGGTTTACTAAATGCCTGGCCTCCGTCTTCAGGATTAATTAAAATAGCTATCTAGTTGACTAGTTACCTCGTTGTCTCCTTTAATTCTCACAGCAATACTGTGAGGCTCGTTACTCCCTTGTTTTACAAATTATTCTGGGATTTTGCAGATGAGGTAAAAAAGGCCCAGAGGTTAAATAATTGCCCAAGTTCACACGACGAATAGGGCACAAACACAGGGCCTGACACCGAGAGTCTGCTCCTCCAGTCTGTGCTGATAACTTCTACACTGTGATACTAACATAAGGAATCTGAAAATTACCTGTCAATGGAATTGGGTGTATATTTGTGTATGCAGGATACTCGGGTGATTGCCAATTCAGTGTTGGGTAGAATTGTTCGATCATATCAAAAGAGAAACAGGAATTGCACAAATCCAAAATGTGAGAAACTAGAAAGTTAATAAAGCATACAATTCTCTAGCATTTTATGCTTAAAAGCAACTTTCATATTCATTATCTCATTTTGTTGACCCCAGATATCTTGAATCTGAAGCTAATCTTGGAAATATTTTATGTTCAAAGGTTAATAGCCTAAGTACATAAAGGACTTAAAAAGAAACATTATTACATCAATACATTAATATTATTATATAATTTATGTTACCTCATAAATATATTAATACTCGAAATAAAAACATAAAATGAGCATAAAAATTCAAACCAAAAAATAAGAAATGCAAATGACTTTTAAATACATGAAAAAATGTTTATGTTTACTATTAGTCAAAAAATTAAAGCAAATTAGTACAACACTGCAATGCCATTTTTTGTCAAACAAATTGCTAAACATTATAAAAGGTATAAATCTTCAGGCTGACAAGGGGTAAGGAAATGGTACTCTCATAAACATGTAGTAGTATAAATTAGGATACCCTTTATAGCAACTAATTGGTTTATTATTTTAAGAATCCTAAAACATCGATCCTTTACTTCATTAGTTCTTCTAGGAAATAATCAGAGATGCAGAAAGTATTTCTGCTCATTCTAGTGTTATTTATAATCATAAAAAAGAGAGTTTTCAACCTACAAAATAAGAGGAAAATGATTAAATAAATAAATGTATACGTTTTTAGAGATATTTTTAATCTTCTAGACTAGTGCTCATGATTAAATGTGGTATGGAGAAAAATGCAGGGTTCTAAATACTAAAATCATATTAAAATGCATATGTATGCCTGGAAAAAAGTCTGCAAGGATTTTTGGCAAAGTGACTAGTTTTTTCTGAATATGAGATGGAGTACTTTTATTTTTCTTCTTTATTTTTTTCTCTATTTCCTGTAGTTTTGGACAACAATCAGGAAAAAAAAAAAGCATTCCTAAAAATAAACATACAGCCCCGGAAGACAGTATAAATTCACTGACTTGCCTCATCACAAAGACTCTTAAGAGTATCACTGTGTCAAGCAGTGGGACTTTTGCAGATAGAAATTTGAAGACATCAGACCTTGAGATGCCCTTCAATTAAAACTTAGTAATTCAGGCCTTAAAAATGGCAGTTCAATTCAAGTATTCCAAATGAACTCTGAATTTTATGTAAGTGTTACAGGGGAAATAAATGACCATGAACAACAAAGAAAATGAAGTCCTCTGGCCTCTGCAGAGAGTTTTATCATGCAGTCTTGTTGGATACCCGATAGCCCCTGTACTGGGGGGAAAAACGTATTTCTGGCTATTATTAAATCTTTTTTTCTGCCTCATTGCCTTTCTTTTTGAAGCCTCGTTGCTTTTATGCTTATAGTTTTAACCACTATTGTTACCTCTTTTCTGCCAAAAATGAATGTCCCATTTATACGTGATTTGATCCTATGGGCTGCCCTTCTTCTTAACTGTGCAGCTCACCCATGAGAGTACACGGCATATGGCCCGGACGCCTACACAGGTTTCAGCCCATCGCCTCTTTCTTTCTGTTCTCTGAGTGCGACTACCCAGTCCCGCTTCCAAGGTACTGGCTTTTCATTTTCTGTTTTTCTTTTTTCTTTTTTTATTTTTATTTTTTTTTAAGATTTTATTTATTTATTCGACAGAGATAGAGACAGCCAGCGACAGAGGGAACACAAGCAGGGGGAGTGGGAGAGGAAGAAGCAGGCTCATAGCGGAGGAGCCTGATGTGGGGCTCGATCCCATAACGCCGGGATCACGCCCTGAGCCGAAGGCAGACACTTAACCGCTATGCCACCCAGGCGCCCCTGTTTTTCTTTTTTAAATCATTTGTGTTTACCCCTTCTTTTACTAGTTATTACTATCTTAAAAACAATTTAGTGGTCAGGTAGGGAGAATAATCTCAATTTTGTTCTTTTTCCATCTGTTGGGATAGGTTAGGTTATACTGTGGTAACAAACACCCGTCAAATCTCAGTGGCTTAAAACAGCAAAGCTTTCTTCTTGCTTTCGTCTCGTGTCTCTTGTAGATTAGCAAGGGCTTCTGCTTCCACCATCGTTGACCCCAGATTGAGTCTGACGGAGCCGCCGCCATCTGGGGTATTGTTGCTCACTCTGGTAGGAGGAAGATAAAGTCCTGGAGTATCTCACACAGCAACTAAACGCTCTGGCCTTGAAGTGACACTCACTCCCGACTTCTGCTCACACCTCATGGAGCAGAACGAGTCCTGTGACTCCAGCCTACCACTGGGGAGTACGGCAGGAAGAGCCCAGCAAATAAGTAGCTGGGGGTCATTAGGAAACAAAACCAGTAACTACCCTACTTCTCCTAAAAGAAATATTTTTGGGACTTGACTTGGTGGTTCCTGAGAGCCATTTGCCCTATTTAAATAAGCCTATGCATCTCAGTTTAACTTAATCAACATTTGTGGTCATCTGCTGGGTGTCAGATACTGTGCTAGGTATGGGAGACACACAAATGAACATTTTGGGGGTCTCAGCTTCAAGGAGCAACAGGCTAGTGGGGAAGAGAGACATAAAGCTAAGTACTTATGAACCCATATATGTCGAGTGCTATAAAAGAGGTAAGAACCAGATTGTATGGAAGCACAAAGTGGTATGGGACCATGCACCCCATTCAATCAGGCATTATTATCTATCAAAAGATGGATACATCCGAGAAGACAGAAGAAGCGCCTTCGCCCACTATATTCACTTCACCACCACCCTACCAGTGTTGCACACACATCTACAGGTCACCTGCAGGTCAGCTGGTGTCCCCTGGAGAAGTAGGTAAGTTTGACTCAAACCCACAATTCCATGTCTAGCAGAAAGCCAAAGCCCACTACACGATTGCTGCAATTTTCCTGGAGGCCTGTATTCACCTAGTCATCTTTCCGTGGGTTTCTCTTTTCCACAGTGTTCCCTATTGTGTCACTCCTAAACATGATCTGGAGCCCATTCGATTTCCACGGAAGAAATAACTCACAGCAAATCTTGTTTGCATAATAGGCTTCACAGAAGATTTGGCGGAAAGAACTGGGGGAGAAGGAAGGGGATTCTTATGTTACAGCAACATGAGTAACTTCAAATAGAATGCTAAACCAGTCTGAAAGTGCCCAGAAGCCAACACACCAGAGTAGCACCAGGAGATTTTCACCCCACTTGATCCCTGCCTCTCCCCATCTTGGATTCTTTTTTCTCCTTTCTCTTCTCCTTTCTTATTTCTTTATATCAATTAGGATAGGTTAGATTATGCTGTGGTAACAAGCAAGTCCCCAAATCTCACTGACCCCAAACAATGAAGAGTTATTTCTCGTTCATGCTACAAATCTATTGCAGAACACTGGGGGCTCTGTTTCCAATCATCCCTGGATCTCAGGAGCAAACCAAAGTTTTCTACTTATATTGTACAATTTAGTGTTCATCTTTTGGTGCCCCATGTCTAGTAAACCTTGATCCTTATGGATTTACTGGATCCTTACTCTACTCTCATAATATTTTTCCAAACAAAGATAGTTCCATCTCTGAGAGAACCTCTTCTTAGATAATGTATTTTTTTTCTTGTAGCAAATGTCAATTTACAATATATACATACTTGTTAATGGGACTAGTACAGTTCCCTCCTCTGAAAGTCTGGGAGGGAAACTTAAACTCTTCTAGCAAGTTTAGCAGGTTGGATCATGAAATATGCAGAGAGATCCATCCAAGTGTATGTCTTCTCAAGTGCAAGGCTTCTTCTCTTGGAATGCCCTTCAGCTTGATCGGTAATGAACCTTATTTTGGTAATAATTTCACAATATATACATATGTCGAATCATCACTTTGTACCCATTAAACTTACACAGTGTTGTCAATTATATCTCAAAAAGGCTGGAAAAACCTCGATTGTTCCTCTGATTGGCTGTTTCTTATCATTGAGTTCAGCCTCAACTCAAATTTTCCTTGTAAAGAAATTTTCCTGACTACTATATCTAAAAAAACAAGGTACAAAAAAAACAAAAAACAAAAAAACAAAACACCTCTTCCCTATACAAATAGTATTCCTATATTATTTTCATTAAGGCACTTATTTCTTTTTTTAAGTGTTTATTTAATTTCCAGTTAGTTAACATACAGTGTAATATTAGTTTCAGGTGTACAGTATAGTGATTCGACACTTGTATTCAACTCCCAGTGCTCATCACGATAAGTGCCCACCTTAATCCCCATCACCTATTTAAGCTGTTCCGCCCCCAATCCCACCTCCTCTGGAAACCATAGTTTGTGCTCCATAGTTAAGAGTCTATTTCTTGGTATGCTTCTCTCTCTCTCTCTCTCTCTCCCTCTCTTTTTTCCCCTTTACTCATTTCTTTAAATTTCTTAAATTCCACATGTAAGTGAAATCATATAGTATTTGTCTTTCTCTGACATAGTTTGCTTAGCATAACACTCTCTAGCTCCATTCATGTCATTGCAAATGACAAGATCTCATTCTTTTTGATGGCTGAGGAATATTCCATTGTAGATATATACCACATCTTCTTTATCCATTCATCAGTCGATGGACACTTGGGCTGTTTCCATAATTTGGCTATTGTAGATGCTGCTGCGATAAACATTGGGGTGCAGGTATCCCTTTGAATTTATTACTATCTGAAATTGTCTTATTTATGTTTCATATATTTACTGTTTGTTTTCCACACTAACATAAACTCCATGAAGATAGGAATCTTATTTGTACATACTCCTGTATCCTTAGCACTTTGAACAGTTCCTGACACACAGTAGGCACACAATAAAATTTGTTACATAAATCAATGAATTTGTAGGCTCCTCTCGACAGTCTTGCCATCAAATGCTTGTGTCATGACCTTGTTGTTGTTGCTGTTTTAAAATATAGGTTTCTCTGAGTCTGGGTATCTGTGTGAACTTACAGGAAACATTTATGGTCTGTGAGGGCCAAGCTACTCCATTCGTTTCACAAAACCAAACCCCCGAAGTAAAGAAATCAATGTAAGAATCTTTAGGAGAATTTTATACAACTCCAGCTTTAAGACAAGTCTCCTGGGGCGCCCGGGTGGCTCAGTCGTTGGGCGTCTGCCTTCAGCTCAGGGCGTGATCCCAGTGTTCTGGTATCGAGCCCCACATCAGGCTCCTCCGCTGGGAGCCTGCTTCTTTCTCTCCCACTCCCCTGCTTGTGTTCCCTCTCTCGCTGGCTGTCTCTATCTCTGTCAAATAAATAAGTAAAATCTTAAAAAAAAGAAAAAAGAAAGAAAGAAAAAGACAAGTCTCCTCATCCTGCCTTCTGGCTAGACTGTCTTCACTAGACTTATCCCTTCCTTCCCTCCTGCCTTCCATTCTTTGTTGTCTTCATTTCTCTCCGTGTATTTTCCTGTCTTTCTTTCTCCTTCCATCTTTTCCTCTTTCTCCCTTCTTTATCTACTTATCATCCATCTCTTCTGAAACTGAGTAATTTTTTTTTAATCTAGGGAGGACGAATTGGCTCCTTGTTGTCATTACCAGAAAATTGGTTCAAGGGGAGAACCACAGTGTAGAAGACAGCCTGTTGGACTGGTACCTGAGGGCAAATCACTCTCTGGACCTCGATCTCCTCTTCTACCAAAGGATGAACGGCCCTCAAGGCCTTCTTTCTCTATCAGTCTGTAAGTCTGTGAACATTTTAACAATGAAATGATTAATTCTTAGATTTCTGACTTCGGTATTTGAAAATACTGCACCTATAGGTAGTTCCAGTAGAATATTGTTTTGTATTTTCTTTCTAAAATATGTAGAAGATGAAACAATGACACACCAAGGTGGAGTCTGCAAGACCCACATGGAATCAGTCTTTGTTCAGTGTAGTCACCCCTCTCCTATCTTTCCCTCTAGTATCTTTCTATTCAGGAAGAACAACAACAGCAACAATGTTGTTACAGATGCTGGCCTTATTCTCCCATCTACAGATTTTGAGCCTGTAAGCTTTTCAGTGAGATGGTGTGAGAAAGAGTCATCAGTGGCTTACAATAGCCAAAAAGCTGTTTTTTGAAAAAGACGTTGGACTTTCCCAGTTACATGAAATAGCCTGAGCAATGGAGATGATTTTGGTCACAGGGGAAGAAAAATACAGTATAATTGCCAGTGAGAACCATTCCACAGCAAACGGTAGTGAATATAAGTGGGCTGCTATTTTGAACGTTAAACACTTTCACTAAAAATCCCAGTAGTAGTCAGCTATGCCTTCACGTGCATGAAAGAAGGAGCAGAGCAAATAGGGGGATGGAAGAACAGGGAAGTCAACAGAAGCCTTAGTGTGGAAACAAACAAACGCCTGATGGTTATGTAAAAAAGATGATCACTTTTCCCGGTAGGAACAAGTAAATAGAATTCATTGTTATCAGTGTTTTGCAAAGCAAAACTCTCTTTTGGTCTTTAATATTCATATCTTTATGTCTAAACATGGAGCGTATGACTTGGTAATGATGGAAATGAAATGTCCTGTTTTAGGTAATTTGGATCCCCACGGACGGGACCAAGTTCCCCAGGGGGGAGATTACATGGCTCTGCCCTTCCCATTGACTCTCCCACAGTCTCTCTAACCCAGCCAATTTCTAGTCCTGCAGCAATATATGTTTTCCTGATAAACCTCCAAATTAAAATTTTCCTACCTAGGGATAAAAGTGACATGCGTTTTAAAGACTGGAGTTAAAAAAAAAATCTTGAAAAGCATATTTTGAAATGCTGATAGGAAAATTTAAAACTAAGAAATAATATTATTTAACTAGAATAACTGAGATTGCCCAGAAAATCTTGAACATAAGCTTTCTTTTGTTTGAGGCAAAGTATTGTACAAATTATTTTTATGTTATGACAAAATTTTATATAGTTAGAGCAGTGTTTTCCTATTAGTTTTTTTCAGCAGGAAAACAATATAACAACAAAAAATGAAAAACATTTGGTTTGTGTAAATATTTTAAAAAATATACTAATTTTGTCCGTATTGCAATGCCTCATAATCATTTTTAGATTTTAAATTGTTTCAATTTAATTGTTATAATGTAAAATTTTATGTATTTAACAGTTTATGCCTCTCCAAAGAATGGAGGAAGGGAATCTCAGGGGTCTGTTCAATTATTTGTTTCATATAAATGAAGTATAAGATCTATCTTCATCTAATGCAATTTTATTTTTTATTTTTATTTTTTACTTTTTTTAGGGAGGGAGCGGGGAGGGACAGAAGGAGAAGGAGAGAGACAATCTTAAGCAGGCTCCATGCCTAGCATGGAGTTCAATTCAGAGCTCAATCTCAAAACCCTGAGATCATGATCTGAGCTGAAATCAGGAGTGGGCCACTTAACTGACTGAGCCACCCAGGTGCCCCCATCTAATGCAATTTAAAAAAAATTATATTTATGTCTGTAAAATTTTTCTGTTATCACAAATATTTTAACAATGTAAATATGCCATGTTTTTAAAATGTAATTTTACTTATTTGTTGTTGGTATAAATGAATTATTCTGATGATGAAGATTGTGTGTGTGCATGTGTGTTTGTGTGTATGTATGTGTGTGAAGTTTTTGTTTGTGGTAGTTTTAAAACATAGTTGCAAATTCTTGGACACTTCTCCCTTTGAGAGGTAGTGGCTGGGCAGGCCAGGACTGCCTAAGTCCTATCGACATTAACAGAGTGACCTGGAAATAAAGTCATGTGATTTCTAAGGCTAGATCATAACAAGCCTTGCACCTTCTCCTTGTTTGCTGGAACACTTAGAGCCTTGAGATGCCATGTAAGAGCCACAACTAGCCCAGGCCTCCATGCCCTGAAGAAGCCCAAGCCACATGGGAAGTCTACTCTCAGGCTAACACGGCTGTTGGCTGAATCCTGCCTTCAGTACATCTCTGCTCAGGCACCAGATGTGGCTATAAAGCAGCTTACCTGTTATTTTAGCTCCCAGTCATTCTAGTCATTCACAGCCAGTGAACTCTTCCCAGGGGAGGCATCAGATGATGTGGAGCAGAGATATGTCATCCCTGCTGCGCCCTAGCCTAAATTCTTGTCCCACAGAATTCGTGAGTATAATAAAATGATGGCTGTTTTATGCCACGAAGTTTGGGTTGGTTCTTGATGCATCAGAATTTACTGTAATTTTTCTCATGCTGTGTACTTCCTCATTCTTTCATTATAGCACGTATTTCTAAAATTCCCAGACCAGCAAGCAAATTAAACACATACTCTAATTTGAAATAGCAGAGTGCTGATTATATGATACAAGCCATCTCCAAATCTACTTTCCCTTTATGTTTATTAAAATATGTATTCCTAAAATATCCAAGGTATAAAAAATTTCATTAAAAACTTTAGTGTCTCTCTAAATGTTTACATTAGGGATTTAGAAGAACATCTTAGTTACATGGATAAGTGGACAGTGGATGGAAAAGAATGTTCAAATTCAGTTGCACATATTTGTGAAATGGTATAAAAATATAAGGTAACTGCTTGGGCTCATCATCAGTTCCATCCTCACACTTATATTGACTTTTGTGATAATCACATCCATTATTTTACGAACTTAGCCTTCAAGATAGAATAATGAATGGATCATTGACTGAACTGGTCAATAGGCTATTATAATTTCCCTTAATACAGCAATATTGAAGAATCCCAGTTTGTTTGAAAGCTTACAGTTGCTGAATAACCATGAAAAATGATATGTATAATAATGAAGACACTGAGGAAATCAAAAAATTGGGAGAAAAGACAGCAAAAAGTCATGAAACCAGAAAACTATTTTCGAGGTGAAGTTATTTCAGAATTTGGCTAACTTTGTGCTACATATTTTTGAGATGTGAATTAGATTTTTTTAATTCAGCCAACCTTTATTTCATATTTACTGAATGCCAGATAGATTGGATGTTTTCTCTCACATTATTTAACCTCCCCAGACTTGGATACTTCTAATTTCTTTTTATCAGAAATCACTTGCACTGGGAAGACATATATATTTTAGAGAGAGAGAGAGAGCAAGAGGCAGAGGGAGAGGGGGAGGGTGAATTTCAAATGGACTCCATGCTCAGCATGGAGCCCCAGTGTGGGGCAGTCTCACGACCCTGAGATCATGACTTAGCCGAAGTCAAGAATTGGATGCTTAACTCACTGAGCCCCCCAGGTTCCCCATATTGGGAAGATATATTTTTTTAATTTTTAATTTTTTTTTTAAAGATTTTATTTATTTATTTGACAGAGATAGAGACAGCCAGCGAGAGAGGGAACACAAGCAGGGGGAGTGGGAGAGGAAGAAGCAGGCTCATATCGGAGGGGCCTGATGTGGGGCTCGATCCCATAACGCCGGGATCACGCCCTGAGCCGAAGGCAGACGCTTAACCGCTATGCCACCCAGGCACCTCTGGGAAGGTATTTTTTTTTTTAATGATTTTTTATTATATTATGTTAGTCACCATACAGTACATCCCCGGTTTCCGATGTAAGGCTCGATGATTCATAAGTTGTGTATAATACCCAGTGCACCATGCAATATGTGCCCTCCTTACTACCCATCACCGGTCTATCCCATTCCCCCGTCCCCCTCCCCTCTGAGGCCCTCAGTTTGTTTCTCATAGTTCATAGTCTCTCATGTATTTTTAAACAAATGAAATGAGAAGGATATAGTACATCTTAACAAAATCATGATGTGACAAGGGTCTGAAAACTGTGTCCCACTCATTTGTACATTTTTATAAATAAAGTGTATTGTAACACAGCTCATTTGGTTACACATTGTCTTGCTTTGTGCTGCAGCAGATCTTAACAGCTGCAACACAGACTGTCCAGCCTACAAAGCCTAAAATATTTACCACCTGGCTTTTATGTTGATCCCTGGTTTGAGGGTTTACTAAATCTGTTTTTTTTTTTTTAATTTCATTCAGATTTGCTAGAAGTCAGAGCAGAATCTTCCTAAAAAATCTTATTTCACAAGGAGTTGGGTGGCTCAAGTCATTTGTAAAGGAAATTAATGTCTTTCCTCTAGAAAGTGATGCTTAAAACTTGTCATTGACTAGGTATTATCAACCCAGTCAAGCAAATCAGTACCTCATACCTGGAATAAATTGGAAAAAACCTGGAAAGAAAATAAACTGTGGGATTATGAAATGGTTAATTTGCACTTTAAAAAAGTACAACTATTGGGTTCTTGACATTTCACTTAGAATTTAGGGTCTTTGAGCACCTTTCAAATTATTTAGAGTAGAGGGCCATCCCTCTACCTCTCTGGGAGAATATCTTTGGTTTTCTCTCTTCTCATCTGAAGTTCTTGGCTAGTGTTCTCTGGCCTGGGAGGCTATGTGTGCTGGAGGTGAACTAATTCAGTATTGGTGGCCTAAGTTGCCAGACTATGGAACACGTGGGCTGGCCTGGAATGGTGTAAACAAGTGTGATTTGGAGTGTGGGTGAAGAATGGAGCCAAGGTGAGTATCAGAGCAGTAGCATCCATCCTAGGATCACAAGATACATATTTAGATAATGGAAGCAATATTAGAATCCAGAAGCAGAGCAAATAAGGGGAATCTTAAGAAATGGAGTGAGTGCATGGATAGTTGAAATGAAACACCTCTGGATGACACCAGGCAGGGGCCCTGGTGGTTGTCCACATGGTGCGTGGCGGAATGTCTTCACCATTTTGTTCTTTTGTCATTTTGTGTTCTTCCAAGGTGGGAAATCAGCCAGCTCCTTTAGCGGTTGGTAATGGAGCTGTGCTGAGGCAGATCACGCTTAAATGCCCATACAACCCAACATCACCATTGCTTCCTATCATAGATCGTGGTGATGAAGGAAGAAACACTTCCAGCTGATGCCTGGAAAATAGCAGCTACTAAAAGTATGTTCACTAAATAAACACAAATAATTTAATGTTAGATAATCCATGTGAGCATAATTTAATCAGGTTTCCCACCAGTTATTGTTACAAAAAGAATAGAATCATATAAATGTAAAATACAAATACACATAAAGAAAGTATCAATCTAGATTTCTACCTAGTACATTATTCCAGTCCAGGAATATTTAGTTTTAGGCTGTTTTCATGCCTACCATATTCTGGGGATGGTCGAATTATCTATTTTTTCTGAAATGGAAATTTATTGTAGCATTAGGAAATTGGGAAAGTTTAATACTCTTTAAAAGCCAGTCCTTGCTGGGCACCTGGGTGGCTCAGTTGGTTAAGTGTCTGACTCTTGATTTTGGCTCAGGTCAGGACCTCATGGGTCTTGAGATAGAACTCCCTGAGCAGCGGGGAGTTCTCTTCTCTCCCTATCTCTCCCTCTGCCCCTCCCTCCACTCATGGGTGTGCTTCTCTCTTTAAAATAAATAAACAAATCTTGAAAACAAAACAAAACAGTCCTTGCCTTCCTTTTTACCTCCTTCTTGTTAGTCCACTTCCAACACATAGAGCCATGTCTATCGTAAAGAAAATGGAGGTTTCTTCTGAATGATATTTCCGTCTCCCAATATGTATAAGAATTTTTCTGATCTAAGTGGACTGTGTTTTGTCCCTTGCAGGGCAGCAGTGGAGAAGCTCAAAGGAGCAGAAACTGCCCTGTGGTCCCGGGGGTGTGGATACAGTCCGCTTTGATTCTGCTAGCTCTCATTCTGCTAGCGTGACAGCAAGCTCAGGCCCTGCCTATCCCTGAGTTGAACTTTTAAGGCAAGCGACACCTCCTGAGGAGTGAAGATCTTCCTTTCTCAAGACCGAAGGGGCTTCATCTCAGACCATGGAATTTACCATGTCAGGAAACCCTACCTTGCAATTATTTCTGAATCATCTCCTTTCTATCTTATTCGCAAACATAGCCTTCGAACAATTTATTTAAAATGCCACTAATCAGGGAGGAAAAGAATTATTTCAGGAGGGGAGATGTTAGTTTTGCCACTGATTGCTGAATAACTCTTGGGAAAACACTGCTGTTTTAAGTGAGTGGGTTTTAAAATTACAAAGATTAGTAAAGGTAGGGTGGCAGAGAACCAGCCAATTTAAAAATATGTTATGGCCTATTTTTGCAAAGTCTAGCCAATGTGCTGGGTAGTCCTATTACAGAACTTTAAAGTCTTGCAAAAATAATATGTTATCAACCCTCTAATAACTAAGGAATCAGGCTGCAAATGCTATAACAAACTTCAGCTGGAATACTGTAGTATGCTTTAAGCCGTGTTATAAGATTCATGTTAGGAAAAATGGATTGGCACTGGAATTTATAAGACAGTATGTGTATTGTACAAGAATTCATCCAGTGGAAAAGATTATTATCTTATAGGTCCAAGTTCTCCCCGAGGAAAAGAATAGGTTGAGAGTTTAATAAAAGTGTAACTTGCCAATCTGCCTTTCTAGGCTTTTGACCTTTCCAATTGTCATATGCCTATGTGAATAACACCAATAAATCCTTCAATTCTTCATATTTGTCAGTGGGAGAAGCATTAAATCTAACCATTTGGCAATACTTTCTCTTACAGTGATATCCATCCCATATACATGAGGAGGTAATTGGGTTTTTTCTTTATTGATAATAATAGAAGAATACTGTAGCAACATATTATTAAAGCATGTATGTATAATGACTTCTGATAGGGTCTGGAGACTAGATTTATTGATTTATGTTTGTTAACCATTTTGAGAAAAGTTTACCTCTTAATTGTTTTAAATATCGTACTATTTTTTAAATCACACTTCCTTCCTACATTCTTTTTTTAAAGATTTTATTTATTTATTTGATAGAGAGAGACAGCTAGCGAGAGCGGGAACACAAGCAGGGGGAGTGGGAGAGGAAGAAGCAGGCTCCCAGCAGAGGAGCCCGATGAGGGGCTCGATCCCAGAACTCCGGGATCACGCCCTGAGCCCAAGGCAGACGCTTAATGACTGAGCCACCCCGGTGCCCCTCCTTCATACATTCTGATGATGTATATTAGTCCTCTCTGCAAACATGAACACACATACGTACACACAAATCATATGCGCATAATTTTGCCTACAATATCAATGGTGTGATCTCTGATACATACTAACCCACACGTCTTTGGTAGTCCGTGAACCCTAGATTAGGAATCACAGCTTTATGATAGGTTGATCCTCATGTGGATTTTCTGACTGGATACTAATTATAGTTTCCTTAGTTTTTAGAACTCATTATTGAGTTCATAGTCAATAATGTCAGCGAAGAGAAAAAGGTAAGCATCCGTTTTCTTTATTGACATCTTTGTATTTACTAGTGTATTGCAAACATTAAAAAACCCAAGCAAAACCTTTATGGGTATGATTGTTTTAAGAGAAACAGATTAAGCATGGATGATATTTAATAGGCAGCTTGACATCGATGCCATCATTCAATCTCCCTGTTACGGGAATAGTTGCATGCAGGCTTGCTCTTCTCCAAACTTCTTTCTTCCTCTGGCACAAGGCTGACTGCCTTGCAGAGATTCCTGTAGTTGGGTGTGGCCATTTGACGGAGTTCCGGTCAACAGCGTATGGAAGTGAGTGATGTATGTCATTCCTGACTTGTCTTAGACCTCCTATGCATGGTCTTCATGGCTTGGTGGACATGAACACAGAGACCTCGGGAGGCATATGCTGGAGATAACATGGGCATTAAACAGAAGGGACCTGGTCCCTAAATCACTTCTTGGAGGAAAGCTGCTGCTGAACAACCATTTTGGACTTTCGTGTTAAGCTACATAAGGTTTGGGGTTTCTCTGTAATAGCAGCTAAAAGGATCTGAACTTCTACACACTGTTCACTGAATAATGCAGAGTAGAAAACTAGAGGGGCATTGCCAAGAGTCTTTTCATTCAGTTTATTTTCAGTGTTTTGTGCCACATGCTGTTTACTAGTAACTGGTTGGATGGAATAATATCTGATATTATCTAGTTTCAACCTGAACTAATCCTCAACGATGGACAAATGGCTTAAAAAGTTTCCTCCAGAGAAAATATGGTGTGAAGAGTGTTCTAATAATGCAAACAGATATGGAAATCCCAAAGAGGCATAGATGCACCTTCTTTATGAGTGGAATGAAGACTTCAGCAGTCACATAAATGGTAAAAGCAATAATTTGATAACATGGTATCAGAAACTCAACCAATCAGAAAGGCTATTTGAATTATTGATATATACCCATCATTAATAACAATAAGCTTTGTCCCATATTGTACTTTGGAGTATTAGGTAGTAACAGACAGCACATATATAAAATATGGGGGAGAGCATGTTCAATTTAAAACCCTGATAAAGGTACCAAATCAAAATCCTTTGGAGAGCACTGGTCTAGAAACTTGGGATTCTGTATTCCACTCGCTCATTCAGAAGAGTATATGGGTATTAAGGAGGGCACATATTGCATGGTGCACTGGGTGTTATATGCAAATAAGGAATCATGGAACATTGCATCAAAAACTGGGGATGTACTGTATGGTGACTAACAAAATAAAAATTATTAAAAAAAAGAAGAATATAAATTTACCACAACCATTTGGACACTGCGGTTCTAGACACAACTTTGGGATTAGCCTGATCTAAAGTCAGTTACTCAGGAGGCTAAGGCTATCCTACTGGTGATCCCACCAAAATCAAACAGTTATCAATTTAGTTATTAAAAAAAAAAGAAAAAAGGAAAAAAATGTCTCCCCTTTTCATGTATATATGCTAAGTTGGCTAGTGAACATAGTGAACCTTGGGACCAGCTGGAGTTTGGGGCTGCAATAATCTGCAATTTCAGTTTCAAAATTAAAGAGATAATACTTTTCTATTTAATTATTGAGATTTCTGCAGAATAATATTGAATTGGCAAACCTGTTACAGAATAGAAGTGAGGGAGGGCAGAATTTATTTTAAGTTTCAGATTTCCCAAATTTTAATGACATCCGCATGGGTTTTCTAGATGGTTTACCTAATGTCTAGATCTCACTCTTGAAACCATAACAAACGTGTTTAGGAAATCAACCATTCTTTGTAGTGAGGGGAAAAGTAACTTGATTTTTTAAGATGTTATCCTGTTTTTTTTTGTCATAAAAATAGTATTTTTTCATTAAATAAAAACCTTTAGAAATGGAGAAAAATATAAAGAAAAACATTATAATCCAGGGATAGCTTCTTATACTATATATTGGGTCCATATCTTATATATAGATTTGTATCCCACTCTTTCATATTAATATTATGAAAATGTCATTTGTTCTAAACTCTTCAATTCTGAGTTTTAAAAGTTAGGTGTGATTATTATTATAAATGAATAGCTAATATTATGAAGTACCATAATTCTTTTAAATATTTCCTTATTGTATGTTTAAATCAATTCCATTTTTTTCCTGTTATAAATAATGCAATGATGAACATCGTTCCACATTAATCTTTAATTGAATTTCTGTAGTTACTCAAGATAAATTCCTAGAAGTAGAATTATACTGAGTCAAATTATATGAACATTTAAGAGGGTACTAATAATTTTACTGTAATGCCACCAGTATTGACTATTATTATTTTTTAAATGATATATTACTTTTGTTTTGGTGTTTCTTTGCTTACTGGTTAAGTTGAAATCTTTTCATACATTTACTAGGTTTGTTTTTCCTCTCTTAGCATATCAGTTGTATTTTTTTTTTTTTTTTTTACTTCTTTTACATTTACAACAAATCCTGGTCCATATTCAAATAACACTATACCACTTTACAGGTAGTGAGTACCTTATAATAAGAAAATAACCCTAATTCCTTCCTCTTGTCAATTGTGTCATTGTTGTCATTCGTTTCATTAATATATAAACAGACATAAGCATATGTAACTATACATAAAATGTATTCATAAGCATATATAATTGAATGCATTGTTGCTATTATTATTTTGAACAAACTTATCTGTTAGATCAATTAAGAATAAGAAAAATAATACTTTTATTTTATAATCACTTATTCTTTCTTTCTTTGATGTTTTTCATTTCTTCCTTTATGTAGATCTGAATTTCTGACCTACATTATTTTCTTCTCTCTAGAGACTTGTTTAAACATTTCTTGCAAGGCAGGTCTGTTGGCAACAAATTCCCTCAATTTTTGTTTGAGAAAGTATTTCTCCCTCACTTTGGAAGGATAATTTCCTTCTGGGAAACTGAATGCTAAGTTGGTATTTTTTTTCTGTCAACACTTTAAATATTTCCCTTCACTCTCTTCTTGCCTGCCTTGTTTCTGAGAAGCTGGATGTTAATTCCTATCTTTGTTCCTCTAAGGTGTGTTTCCTGTGGCTTCTTTTAGGATTTTTTATTTTTATTTTCTGTAGTTTGAAGGTGATATGCATAGGTGTAGTATTTTCTTTCTTTCTTTCTTTCTTTCTTTCTTTCTTTCTTTCTTTCTTCTTTCTTTCTTTCTTTTTCTTTCTTTCTTTCTTTCTTTCTTCCTTCCTTCCTTCCTTCCTTCCTTCCTTCCTTCCTTCCTTCCTCCTTTCTTTCTTTCTTTCTTTCTTTCTTTCTTTCTTTCTTTCTTTCTTTCTTTCTTTCTTTCTTTCTTTCTTTCTTTCTTTCTTTCTTTCCGCATTTATTCTCCGTGGTGTTCTCTGAGTTTCTTGGATATATGCTGTGGCTTCTAACATTAATTTTGGGGAAATTCACAGTCATTGTCTCAAATATTTCTTCAGTTCCCTTTTCTCTTTCTTCTCCTTATCGTATTCCCATTATTCATATATCTTCCGTAGCTGTCCCACGTCTTTGGATAGTCTCTTCTGTATTTTTCAGTCTTTGTTTTCTTTACTTTTGGGTTTCGAGGATTCTACCCATCTAGCCTCTAGCTAAGAGACTGTTTTCAGCTGTGTCCAATCTACTAACAAGCCCATCCAAGGCATTCTTCATTTCTGTTACAGTGTTTTTTAAAATCTCGAATTTAGTTTTGTTTTTTTCCTTACGATTTTTCTCTCCATGCTTACATTGCCCATTTGTTGTTGCATGTTGTGTACTTCATCCATGAGAGGCCTTAGCACCTGAATCATAGTTGTCTTAAATTCCTGGGATGGTAATTCCAACATCCCCGCCACGGTTGGCTCTGATGCTTGCTCTGTCCCTTCAAACTGTGTTTTTTGCCTTTTGGTATGTTTGTAATTTTTTCTTGATAGCCAGACATGACTCTGGGTAAAAGGAACTGCTGGAAATAGGCCTTTAGTAATGTGGTGGTCAGGTGTTGTGGGTGGGGGGGGAAGGGAAGCGTCCTACAGTCCGATGATTAGGTTTCAGTCTTTGAGTGGGCCTGTGCCTCTGGACTGTGAATTTCATGAGTATTTCACAGATCCCCCCCCCCCTTTCATGGGTCAAATGGCCAGGGTAGGCTGGAGTTGTCTATTTCCCTTCCCCCAGGTCAGTTAGACTGGAGGACACCCCAGCAGGTGAGGCTCTGGTTAATTAGTTTCCTGCGAGGGCAGGCCTTGTTAAGACCAAGGATATAAAAATGGCTCTCTCCCCTCCCCCTGCCGGAAGCTGAGGAAGCTCGCCTGTTTAAAGCTGGGGGAGTCTGGTAGAGTTCCTGGAGGCAAGTTTCTCAATCTTGAGAGGGCCTCTCTATAACTGGGTCCCCCGCAGGTTTTACCTCCGAGCATTGTCCACATCGCCTGTCCAGCGACTCGTCGATTCAGGGTCCCTGCCCAGGCACTGGTTCCTGATTTGGTTTCTGCTCTGGAGTCTCTGTTTCTGCAGGTAAGTTCTGACTCCGTTTTCTTGTATCTCTCCGACTTGGAGGCCGCGGTTTGCCCTGTGTATTCTCCTCTTTCATGGACCTAAGGAGAGTCGTTGATTTTTTCCAGTTTGTTCAGCAGTTTACTTGTTGTTAGAACTGGGTGGCAACTTCTAAGCTTCTCATGTGTGGAACCAGAAGCCTTCTTTCTTCTTTTAAATCTTTTCTTTTCCTATTTTAAATAACTTTAGAGTTGGGGTAAAAGTTGCTCAAACAGAACAAGGAAAGCCTGTATATTTCCACTCACATTCCCAACAGACTGACATTTAATCTCTTCTGAATTATTATGCCTTTTAGGAATGTTTCAAAAAAGGAATAATTATATAGAATTTTGCTGAAATAGGATTGGTTTCCAGAGAACAGGCCAAATTTATCTCCTTCATTTGGCCTGTATTCGTATTTCCGTTTTCTCTTCTGCACGGTGACTTTTCCAGTTAGCCAGTGCCCTTTTCAGAGCTTATACTCAGACCTTCTGACCTCCAACAATCTCGTGCATGTTCTGTTTTACGTCCTCTATTTTGTTTGTGCTATTAGTTGGGTCATAGATGTAATATTTTTCCTTGGCCAACTCTAGCAGGAGTATACTGTGACACCCACTACATAAATCTGAGATGTGGTGATAGGGAGAAGAGATGGTGAAGCTAAGTTTTGAACGGAAAGACCCGGGCGTTTAGATTTGAAACCTGAAAACTTTGTTATGGATCTGTTTTCTTCCCGCTATTATATTGAAAAACGCCTGAGTTAGTGACGTTTCTCATATGTGCTATAAAAAATTTAACTTTGATATAGGGAGAACATACATGGTTTTGAGTAAATACCACTAATGCCAGAAATCTGGAGGCTGAGACCCAGGTGGTAGTCTTCCTAATCTTGATTGCCTGGAACATTTCAAGTCTATAAGGCCTCCCACAGCGGGGAAACATCCGAGGAAATACTCATGACTCGGGAGAAAAATCACGTTTTCAGACTTGTTTACTCTGTCTTCTTAGTGGCAGTTAGTGTTTATTAAAGGACAAGTGTTGCTATGGTGATGGGAGAGGCATACCAGGAGGGAATTGGGGAAAATGTTGCAACTTGAGAAGGATTTACTTTTTATAAAATGAAAGTTGACTCTTGAGCTATATTTGAGGTTCTTGTTGCCATCCTCCTCGTCTATACATGACAAATCAATTAAAAATATTTTGATGTCCATCCCCGTTTACATTATTTTTTGCAATGACTCCAGGGTGGCCCCGGCTACTGGCTATTGGAGTGTGGCAGGGAGGGGTGCTGTGGCAGGGGCCCTCGCTTTCCTATTTTTGTAGATTTCCCTGTTCCTCAATCAGACCCGCAGGACTTTTGTCTTTTACATTAACCTTTTAAAAATCAGCTTTTTGAATTCAGTTCTGATACCTGCTTTCAGATGAATTTCTATTTTCCTTATGTTTTTATTAATTACACCTGTAATTCCCGTAGTTCCCATCTCTAGACTTCTTGTCATAGGAAAAATAAACCCTGTTTAAGCCTGCTTTGTCAAATGTTTTGTTGCTCACACCCAAATGTTATCAGTAATTGATAAACCTAGAGTTTGTTTTTGATAAATCTGGAGTTTAATAAAAGTATCCTCTTTTAAAATGAACTTTTTAAAAGATTTGTTTGAGAGAGCGGGAGAGAGAGCCCGTGCACGCGCACATGTGGGAGCATGCAGGGGAAGGGGCAGAGGGAGAGAATCCCCAAGCCAACTCCTTGCCAAGCACGGAGCCTGAGATGGACTTGAATATCAGGACCCTGACATCCTAATCTGAGCTGAAACCAAGAGTCAGGCGCTCAACTGATGAGCCATCCAGGTGCCCCTATTTCATTAACTCTTTATCTGGTTATCACTAACTTCAGCCCCCAATGCACAGGTGTCAGCCTTTTCGTAATAAAAATAACTCCCAGTTTTTGGATACTGCTTGATAGTAAATCTTTTAATTTTTGCAAGATTTGTTTATTGTCCCTTAATTGCTATTTTACCATGAATTTATAAAATCTGTATTAGGAAGTATTATCTAGATATCACTTAAAATCCCAGGATGTCCTAATAGGTGATTTTTTTTTTTTTATTCTACATTGATTTCTGAACTTCTATGGATATAATTGGATCAGCATATCAGGCTTCCAAATTGCCTTATCTTTAAGATGATTTGGACTGTTTTTCAGTATTTCATCAATAACTTGAGCAAGGTAAATTTCAACTAAGCAAAAAGTTTTGGAGCAAACATGATAATACCTCATGATACCTTGGACCTCTGTAGAATTGACATTAAACTCCTTGAATTATACACTCTAAAAATAGGTGATTTAGCAAGCAACAAATCACTTATTTCGTGTGCACTTGCTTGTTGAGAAGTTGTTGGCAACCTTAGCATACCAAGACCCAGTCCTCTGTTTTCCTGTCTCTTGATGATCCCTTGCATTTGGAGGTCGGCAAGACGGACTCCAGCTGGTGCATGTCTTCGCTTAGACTTGCCATTTGTAGTCCTTGAGGACTTCAGACTTTCCAACCAGAAGGCTAAAAATGTTTACTGACTCGACTCTTTTCTGACTTTACTCCTAATAATTAAGAGAGAATGTGGCAGAGAAATTCCCTAGGGGATGGGCCAGTCCGGTGGTTCCCAAAGAGGAGTGAGTTCTTGGACCAGCCGCATGAGCATTACCTGTGAGTATATTAGGAAAACAGATTCTCGGGCCACACCTCAGACCTGCTGGATAAGAAACCAGGGATGGGGCCTTGCGGTCTCTTCTTTCTTCTTTTCTTCTTCCCCTCCTCCCTCTTTTTTTTTTTTTTTTAACAAGCCCTCTAGGTGATTCTGATACATACTCAGGGTTGAGAACAGCTGACTTTCATCATTAGGATCAAAGGAGGAATAGGCTCTAATTAGTCCAGAACTGTTAAGTTCAGTGGGCAATCTGAGGGGAAAGAGAAGGGAATTTTTCTTCAGTCAGCAAGGACAGCTGCTGTCGGCAAAGAAAATCCGTCGATAAAATAGCATTGGCTGCACAACGTGAGGAAAGATGTCTGATGCCAGCCCTTCTTAATTTTTCTTTTTTACCAATCTGTTAATAGGCATTGAGCCATATTTTGAGAAAGGTGCAAGGGTGTTTAAGACCCTCCAAGAATTAAGTGTTCTTGGGGGCTGGCCGTGGGGGAGAAGCGTGGGGTGGGAAGACAAAGCAAAACTCGGCGAACACTTTCAAGGGGCACAGACGACAGGCTTTAGAAACCTAGAGAAGAGAGCAATTAAACATGAAAGGCATTTCACTTAGTTGAAATGAAGGCAGAGCTCGGCAGTGTAATGGGTGACACTTGCCATCTGTATGCGGCTCCGAGAGACCTGCGAAAGGAACAGAGGGCTGGAGGCACGTGAGTGGTGATGCTGTGGATTGTTTCAGTAATAACTTGTGCTCCAGGGAAGCCGCGGTGAAGAAACATGAACGCAAACACAATCAAAATACTCAGCGACAGTCTTTTCATCTTCTGAGGAGTGTACACTTCAGCAGGGAAAACAAGCCACTTATACAAGAAAGAGAGCGGCGCGACGAAGAAAGCTCGGTGACCCTACAAGCGAAATTGAAGGGCACAGCGAGAACCACGTCTTGGGAAACCCGAGGAGATCCAGCCCGTGTGGGTTTTGACCCACCATTTCAACCTGATCCACTGCAGCTCACTGCATCCTAATTGTGAAAAGGAAGAATTGACTGAGGAGAAAAATCAACTCCCACTATTGTTCCAGAGACATTTTCCAGCCAGGAAAGAATTCAATCTCTGAAGATCTGGCGGAGGCCGCTGTGCGGGGACTGCTTACAAAGCTCACTCTCTGTGATTTAAAAGCATGAAATAACCTTATTTCAAAGTTGAGAGTCTTAAAAACAAAACAAAACAAAACAAAAAACAACCCCCCCCCCTTGTCTGCCCTCGCAGCCTGAATTTTGAATCAGGCTTGGAATAAAGTCGAGGAGTCTGTGTGTGCACTCAAATATCTGTTATCAAAAGCCTGATCATTCTTTTCAAAATTCATGGCAAATACTATTTTTTTCCCGGTACTATGTTACCATCCAAAATAAATCTTGAAGGGCATTCAAATTTTGGAGCAATTGCTGCGGAGAAACAAACTCACAGGAACTCCATTTGTACCGTGTATACGGAGTCCTGGTGTAGTCAAGTCAGACTGTTGAAGGAGGAATTGTCCTTAAAGAATAGCTGTCAGTATTGCAAGATCATAGTGTGGGGTCTGAGAAGATCATTTCAGCTCTGTTCTGTTTTTTTCTTGTTCCTCCTCCTATGCAACATACGCCTTTAGGTCCATTTTATTTGAGGCAATAGGGCATTTTGGGGGCTTTGGGTGTCAGTAACTTTTGGCTGTCTGGATAACTTGTGTGCCTGCTTTCTAGAAAGAAGTCCATAAAACTCCAAATAAAACCTCTTTACCCATCATGTAACTCTGCTGTGCTTGAGAGTTGCCTCCTGTAAAGTAAATAAAGCCATATTGATTTCTCCTGGGCCACACAATCTATTTTGTGGAATTTTCTCTTATCCAGCTCAAATCCCTGCATGGGTTTTCTGGCTAGCTGTTTTTCAGCATGGCTGAGAGCTGGACTGGCTGGCTGGAAATACAGGTAGCTACCATGCAGAAAAACCCCAGCATTGAGCCTCTTTTTTATATTTAGTTATAGAGTCAGAGAGAAACTCTGTCATCCATAGCACTTGTCATTATTGCTATTAAGGCAAAAGCTTCCAGGTTCCAAGCTTAAGGAAAACGTAGGAGGAGGTGGAAATAAAAGTGTCTGAATTATCCACACACATTCTAGGTGATGAATTTTCTTAGGAGGGCCTCAGGCTAGCAATAGCACTTAAAAGTTTCTCCCAACCCTTTGCTTCTACCCAGGGTCACACACTATATAGCCTTTGATCCCAAGAACTGTGTTAGCAAGGGAATAATTATATTAAAAATAGGAGTGAGATTTTTGTGCTATTTAATGTCCATGTGTGTCTTCGCCATTAATTCCTTTAACTATTGACAGTTTATAATGTCTCTGGCATTTCATGGAATTAAAGACGTAAGACCTAGCCCCTACTATCAAGAATCTCAAAATCTAGTAGGAAAGCTCTGGCCAGACACCAGCATTACATAATGCACAGGTCGCACCGTTATAATAGGTAGATGGATGAAGACTGGATGGATAGACCATATATAGGATAGATAGGTAGATGGATGGATAGATGCCTAAGCGGGTAAGTAGGTAAGTAGACATCTGTGAATTAGATATTTTCAATCTCAGAATTAAAGCAGACCTCAAGGCCTACATGGTCTAGCTTCTTGCTACCCTGTGACACAATATTCTCCTGTCATTTCCCTTTGTTTCTTTTTTTTTAAACCTAAAACCTGTATATAATCTATACAATTGATGAGCTTGAAGGTAAGTCCTACATCGAAAATTATCACAATTTATATCATATGTTTACGTCTTTACCTTTGAAAGTTTCTTCTCACCTTATCTATGATTTTCTAGCTATAAGAACACTTAAGACCTACTCTCAGGAGCACCTGGGTGGCTCATTCAGTTAAGCATTCAACTCTTGATTTTGGCTAAGGTCAGGATCTCAGGGTTGTGAGATTGAGCCCCACCTCGGGCTCTGCACTGGGTGTGGAGCTTAAGCAAGCTCCAGGAGATTCTCTCCAGGAGACAAACCATAAGAGACTCTTAATCATAGGAAACAAAGTGAGGGTTGTTGGAGGGGAAGTGAGTTGGGGGATGGGTAACTGGGTGATGGGCATTAAGGAGGGCATGTGATGTAATGAGCACGAGGTGTTACAAACAACTGATGAATCACTGAACCCTACCTTTGAAACTAATACACTGTATGTTAATTAATTGAATTAAAATAGAAAAAATTCTCTTCCTCTCCCTCTGCCCCTCCCCTATCCTCTTTCTCTCTCCCCTCTCAAAAACAAAAACAAAAACCCAAAACACAAAAAACTACCCTCTTAGTAAATTAAGTGTATAGAGTATTGACTGTAGTCGTCAAGCTGTACAATAGATCTTTGAGACTTGCACATCTTTTATAACTGAGACTTTGTACTTTGACTAATACCTTGTGTATTGCATGGTGCACTGGGTGTTACACGCAACTAATGAATCATCGAACTTTACATCAGAAACCGGTAATGTAGTGTATGGTGACTAACATAATATAATAAAAAAATCATTAAAAAAAAAAAAACAAAACCCTCTGTTTCCCTTTCCCCCAGGCCCTGGCAAGCACCATCCCGGTATCTGCTTCTATGAGTTTGACTATTTCAGATTCCTCATGAGTAGTAGCATGTAGTATCTTTCTGTTTTTGGCTTATTCATTTGTAATTCATTTGTAGTGTTTTGTCTTCCATTTCTGATTTAGTGTCTTTTTTCCCTTAATCTAACTAAAGTGTTCTCAATATTGTTTTGGGGGGAAAAACCCCTCATTTTTATTTTTCTACTTTATGATTTATTTCTGCTTTAATTTTAATTCCTTTCTGCTAACTTTGGGCTTAGCTTGTTCTTTTCTGGTTCCTTGAGGTCTGATTGTGATTAGTTGTTAACTAATGTAGGTGTTTATCACTATTAACTTTCATTTTAAAGAAGTATTTATCTTAGAGTGGACGTGCATGGGCGTTTGGGGAGGGCTGGGGGCAGTGCAGAGCAAGAGAGGAACTTAAGCAGCCTCCACGCAGAGCGTGCAGCCTGTGGTAGAGCTTGATCTTATGACCCTGAGATCGTGATCTGAGCAGGACCCAAGAGTTGGATGCTTAACCGACTGTGTCACCCAGGCACCCCTTAACTTCCTTTTAGTACAGCTTTTGCTGTATCCCATATATTTGATAAGTTGTGTTTTTTCATTTGTCTTCAGATATATTCTAATTTTTCTCAATTTTCTTTGACTCGAAGGTTAAGAGTGTGTTCAATTTCTATGTGTGAATTTCTTTTATCTTTTTTCATTTCAAGTTTTACTCCATGGTGGTTGGAAAAGATACTTGAAATGACTTTGGTCTTTTAAGTAAGTTGAGACTTGTTTTGTGGCCTAGCTTGCGACCTAACCTGGGAAACATACCATGTGCACGTGAAGAATGAGAATTCTCCTGTTGAGTAGGATGTTCATTATGTGTCTATTAGGTCTGTTTGTCTGTAGTATAGTTTAAGTCTGCTTTTGCCTTATTGATCTTCTGTCCAGACACTCTGTCCATTATTGTAATTGGGCTATTGAAGCCTACTATTGTATTGCTGTCTCTCCCTTCAGATCTAAAGGTGCTCTGATGTTGGGTGCATCTGTATTTTTCATATCTGTCTATTGAAGTGACCATTTTGTCATGATGTAATGACCTTCTTTGTTTCTTGTGATAGTTTTAACTTAGTCTTTTCTTTTTTCTGATAAAAGTATAGCCATTCCTACTTTTTTTTTTTTTTTTGTATTTATGTGGAGTATCTTTTCCTATCCCTTCATTTTCAGCCAATGTAGGTCATTAAATCAAAAGTAGATCTCTTATAGACATCATGTAGTTGGAATTTGGGTTTTTATCCATGCAGGCATTCTGTCTCTTGATTGGCAAGATTAATCTAGTTATATTTAAAGTAACCATTGATAGTTATTGATTTCTTGTTAATTTCTGTTTTGTAGCCTTGTTTCTCCTTACTGTCTTCCTTTTGTGCTGGTGGTGCTGCTGGTGGTGGTGCTGCTGCTGCTGGTGGTGGTGGTGGTGGTGGTGGTGCTGCTGCTGCTGCTGCTGCTGCTGGTGGTGGTGGTGGTGGTGGTGCTGGTGGTGGTGGTGGTGGTGGTGGTGGTGGTGGTGGTGGTGGTGGTGGTGGTGGTGGTGGTGGTGGTGGTGGTGGTGGTGGTGGTGGTGGTGGTGGTGGTGGTGGTGGTGGTGGTGGTGGTGGTGGTGGTGGTGGTGGTGGTGGTGGTGGTGGTGGTGGTGGTGGTGGTGGTGGTGGTGGTGGTGGTGGTGGTGGTGGTGGTGGTGGTGGTGGTGGTGGTGGTGGCAGTCTGTTCTCCCCAGGGTTTTTGTATTTTCTGTTACCTTTGTTGGAATTCTTTTCCCTGAGATAAACACATCTCTTGCTCCTTCTTTTATTTCTGATGCCTCTTCAAACGTCCTCTTATAAGAAAGTAAAAGTATTCCCTCATCACCCTATTACCACCACCATTCTCTCTGCTTTTATCTTTGTTCTTCATCACTGCCTATCATGTTATGTTTATTGCTTCCTATGTCTTCTAGAATGTAAGCTCCATAATATTGTGAACTTCTGTTAATCACTATATTTCCAGTGCCAGAATAGTAACTGACATGTTGTAGGTACTTCAATGAATGAATGACTAAATTGATGTAAAGTCAACCTGTAGGAGACCGTAGAGGACTTTGGATTCTGTGTTAGGGAATTTAAGCTTTATTTGGTAGCTTTATCAGTTAACTACTGCCACAAAAATACAATGTCATAATAGAACTATAAGCTTCTATTTCTTTTGTATCTGCAAATCAATGACTAATGTTTCACTGATTTAGGCTGTGCTCAGGGGATGATTATGCTCACTTTCACACACCTGTAGTCAGGTGGGTCTATAGCTGATCTTGGGCTGCACTCAGCATGGGCTGGCACGGCTTGACTCTTCATTTTCCTCCTGGGACCAGCAGACCAATCCGGGAATTTTCAACTCCGGTTCATGACAGATCCAAAAGAGCAAGATCACCTGTCATACCAGTTCTCAGTCCTCTGTGTGCATCATGGCTGCTAACATTGCATTGGCCAAAGCAAATTATGTGGCTAAGCCCACAAGAGAAAGGCTAAGATTTGAATCAAATCTACCATAACAGGTAATGTTACTTTATGAGGTTCAGCAGTTTAACTCCTTTACAGATTACTACATAACATTAAAAATTTTCTAGTGTTGATATTATCTGGAGCCAACATTGAATTAATGACAGGTAACCATTGTGCAGCCTACCAATAAAATAGTTTCCAACATGCTTATGATGTTATATATATGTCCTAATCACAGTATACCCCGTAAATAGGTCAATAACTTGGACTGTTCAGAGATAGTTTGTCTTATACAATTTATTTTCCAGCTTTTATCCTAGAAACAACAAAGTGCTCCCTCTGCTCCCATTCAATTTCCCTTTTGTAGGAATTTAATTTATAAGACTGCTGACTTTAATTACAGATGGAAGCATGAAACTGTTCTATCAAAAAGTAATTGACTGTCATAATAGTATAGCTTTGAGATTTTCTTATTTTCCTCTCCCATCTAAAAAGAATAGGCTCTAGAGATTAGAGTTAATGATGCTGATGGTGTACTGATTGCTGGATTATTTGTTTTCTTCTTGCATTTGGGACTAACCTGATTATTTTAAGAACACCTGCAATTCTTTAGCAAATGTTTAATTCCAGTCGGGGAAATTTGCCATCACGTGTGGGTACTGTAATATTACAGTGTTTCCAAAGATGATAAGATGACAATTTTGTGTGTTTAATAAAAGGACCAGCAGGGAATAATTTCAATACCGGGAAATATTTGGGAGTTGAAACATTTGTCACTAGCAGGATTGGGTTAAACAGAATTCTTAGGTTGTATTTCCTAGAAAAACTGAAGTCACATCTCCTACATCCAAGAGGTGAAAGGGGTAGGGAAAGTTATATTTTTGCTTATAAATATGGCCAACCAATAAGTCTTTAATGAGTGCATACTATATTCCGTATAGTCAACCATTAGCTAAAATCCTTAGCACCTTCTATGAATTGGAGCCTGAGTGGAGTCAGTTATTGACAGGTGAATCTTCTCATATTTCAGTGATGTCTATTGCCATTCATTGTCCCAGTTAGAATCGACCACTTTAACAGTGTCCAAGAAAGGCTCTGTGCTTCCTATGCTAAAATGGAACAGGCTTGCTTGCTTGTCTTTTTTTTTTTTTTTTTTTTTTTTTTTTTTTTTACTGTTTTAAAAGTCATTCCCTCCTCAACATCTGCCCCCAATTCTTTACTTTGCCAACTTTCTGCAAATGATCTGGTAATTTTCTAATTGGTTTTATTTTAAACATTGGATGAAAGTAATTAAATGGCGAACAAGTCAATACAAGCATGCACAGTCCCACAAGGACACCCAAAGATGGGTACAAAGAAGCAAGTATATTTTCTTAACTCAGTCTGTCATTAAAACCTTAAAAATAGTCTCTATTAAATAAGGTAAACAAAATTACTAGCAAATAGATCTGAGCCATTTGCTGGCATAAACATGGGTTTAACCTCTAAAAATCTCAGCCAGACTGTGATGGAACAATGACAAATTTCCGGAACGTTCTTCACTAGGCAGTTTTGTATAAATTTTGAGATGAAACCAGGTATATTTTGGAGAGTCTATCACCTCGTATCTGTGACATTTCACATAATGACTCTGTAAAGATATATTCTGACACATTCTCATTAGCAAGTTATATAGGTTGCTTATTAAAGTAGTGGAAATTACTTTGAACTCTGCAAAGCTGGGTAAATGACTATGTGAGAATGAGTTAATCAGCTCTCTTTGTTAAATGTTTTTCTAAGTGTGGGAGGTCTTGGCAGGTAATTTGGCGCTCTCTGATTTGCAGCTGCTGTCATCATTGCTATGTGTGATGGATACGTCTGCCTGGACAGATTTGCAACCTGACACTAATGCTGATGAATGGTTTAAAGATACTAACTTATTGATAATTTCAGAAGTGCCCCTGGAATTGGATCTAAGAGGCTGGTTTCCAAGTTACTACTCCATGTCATGATGTTACTGTCGAGGCAACATTTCTTTGTGGGGAGTTTTGAGTTAAGGTTCATATCATATCATGTGTAGTAAAAAATGCGACTAATTATGCTATGAATTTTCTCTAGTAGAACAAATTCCACTCTCTGCTTTGGTATCATGTAGACATTCTACATAAAATGGATTTCTTTATGGTTATCACATCACATTTTTACCTGAAACTACTTTATAAAGGGAGGTACCGTCTTTTCTTAGTAGCTGCGGCATGTTTTGCCAGAGACGTAAAATGTTAGGCTTGAATGGAACATGTGATAACACCCAGCCCGCGGCTTCTCAAAACTACTCCAATGTCGGAGGAAGGTGAATGTCCTGCATCCTGGAGTCTGAGGGTAGAGCATAATACAAATTATTTGAGGTTTTAAGATTTTGAATCTTCATCCATAATATACCCATGTCCATTGAACCAGGATTTCAGCTCTGCCGAACTACCTTGTTCGCATGAATTAGCTAGGGATCCCCATTCCCTATCCTGTGCGAATTCTAATGCCTTTCTCAAGATGTCTGGAAATTCCTGAAGGCTTCTGTTCTCTGGAACACCTGTCTCTGTGATTTCCTGTTTCACTTCAGTCTTGCTGAAGTCTTCATCTGCTGCTCTCACTGACCCTTGCTGGTAGAACACCTTCCGTCCTTCCACCCCTCCTTCCATCCCTCTTCCAGAATGCAACTCCTACAGGGTACATGTAGGAATATCAGACCTCAGTAAAAATCTGAGTGGCAAAGGCCTTACATCATAGCTAAGTGCATGTTAAAAGTAAACATTGTTCATCGGTGTTCTTAAAATCACCTCTGTTGCCCCTACTGCCAGCATCTTCTCACTAGCTCACGTGAGTGGGCTCCTCTTCTGCCATCACGTGGCTCATTCTATTACTTCATCACTTTTTCTTCCCCTCCACGGCCCCCCCCCCCGCCCCAGACTCCATTCTTTCCTGAGTTTACCTATAAATTTTTGCTAACTTCCTATCCAGAATGGTTTGACTATCTCTTTGTCTAGCCCTGGCAAATTAAGGCTATTCCACTTGGCACCTCTTTATAATTAAACGTTTCCATCAAGGTGGTTCCTTGAACAAGATTATAGAATTTCTCTGTTGAATAAAGGGTCTCTTTTTTTTCTCCCATGCTATATTGATTTCAAAACAGTTTGTCCCCCTTAAATCTTCAGTATATTTTCTGCTTCAATATATCCCCATTCTTTGATAATTTTGTGTTTACCACTAAATATCCTAACAATCGGTTTGAGAAGGATAGGTCTATTTCAGCCTCTCCTCTGTTACAAATGAGTAGTGAAATTCAGGGACATGAAGTGACCTCCTCCATGTCCCCAAAATGAGAACATTTAACAAGGAATATAAAATTCCTCTGTCTCATCATTCAAGATAGACTAAGATCCTCATTTTTAGTGAAATTATGTTACACAAGTACATCTCTACTTTCCAATAGGGGTTTCTTAACAGCGTTCATTTTTGAAGGAAAATGTTGTATTTTAATAAAAATCCATGTAAAAGCTCCAATGACATGAGTTCTCTTTCCATTTGTACCTGCATTGACTGGTTGGTGAAAGCTTTTGGAATATTACCTCCAGAAAATTTCAGAGTTATTATAAATACGTACCATTCTGTAGGAAGGTTAATTTGTTTGCCGGATTCTGTCCTGGTATATTTGTTTTCCTTCGCCCTGACAGTGAGTCAGTCACATGGTTATCAAAGAGCAGCAAGACCTTGAAGAACTGCTGTCTCAGAACTGAGGACAAAGTTTCTATTTTGGTTCTCTCCCCTGTGGATTTTTTTTTTTCCCCTCACATGCTTTGGGTTTATTAATTTGCAGGATTGCCTACACATATTCTTGTGGGTACAGCTACTCATCAAACACATACTTTCTGAATTCTTTGTGCTCTGAATTATGCAAATTTTAATCAAGGATTAAAATATATACACACACGTACATACTGTGGGCCCTTATTCTCACATTTTTATAACTTATTTGGGGAGAAGAAACCTAGGTAAGTGAAAATAAGTAATGCAAGATCTAACGTTTTGAGGAAATAGAAGAAATACAAAGCTGAATGACACGGGAAATGGAAGGTACCGAGTCAAACATGTTTGTGTTCCTTTTAGTCCATCTGTCAAAAGCTATGAACTCTGTAAGGGAGGGCACGTAGGCGTTCACTAAAATTTTCTTACTATTTTCCAGGATTCAGGGACTTAGGGAAGCCCACTCATGAGGGATTTGAACCTCAGGTGAAGAAATGCTAGGACAAACTGGAAGTACCAATGGAGAGGCATGAATGATTCCAGATAGATTGAGAGGAGACTTCTAGGAGGAATTGGAGATGGGTCTGGAAAGATGAAAGAAGAGAGGGACAAAGCCGAGGTGGGGGGGGGGTGGCATTCCAGGCTGGGAAAACCTGGAGCAAAATGCCAAAGTCAGGGCATTAAAGAACATAATTTGTCAACTGTTAAACCAGATTCGAGTGAAAGAAATAGGACAACTGGGGTAAAGCTGGAAAGGTTGTTTTGTGTGGGACACTGAATAAAGGTACACAGTGTTTTCATCTATTTATTACAAAAGCAAGATATGTTTATTGTAAGAAATTCAAATCCTATGAAAGTATAAAAGTAGAAAATGAAAATCTCAATTGTATAAAATTGAGTTTGCATTAAATAGGCTTGTAACCTGCTTTTCTGTATAACCTGTGCATTATCACTACCTTTCCATGTCCACACACAAATCTTCATCTTGCTCTAATTCTGTGTGATCTTTTATAGATGTACCATAAGTTGTTCAACCAAATTTCCTATTGAATAGATTTTCTTGATTTCACTGGTATACAAATTATCACAATACGTATCCTATTCATATTTTTGGATACTGCTCTGATTATAACTTGAATTCCTAAAATTGCTAGCTCAAGGGGGATACTATTATGGACTGAATATGTCCACCCACCCCCTCTCCCCCAATTCACATGTTGAAATCCTAACCCACAATGTGATTTCAGGAGGTAGGGCCTTTTGGGAGGTTATCGGTTTACAAGGGTGGAGTCCTTGTGAAGGGACTAGTGCCTATATAAAGAGACCCCAGAGAGCCCTCTTACCCCTTTAGCCAGGTGAGGACGAAGTGAGAAGTCTATGAACCAGGAAGAGGGCTCTCACCAGACATGCATGTGCCATTGTTTTGATCTTGGACTTCCCAGCATTCAGAACTGTGAGAAACAAGTATGTTGTATAAACTGTCCAGTCGGTGGTATTTTTTGCTGCAGCAGCCAGGGACTAAAACATACACTTATTTTAAATTTTGATCCATGTTGTTAGATTGCCCATAAGAAATTCCATCAGCATCAAGGGTCGGGGGTGGGGGGTGGGGGTGGGGGAGGAGGTGTGGGGAGAAGGTGGAAGAGAAAGGGAAGGCATTTGTGCTTATCTCCCTTTCTGCTCCCAGAGATGTGTATTGCCTGAAGAGGGACTATGATAGTAATGATAATTCTGTGGGGGAAGAAACACGTAAGACAGGAAGAGTCTGCTGTGAGGGTATTGCACTGGTTTAGTGGCAAGTGGATGAGAACCGTAAGGAGAGTGATTTCTGAAGAAGGATGAATTAGAGAAATAGAAAAAGGATCAAGGAACTGGATGTACAAATCTGAGAGAATCCTGTCATGGCCACTTTGTATGTCAGTGGTGTGCAGACCTGATTGGAGGCAGTGACGCCAGGATCATCCAGTTAAGCTGGCGGTGGTCTGGCTACAGTGTGAGGAGGGCTTGGCTCATTGCAGAGCTTAAGTGTGGCCACCCAAATAGCAGCACTCAAGGACACTGCTTTCTTGGGGTACCTGGGTGGCTCAGTTGGTTAAGCGTCTCTTGATTTTGGCTCAGGTCATGATCTCAGGGTCCTGAGATCAGGCCCTGCATCAGGCTCTGCACTGAGCATGGAGCCTGCTTGAGATTCTCACACTCTCTCTCTCCCTCTACCCCTCCCCCGCTTGCACTTTCTTCTCTGTCTCTCAAGAGAAAAATAAAATAAAATTCAAAGACCCTGCTTTCTTGATACAGGGCAAAGTTGACTTCTAGCACTTGGCTTTAGAAGATCTACCAGTTGCCCTTCTCCCAATCCTAGATTCTGTATGGGCAGCAAAACTTTTCCTCTCTACATTTAAAGTTAAAAATATAAACTGAGAAACAAATTCAATAGAGTTTACTATTTCTTAGAGTTGTTTGGCTCTTATTCTCCCTGATTTCCCTCTTGGGTCTACAAATGAGGACATGCCACGGTTGGCGCTTCGAGAGAGGCATTACTTGCATAACGGAGCATCTTGCTTTCATCAGTTTCCTTTTCTGCCTTTTCCCTACTCCTTGCCAGCTAAGCCAGTTGTGATGTTTGCCGGCTAACTCCGCTTTCCACTGTTGATGTCCCCTCTGTGAAATCAGTGCCTTTCTGTTACTTCCCTCTTCCATCATTATAATTGAGGAAAGACCATTGTGTTAGTACCTCATTGTAACATGCAGTCCATTTCCTATTTGCCAGGGTTATCTGCAGTGTAAACCTCCTCAAACCTTGTGGTCTCAGACTGGGGTCAGCAAACTCGTTCTGTAAAAGGCCAGGTGGTAAATACTTTAGGATGTGAGAGCCACATATAGTCTCTGCGGCCTGCATTTTGTGTTTTGTTTGAAATTTTTTTTTTCTTTAACGATCCTATAGAAACATAAAAACCATTCTTTGCTCACAGGTCATATTAAAAAGGGCTGTAGATTTGGTCCACAGCCATATATTTCTGACTCCTGTTCTAAGAGGCGACATGGTGAGAATAAAAATTTCCTGCTTACAGCAACACTTATCTGGGAGACAGTGAAGCTGAATACTGTTTCAGTAAGATTTTTCTAAACCGCTAAAGATGTTAATCGTGAAGTTTGAATGACCTCAGTGCACCAGACTCTTAATGGTCTCCTTTGAAAACCCATTTTTGACCAATAAACAACGGAATTTGCTTTAACCAATTAGTACAGACTTGAGGACTCATTCTGTGCTCTCTGGAGTACGAGTTTTCAAACCAGCTTTCCTTGAAATTCCTGAATTCCCTACCCCACTCCCAAGGTGAACTACTCGTGAATTTTGAGATTGTTGTACGTTCCTCCTGCCGGTCAAGTTAAACTTAGTGTTTTTCCCCCCTGCCTTTGGTTGTTTTGTTGTAGTCTTAGGCAATTCCCTATGTGAAAAATTCAGATATTAAGTCAGCAGGTAGGAAAGTTCTTTTGAATGTTAGGTAAGGAGGATTTTTCTTAGGTTTCTGAAACTATGTTTAGAGTAAGAATGGCAATGCAATCACTTGGGAATAATAGGGGAGGGAATGGATAAAGCCGTCTTATTTGTATGCAAAGCGTGGGGAGGTAACTGCTTCTTTAACAAATTGGAGCAAAGATCTTGTCCTTGAAATTGGCAAAAATGATTAGATTACCCATAAATTATAGAAAGTTGATAATGATGCAAATGTTGCTTGTTCATAAAAATGCAAATGAATTGTGTCCAGACAAATGCAATTGTTACTTACAGATATTTACTAATTTTGCTTCTATTTGTCTGTTCATGTAAACATTCCTGATTGCCCCCATAAGCTCATTCTTTGAATTCTCCTTTGGACCAATTGTAACATCTTTCTGGTTTCTTCAGTGATTTCAACAAAATATTTGCCATGTGATCATTCATATTTATGTGACCTCATGATTATGAAAATTATCTTTTAACAATCTTAATATCCTACAATCTTCTTCATTATAATACACATGTATATTTGTGTCATACATACGTACAGTTATACAATAGAGTGTTTTATGTCAGTGTTTCTCATAGAATATACACGTAAGCAAATAAATGACTTGATCATTGTCTATAATTCAAGCCCAGTGAAACTGGATTCTACTTGTCTGGGCATTGTGTATGGAATAGTCCTGCTGAAAAGATCTGATCACAATAATTCTCTATTTCCTTTGCCCATATCTCTGTCTATCTGTGGTACAACAAATATTAAATAGGCCACGGCCAAGCTGATTTGAGGCTGTGGTTCTACCCCTAATTGAATATGTGGTGACCAAGTCAGTCAAACTTGTAACTATGAAGATAGCCCCAAATTCCAAGTATACCCACCATTGTCTTTTTTTTTTTAAATTTTCTCCTTTTGACAAGACTGATGAATAATACAGACTAAGAATTTCTTCTCACTCTGTTGTAGATTGCTAAAGTCAAAGAAAAGTTTCCTTTTAATCTAAAAATATACTCATCTAAAAGCTGAACAGTTTTTTGGGCGTCTGGGTGGCTCAGTCGGTTGAGTGACTGTCTTCAGTTCATGTCATGATCCTGGAGTCCCAGGATCAAGACCCGCACTGGGCTCCCTGCTCAGTGGGGAGCCTGCTTCTCCCTCTGACCACCACCACCATCTCTCTTTCTCTCTCTCTCTCTCTCTCTCTCTCTCAAATAGAATCTTAAAAAAAACAAAACAAAACTTTTTTTGAGGACTCCTAAATTTATTTATTTTAGATACAATGTTTTAGTTACTAAACAATTCTATTTGCTGGGTAGGAATCAGTTCAAATCCTAAAGAGAGAGACTGGCAAATCCAGAGCTTTCTTTTTCTGTAAAGGCGGTGGGGCCCTGGCATTCTCTCATACGTTACTTTGAAATTCTACTCCACACCCCTGACCTTATTAGGTTTTAATTCAAACTGTTTTTATACAAAATTTTTCATATACTTTAAAAGATTTTTAGGGAAATCCAGATTCGCATGCTATTGGAATCTGTTTTTAAAATATGATTTTTTTCCCCCCTTGAAACTTCAGTTTAAGATGGAAGAATGCTGGTAAAGATAAAACCTGTATGCCTTATTTTGTATTTGTCAAGCCAACTTGTAAATGTTTTAGGTATTTAGCTCCATTTCATATATGTCCTGATTTCCTCTCAATGTGGCAAGCAGTGTGCTAGGTATTTGGAAAAGCAAGATAAATGGATTTCTCTACCTACTGAGCACAGTGTCTAATAGAAGACCTGAACTGATGAGAGTACAGGGTGCTCTGTGTAATAGTGGAAGTATGTACAAGGTGTGCAGTCAGCCTATAGGAGAGAACGATTAGCACCGAGCAGAATAGAGCATGGGAGTCTATAAACTATAGCACATGCTAAGGGCTAGAAATCATGAAGATTAATTCAAAGTGCACATACGGAGTTCTTAAAATTTGAATACTAGGTGAGGCACTCTGGAAACATGCACATAAAAACACAAATAATATATGGGCCATGACTCAAGAGGTTCATAGTCTTTTGGAGAAAACAAAAGTGAATGAGCAATGATAATACATTAAGAAAGTGGTGCAGTGAAGACATGAATCAAAACCTAGAGGTCGAGAGGCACTGGGGAGATAAGGATCAGAGAAGGCTTCTGATGGGGAAGATGAAGTCGAGTCTGAAAGGACATGTGAGAAGAGACAAGGAAAGCTAATAGGGGCAAGGAATGAATGTTCTAGGTAGAACGGATAGAACTTTTGCATATACTGATATATGCAAAGGCCCCGGGTCCTGATAGAGTCTAGCACATTAGGGAAGTGGGACCTGAGTGCAAGCAATGAGGGAAATGAAGTAAGATTCAGTGTCATACAAATAGGGAGAAGGCCCTATAAGAAGGGCATTGTCTGCCATATAAATGGTAGGAGGAATTTTTGGATTGTTTGAAATGAGAATAGCACCAAACTAGCCTTCATAAGGTATCATTCTAAAAATACGGAGAAGAATTAGAGCAAAATAAAACACAGACAAAAGGACCAAATAGTTTCTTGTAGGCATCTGGATAGGAAATGAACATACCCCGAACCCAGGAAGGGGCAGTGAGTATGGAGCAAAAGAGTCAAGACATAATAAGAAAGAACAAGGCTTAGTGAGCTGGGAAAGACTCTGAAGGAGATGTGCAGGATAGCACCCATATTTCTGGCTTGTAGTTGGCAGTGGCGTTCCAAGTGGAAGTGGTGGCAGGGGAGGAGAGCTGGTAGGGCAGTTTGGCAGGAGGGCTGTCACATGCCCCCAGCTATACACAGC
The DNA here is from genome assembly GCF_017311325.1 of Ursus maritimus. Taxonomy (NCBI): domain Eukaryota; kingdom Metazoa; phylum Chordata; class Mammalia; order Carnivora; family Ursidae; genus Ursus; species Ursus maritimus. Next base: position 36,268,793 of record NW_024424453.1, read on the forward strand.
TAAGATGCCCAAATAACACTGGACCAGAAACGGATCCCAATGAATCTGAGTACATAAGGGATGAAATGAGGGGGACATCGCGGAGGACGAGAAAGAATATCAGCTATAAGTAGCCAGTGAGGCTAGAGGAATACCAGGAAAAGGTAGTATCCCAGAAGAGGTTCCGAAATGATGGAATGGCCAACATTAGTAAGAGCTAGAGAGAGGTCATGGGAGGGCAAAAGGAGAAACAATACACAAAGACTGAAATACCTGTTGGATTGAAACAAAAAGTGTGTGAGATTAAAGCCAGAAGATAGTGGGCTACGGAGTAAAAGAGAAATGAGGGTGGTACTATGCTTTTTTTCTTTTTTGTGTGTGAGACGCTTATGTTTGAATGAAAAATCCAAGAGGCCAAGGAGTGAAGTGTGGCTATTTCTAAAGATGCACGGTTTGTGAAAGCAGACATCTTTGGCTTGGTTGGGGGCTGAAAACTCTTTGAAGAGGGCACTTGTTGAATTCATTCATTGGTTGAATGCATAAACAAGATGGGAGATAATTGAGGAGGTCCATACATGGATGAGTAATAATAAACAATTCAGTGTGGATGGTGGCTTTCACCAGGGGAGAGCACACTGCAAGGGAACCAGCTGGAAGGAGAGGCTCTGAGACAGAACATGGAACACCACCTTGGAATGAAGATTCTCCTTTATTAGACCTGTACCAATAAGATGCTTAATAATGCTAGAGAATTTCATGGCAATTCCACCAGGAAGTTGGAAAGTAGAGACCTTTTCAAATTTCAAGGATTTTGTGGTCACAAAACCAGCATGTCCTAATCCCAGAATGCCCCTTTAAAAATGACACAAATAATTCAGGGCCACCTGGGTGTCCCAGTTGGGTCAGCCTCTGACTCTTGATTTTGGCTCAGGTCATGATCTCAGGGTCATGAGATCAAGCCCTGAATGGGGCTCCATGCTCAGTGGGGAGTCTGCTTAAGACCCTCTCTCCCTTTGCCCCTCCCCCGACTCTCATGTGCACTCTGTCTCTAAAATAAATAAATCTTAGAAAAATGACACAAATAATCCAGTTAATTATGTAATTGAGGTGAAAGGACTGAATTTTTGAAAGAATAGCCTTGATTCTGGGCTTGGCATTCTGAGTACTAGTTCTCATTTACAAAGTGCTTTGCTGGTGTTAATCTTACTGACAGCTCTTTTTAGTACCCCTCTCGGGTGAGTTAGCTCTTCCATTAACCCTAATAGACTACCTCAGCGGGAAGGACGCTAAATGAGAAACCAAATCCCATTCACACTTTACAGTGCCACCAACCCAGGTCCCTCTCCAAAGGCCTCATCATTCTTCTCGACAGGTGAAGAAATACCAAAACTGGCTCAGCATAGAACTTGGGGCCAGGGTTTGGGCAGCTCTAGAGTATAGCTATCGTGGGATTATAACATGATATTCTCTAGAATGAACATGCATACTATTCAAGCTACTTTGACTTTTTTTTTTTTTTTAATGAGTAGTTTTGAAACACCTAGTAAGGTTGTATTCTTTTTTTTTTTTTTTAAAGATTTTATTTATTTATTCGACAGAGATAGAGACAGCCAGTGAGAGAGGGAACACAAGTAGAGGGAGTGGGAGAGGAAGAAGCAGGCTCATAGTGGAAGAGCCTGGTGTGGGGCTCGATCCCAGAACGCCGGGATCACGCCCTGAGCCGAAGGCAGACGCGTAACCGCTGTGCCACCCAGGCGCCCCTAGTAAGGTTGTATTCTAAAGAAAAGATTCTCGGCGGCCATACTGTCCATATCAAAGGGGAAAAACATTTTATTGGTATTCTAAAAATCTAATAGAAACAAAGAAGAAAGGGGAAATCTGCACATAGATGAGGGCAATAGTAAGCAGTAACACTTGATACTTATAAGATTCAATCTCATTAGCTGGGGAAGCCCTGTGGAGTACTTATAAGTACTTATAAGATTCAATCTCATTAGCTGGGGAAGCCCTGTGGAGACAGGCAGGCTGGAGTCCTGATCCAGAGGCCTGGGCGGAGCGTCCTCGCCTCAGGTAAGACTTCCAACTGACCATCCTCATATGAGCTGTATTTATAGGGCAAATGATGGGGTCTGATGTTAAACCTTTGTCTAGTATAGTCTGGAGTGAGCTGCATTCCTATCATGTTGTTACATATTCATGGCACCTGGGCTAGGTGTTCACCTCCCCTTCTGGATTCCAAGGCAGGGGAGAGGGGCAGTCGGGGAGCCCAGCCTGGAGCCAGAGAAGATGCAAGGCGAAATTTATACCTCCTGGTGTCCAGACCAAAAGGGCTTGTTCTGACCTGGAGGCCAGCTAATGTCAACTAACCAGACTCCCGAGGTCACTCTTGCAGCATAAGTCTCATAAACAATATTCTTTAGCCTGTCTGCATACGTGCAGGTCAGAGTGGTCAGTCATGCAGGACAAATCACAGAAACCTCCGTCCATACAAAACAAATCAAGAAAACCGCCCCTGCCTCCCCTTCTGCCAACTCTAAATATGCTTGTGAAATGTGAGAGGTGATCACTGCATGCGAAATAGGATTTTTGTATGTGAGTGTGAGTATAGTCAAGCTCCCCGGCCCTAACTTTGAATATGTGCAAGGCAGCGGCCGAGGAAGTTGTCGCTCCTGACTACACATAAGCTAAGCTGGAGGGTGCTTGCTAGAGCCTGAAATTCCGTACTACCTCGTTTGGGGAGCAGGCTGGTAGAATTTGAATTTTATCATTCAAGTGACCACAATTTGTTTTCTCAGTAGGGCTGGAGAAGTCAGGTGACACTCTGACTTTGTATAAAATCTGGGGTCTTTCCGGTGACAGCTTGGGTACAACTCATGATACCTGGCTTTGTAAGGTGAGATACAATGACAGGGGAATCCGAATTTTCCCCCTGTAAGCCTTTTCTCCCAGTTTTATTGAGATAATTAACATACAACATTGTATAGGCTTAAGGTGTACTAAATAATGATTTGATACGTGTATATATTGAATTACAAGAAGTTTAGCTAATATCAATCACTTCATGATTTTTCTTGTGAAAAGAGCTTTAAAGAGCTAATGCCAGCCATGTTCAAATATACGATCTAGTGTTGTTGACTATAGTCACCATGCTTTACATTACATCCCCAGAACTTATAACTGGGAGTTTATACCTTTTGGTCACCTTTACCTGTTTTCCCCACCCCCAGCCCCTCACCTATGGCAATTGCCAATATGTTTCTAGGGCTTTGGGTTTTCAAACTTCACATGAGTGAGACTGTACAGTATTTGTATTTCTCTTATTTCCCTTAGCATAATGCCCTCAAGTTTCATCCATGTTGGTGTAGATGGCAAGATTTCCTTTTTAATGGCTGTATAATTGAGTGTGTATCACATTTTGTTTATCCATTCATCCATTGATGGACACTTAGGTGCTTCCATGACTAGTGTAAATGTTGCAATGAACATGGGTGTGGAGATCTCTCTTGGAAATAGTGATTTCATTTCCTTTGCATATATACCCAGGAGTGGAATCGCCGGATCATATTGTGGCTCTGTTAATTTTGAGGAACCTCCATACTGTCCTCTGCAGAGCGGCTGCACCAATTTACGTTCACAAGCACAGTGTACAAGGATTCCTTTTATTCCACATCCTCACCAACACTTGTCTTTTTGATGATACCATTGGAACAGGTGTAAGGTGATATCGCATTGCAGTTTTCATTTGTGTTTCCCTGATGATTAGTGATGAACACCTTTTCATATCTCTTTTGGTCATTTGAATATCTTCTTTGGAAAAATACCTATTCAAATCCCTTGCCCACTTTTTGTTTGGGCTGTTTGGTTTTGTTTTTGCTGCTGAGTTGTACAAGTTCCTTAAATATTTTAGATATTAACCTCCGATCAGGTATGTGCTTTGCAAATGTTTTCTCACGTTCTGTAGATTGCCATTTTACTTTGAGTGTATCTCTTTCTGTTCTTCCGTAAGCCTTTGGGGTGTTTTTCTTTACTAGTGAGTAATCAAATGAGTGAGGTGTGTCACACAAGTGCAAGTCTGGATTTGGTGATACTTACTTAAAATTTGATACTTTGTTCATTATGGATATCCTCATGTTGATTTTGGAGTTTTAAAAATAGTATAATCATAACATTCATCTTAATAGCTGAATTTTTTGGACACTCCTCTTAAATTTTGTGCCTTAGTGAAGTGCCCCTTACCCTCCCAGCAAGAATGTATTTAATAAAACTTTTTCTCTTTTAGCACAGTTTGCTTGGCTGGTACTGGGAACTTGGAGCCACTACACAGCCAGTCTCTTTTAAGATAAGAGCAAGGTGGCAAATTGTGCTCCAAGATGAATTTTATTTTTGGAAATTTACAGATTCTATTTGAAACAAAGTCTGGTGAAATAATGTTAGTGATTTAGCTGGATAACTTTGGTAAAGGTGAAACTTAATTATAAAGATTTTTTTTTTCATGTGGGTTGTGCAGAAGCCCTGAGGGTAATTCCAAGGAAGTACGAGCACAGGAATATTCATTGAATAATCCTCTCTAAAGTTAGTACTCCTGAAGATGCGCGTTAGTGGTTGATGTTGAGGTATGTCTGTTCAAAAGGGCTCAGCTAGTTTTGTGCTACATATTTTGGAAGTAAATTTGAATTTGCACAGTTCACATTATGATGAAAAAACCTATCAAATGAATCCATGTCTTGTATTTCTTAGGAGATCATGTTTGACACATGGATTTTTCCATTTGTGGTCCTCTTTAAAAAAAAATCCTGCAAAGATTGTCTTGCATCATTGCACCGTGGTCATATACCTTCATGTTCCTGACATGTATTTGCACACACCTGTTAATTTTCATGTTGTAACAGTTTTTGACTGAATGCAGTTTAGAATTGCAATGACTATCTTAAGAAAGCCGAGTGTTGCAGACCTTCTTGTTCTATTGGTTTCTGCTACAAACTACAGTTGTCACTGAATCACAGCCATACAGTATAGTATCAATCTAAAGTGTGTTCTCATTTCTTGTGGGGAGAGTACCCAGGTGTGGGATGGTTGGGTGACATGGTAAGTGACTGTTCATAAGAAACTACCTAAACGTCTTTGAAAATATCTATACCTTTTTTTTTATTCCCACTGAAATGAGAGTTCTAGAAGTTCTAGATGCTTGATAGCACTTTGCACTGCCATTTTTCTTTTTTGTTCTTTGTTTTTGGTGGTTCTAGTAGCGATGTAGGGATATCGGTTATTTCATTGTGATTTTAATTATAGCCACAGAAATAGGAATTTTCGTTAGTCAATAAAACTAACTGGTGGAATACTGAACGAGATGATTTTTTAACTTGTCAACATGATTCTTCTAAGATTATCTAACACATTTTACGTGAAGTAATATGTATCCATTATTAAGAAAATAACTTGAGTTTGCACTTCATGGTAGATGTACTGCATATGGAGATCAATGTTACTTAATTTCTTTGAAGTCAGTTTTGTAATTTAAAATTTCAAGCCATATAGGTACTTACTTGGATGGTGGTTTTGTTTTCTAAAAAAAAATCTAAAAATCTAGTGCCCACATTTCATTATGAGTAATTTATATGCAATATTATGGACTCCAAATATTGCTTTTGTATTAGTGGACATAGAAAGTTATTGTAGAATTAAATGACTATTATTTTTCTTATGGTCGTCCGATCTATTGCTTGGTAATTTTAAGTGTGCTTGGCTTGAAGTATGTACTGACTGCCTAGGAATTGGCCTCTTCTTACACTTCAAAACGCTTTGAATAAATGGTAAGTGCTTTTGAAAATAGTCTTCTGTGCATGTTCTGATGGCTTGGGACTAGTAATAAGTTATGTGCTTGTGTCAAGTGCAGGTCTGGTGTGGCATTATTATCAACTATTTTGACAAATGATGCAATTTACTGTACTCTCCTGATTTTTTTTTCTTATAGCATTACACAGCCATGTAGAATACTTGAACTGTTTTCTTTTTCCTGATGGAGAAATTGGCACTTCAGAGTAGATGTATATCAAGTTGAAGAGGCTTTGGTACATAATTCTTGATATATTGATAATTTTTGATAATTCTGACTCCCTAATATTCTTTTTGCCTCAATTATAGAGACAGATAAGATTAATGTATTTTTTTTGCTTGAATATGTACATATTACCAGGATTTATCCATTTCATTTTGCTTATGTGGACTGCAGCCCCATTTACTCCAAGTAGATAATTTCAAAGAATTCCAATAAAGAATGGTGACAGTGAAACCATTATTTTAAACTTCTCTTATGAGACAGTGAGGATATTCTATGAAAGTGCTCCTCGAAGTATGGTTCATAGATAGATGTTGGTCCACAACATCTGGGCTACAATGAAGTATGTACAAAAATTAAGAGGACACTTTTGATACTTACAGAGCTATCTGACCTTGCCATGACTTCCAAGTACAGCAGTACAGAAATAAGAGTCCATTGATGGCTTAGGTGGGTAGATGAGGAGGGGCAATTTGAGCCTTCATCACAGCTGCTTTGAGAAGCACTGATCTATAACATGGTAGCCTGGTGTGTATTCTTCGACTTTGAGATACAGCTTTTCAGTGATGGCCGTGCATCAGATACTAGGCAAAGTGTTTTACAGTGTATCTTACCTACTCTTCCTAACATTCCTACTGCATGCCCTTGTTGAGTCCATTTTACAGATGAGAAAACCAAAACACGAAGTATCTTGCTTAAGGTTGCACAGCAAGTTACACATCAAGATAACTGTAAGGAAGAAAATAGCTCTGAATAAAATGGTAATTCTTTGGCAGTAGTTAATGCTGATTTCCCTTCTTGCCTATGCAACTGCAGGAAAGGGAGTGATGTATATGCATCATAGGGCTTTTTGAGTTACCTGGTGCCTCTGGCTTGTGGATGGATGAATGGACAACCAACCCAAATAAAATCACATCCTTCCAATTTCAGCCGTGAAAGAAGCCTTTCCCTGCCCCAGAGAAAATACTTCAGATGTACGTGTTAACACTGGAAGAAATCTCATGTGGTTAGAGATGCAACCTTGTTTGTCAACCCCATGCTTCTCTCCCTCGGGCTCTGCATAGAAAATCTGATGATAATCATTGTTGCAACTCCTCCACCCTTTCCCATCTTGTGTTCTTTTGTTGGTTCTTTATGAAGCAAGAATGCTCAGTGGTGTTCACAGTGACTAAAGGTTATTAGCAAATGCCATAGTGAGGTGCCAGTGGTGCATGGAAGGAGGTGTGGGGACTGGAGGAAAGGTAAAAATGGCCACAGGTTTAGAAGACAGCAGAGTAGCGAATAGGGCTCCCATTTCCTTGGGAAATTTCCATATGTCCTCTCTATGGATGCTTAGTATCAATTTTCATCTCTTGCCAAAAATGAAGCTATTCTTTGCCCTTCTTCAGGTTCACCGAAACAATCCATTTGTTCCAAGGGACTACTAAGTCAGGGATTTCTTAGTGCAGATGAGGGAAAGGGTTCACATTGTACATTCTCACTAGGTATTTATTTGAAAAGTCTCCATAAGAGCTGTAGCTTCTCTGAAGCCTTCCTTTTCCGGTCTAGGCACCGCGCCTTGTCCGTGGTTCACCGTCTGGCCCTGTCAGTCCTTCTCCTTTGTAAGCAGGCATTTATCTTAAAACTTTCACGCCCCTGAAGGACGTTATGCTTTGAACATTGCTTTTGTTTATGATTAGGAAATTGTCTTCCTAGTTATTAAGACCCTCTTTAAAGGCTTGAGAATAGCAACCATGCAGTAAATCCTGGTGTTCCGTGGCATTAATTCTCAGGTGAAAGGACCCTGGACCATGACGTACTTACTGTTCCATGCTCTACTTCTCCATTTTAAACACACTTTTTCTTCACTGAGAGGAAAAAGTTAGCTTAGGGACAAATGGCTAGCTTTATAGTGAAGCAGATTAAAAAAATCTGAGTCTTGGTTTACTTCATTTTGTCACCTTCGACTTCACATTTTGGGATTCGATTTTGTTATAGTCCATATCGCCCGTGTTTACTGTAAGCATGAAATGGTTACGCCTAAAGCGCTTGATATGGTGCGTGGTATAATTGAATTTTGCAGTAAATGGCAGTGTCTGGCTTTTTTCTACTGTCTTACGTAGTCTTAGACTATATGCTAGGTGCAGGGAGAGAAGTTCCCTGTGTGATTCTTTGGCCTGACACAATTCCGCAGCTCTTAACTACATGGCGGAATGAATAGAATACAGTAGAATTAAATGAGACTTGAGTGTCAGGTTGCCCTGGGTTTAAATCTTTGTCCTAATACTTTCTGGATATATCCTCTTAGGATAATGAATTTGTCCATCAAATTTTGTTTCCTCATCTGTAAAAGTAAAAATAATAATGACCTATTCATAAGGTTGTGGTGGCACAATGTATGAAGGTTTTGGGACCAGTGGCTGGAATATAGGGAAGAACCCTGTAAATGGTGACTTTATTTCTTCTTCAGGTGTCAGTTTTCCTCAGTACATAAACAGGTTGGAGGAAGGTTGTGCATTGTTTCCTTGTCTCTCTGAAATTCAGTGATTCTTAGATACCAACACGATCACCAAAATTATGGAGTAGTTCTTTCAGCCCTGATGAGCTCATTATCCACACTGATGTTTTTTTTTTCCCCAGCCTCTGCCCACATGAGCTTGAATTAGTTTGATGGCCTTTACGTCTACAAGTTCAGATGTGGAAAGTGTCCAAACTGTTTCCTTCAGTAAAGACTTAGGTTTTCGTTGGCTTGCAAGTATTGGTAAAACTTAACTCTTGCTAAAGTACTGAGTGCAGCACAAATAGACCCAAACAGGAGCACATGAAGGGTAAACCACGGCACGGGTACGTCGTCATTCCAGGCGATGAAGGCTCTTCTGCCTCACTAACAATGCAGACATGATAGACATGTAATTATTTTGGAATTAATAAATAAGGCGATAATCTACAAACTTCATGTTTATCCTTTTCTAAAAGATTGATTGTAACTTCTCGTCTCCCTTTCATCTTATTTTTTTGCAATCTGTCCCCCAGATGTAAAAACAAAAACAACAAAACTGTGGCCGCCTGGGTCTCTCTCAAAAGTGTGAATACATGCTCCACGAAGAAAGGAGTCCAGTGACGAGATGAGGTTAAACTTTCCAGTCTTTCTCTGGGCCCCACTGAACACGTGAAACTGCTTCGTATTTTCAGGGAACCAGGGAACCTGTCTTAGCGTCCTTGTCTGCAGGTTCCACTGATGTTCTTAAAGCCAAAAGCTTCTTCTCTTTTGCATTCTTTATGCATAGTATACAACTACAGAGAGGTTCATTTAAATTTTAAAAGTATTCCCAGTAGGGTTATGACCATGTTTTCTTAAAATTCATTGAACACGCAATTTCACTGTACAAACATAATCATAGCACGATTTTTTTTTTTTTGTGGTTAGCAACCGTTTTTGTTCTCCTCCATTCACATTTCCTCATTCGTCCTCTTCCCCACATATACTGCATGTCTACCAGTCTGTGCTATTATCCAACTTAACTCATTTAAGCAACTTGGTATTGTTTCATTTTTTCTTCTTGTGCATGTAATCACAAACATATCCTTAGAAAATTAGGCTTTCTTTTACAAAGACAAGTTTATTAGCACACTTTTTTTCTCATAAAATAGTGCACTGGACATCTCTAATTCAGTTGTTAGACATCAGATTCATTTTCCTACTGGTTATATAACATTCCATGATATAGACATAAAATTATTTTCTATATTGTAGTCACTTTTTTCTTGTACAATGCTATAAACATCATTTTACATTATCTTTGAACTTTTATGCCTTTATCTGTATAGGACAGATTTTAGAGGAGGGATCTCTGGGCGAAAAGGAGTCTTTGGAGACGTATTTGGAGTCTTACTGATGTTGTCAAACTGTCTGACAAAAGGCTGTGAGGGTATACATATCCTCTTGCAATGGATGAAAGCCCTTCTCTGCCAGGAGTGGTTATTATGGACAGTTTGGAGGAAATACCTCTGGTACCCTATTTCAAATCTTCTGGGCTTTATCCTGGATTTTATCCATGCCTGGAATGGTTATTCCTTGTAGGCTTAAAATAACTTCCAGTTGATCTCTTTTATAAGTGCTTTCTCTGTCTTCATTTTCTGCCCTGGGCTCCTCAGTGCCCCGGATGATGGTGAATTTTCTGGATTTACACTTGTCACTGTGTGTATGGGCAACTTGGAAATGATGGGGACACCCTCCATTGGTTACTGCCATTCCTTCCCTTCCTCTCCTCCCTTCCTTTTTTGCAAGAACAATTCTGGGAGAACTTCTTTTGACTTCTCAAGAGGTCCTGGTGGAATTGAGCCTCTATCACCCATGGGTATGGGAGGGGTCCTTGTAACAAAAATGACCCCTCTTACCAACTTTCCCTCTTTCTTTGTCTCATATTCCCCACCCCCTGAACACTTCCCTAAGATTACCCCCTACATAAACCAGCTGCAAACCATCTTATCCAGAGTTAGCTTTAGAGAAAATCCAAGAAAAGATAGGTCCTTCAGGTATTTCTCAGTCTGATGGCTGTAAAGTGATATTTTGTGGCTTCAGCTTTCATTGTCCTGATTAGTAGTAAGGGTGATCACCTTTTCCTATGTCCAGTGTCCTTGCTGGTTTTTCATTATTGTGGATTGTATGTTCAACCATTAGCCTATTTGTTTATTGGATTTTTTGTGTGATTTTTGGTAGTTTTAAGATCTTTGGAGTCTGTTCTCTTAAAACTCCTAATATTCTTATTTCTGTTTGTCTTTTGACTTTGCTGTGGTATCTTTTGCGTCATAGAACTTCTAAAAATTTTTATGTTGTCAATATGTCTTTCACAGAATCTGCATTTCTCATTTGGTTTAACAGCCCTCCTCCTCTTCCTCTCCTCTCATCATTTATACAAATCTTAAGACTAGATTTTTTGTGTGTGATTTTTGTTCTTTAATAGTTTAAGTCTTTAATACACCTGGAATTTATATTTGTTACAAGATAGGCACCTAATTTTATTTTCTTCCATAGAATCTATTGTGCCAGAACCATTTAAATAATCCATCATTTCCCTACTAAAATACTTTCACTTGTATTAATTTTTTTATTATGAATTTTCCCCACCTCCAGGATTCTTTATTTTGTTCCTCTGAGTTATTTGTCTGTTAATACCGTATTGATTTGATTATGATGGCTTAATGTATTTTCATTCTTTTTACCTATTTTTTTTATTTTAAAAAGACAATTTAATACAATTTATAAGAACAATTATATAGGAATTCTAATGGGAGTATATTAAGTTAATACAGTAACTTGCAAAAAATCAGCTTTTATGATATTAAGACTTTCCATGCTCCAAAGTGGCATAGTTTTCTATTTATTTAGGTCTCTTATACCCTCCAATAAGATTTTATAATCAGCTTCCTTTAGGTCCTTTCTTGTTAAATATATTCTCAATTTATTAATATCCAGTCCTTAACAAATCTTTGTTGTTGTTCCTCATTGCCTAAAGCCTTAAGCATGTGCTTAGCTTATCTTTTGGGTAACAATATCTCTTTTGGGTTACAACTTCTGAGGAGCAAGTTTCTTCTGCTCTGTAGTTGACTCTGCAAAGCCTTTCTTACCTGTGAGGGTAATCACAAATACGTAGTCCTTAGTCCTTAGTTCACTAAGTAAAGACGGTACTTAAAACAGTGCAGGGGGCACGCAGCTGCCAGTGATAATCCACAGGTGTACGCTATTTACACTGGCCGCTGAACCAAGATGTGTTCCCTTGCCTTTGTTTCGGCTTCGTGGTTGCTGACCTGTCCTTACCCTTGGTCTGCAATCCTGCTGTGCTTGACTGGCGACGCTTCGCTCTGGATACTGACAGATGCCTGTTTCCTTGATCACCGTACCCTGTTGGCTGACCTCGTCTACTTGGATCTCACACCTTCCCATTCGCTTGCGGTTTTGTCTTCACTCGTGGTTCCATGGTATCTGTTGGAATTGTAAGTGTGCTAGAGTGATGCCACGCAAAGCTGATTGCTGCAGTTCTTCCTCTCCTGGTCCACGGATGCTGTGCTTCCCAGCAGGAGGTGGAATCCTTCTCCTTCCCTTTGAATCTGGGCTGGCCTGAGATTTGCTTTGAGCAATAGGACATGACAGAAATGACCTTGTGCAACTTCTGGGCCTGGCCTTAAGAGGCCTTAACCGTTTTGTTTTCACCTTCTGGGAATCTAGCCACCACGCAATGAAACTCAGGCAGGACTGCTAAATACAGCGGAATAACCTGCAGGAAGAGCCCCAGCTAGCGCTAGCTCTTCCACCCTTCCCCGCTGAGCATCCAGGCCAGTGCAGTCATGTGATCAACCTTTGCTGACCACACGGACACAAGAACTTTCCAGCTGAGCCTAGGCAACCCATAGCATTGGGAAATATAATAAAATGTTGTTTCCAAGCCGGCTCATTTTGGTTTGTTGCAAATCATCAGATAGCTGAGCTCGGGAGCACCACAGGGAAGAGTAAGTATAATGAGATGAGGACAATTCCATGATAAGGCTATTTTGACGAGAACTTCTTACCAAGGTATCTTCTGGGAAGGAGAGGAGGAGGGAGGGGGAAGGAAATAAATAATCCAGTAGTGGTATATAACTGATATTAGGATGTAAATAGAACATGTCCCTTTTTAGAGATCTGCATTTTTCTTAATATTTTTCTATATCCTCTGTGTGTGTGTATAGATATCTGTATCAGGAAGGTAATGGTTTAATTTTTATATAATAAAAATAGAGGGACTATTAATTCAGTAGTTCTTTATTACGTGATTTCTCAGGGCTTTCATATTTTTGCCTATACCAGCTCCTTTTTGATTCGGATTAATTCTGAGGTTGGAAATCTAATGACTGAATGTTAGGTATTGAGTGAAAGACTAAGGCACTCCTACTTGATAAATGTATCAAATAGACACATAGAAGGTGTGATACAAATTTTGCTTCTTCAAAGGCCCTTCTATATTTGATTCCTGGATCTTGGTAGCTTCTGGATAAGTAATGTTGCCAGGTGAGGGTTCTGATAACTAAGCTATTATAGTACTTAACAAACTCATTAGTAAACACAGTGACGTCACATATACGTAAATTCTGTCTTCTACGTAACAGATTCCATATGGACCAGTGGTATTTTCAGTATTATTCAAATAAGATAAATGCCAGACCTGCTATGTGTCTATCTCTAGAGTAAACGGCAAGGTGTTTGTCTCAAGATGAAAGATAATATGATTAAGCCCTGCTCTCTAGGTTAGCTAGCTTCTCTATGCTCCATATAACTGCATCACTGACCTAGGGTTGAACAGGGTCAGCTGTTTCTTTCCATATTATAATGACCACTGTTAATTCCTCCTGGCAAATCTAGCCCTTGGGTATCAGTGGGTTAGGAAAGGAGTACCTCATCTGAAATACTGGAGGTGGTGGAGAGAGTGCTTCCCAGAGTGGGGAGAAAAAGGTGGTTATTCTAAAATTCTTTTTTCTCCACTACAGTTTTAAAACTGGACCTACTGGATGGGCAGCAATCTTGAGGTTACAGCTGTTTTTGGAGCCTATTTACTTGGAGGGAGGTGGACAGAGAAAGATCTCATTTTGTATTTAATTTTCCCAGGCATCTTTTGACATTCTGGGAAGCATCAATTGGGCAAAGGTGATTATGTAATCAATAGGGCAGAAGAAGAACTCAAGGTTGCAATTAACATGTTATTGTACAAATCAAAGGAGCAGTAAAAAGCAATTTGTTCAACTTGTCACTTGGCCTGGACAATCAGTGCACGAACAATAAGGGAGACGGAAAATCAGAGTGGAGAAGCAAGTGCGTCAAAACACTCAGGCTTTTGTTTTCTTTCTTTTCAATTCAGTACTAGTCAGTGTGGCCTTCTGATAGCCTTAAAGTGGGTGACAGGGATCAATAATGCATTGTTTCTTGTTATTGTGAGTGACTTTCCAGAAAAAATTTAAATAACCTACTAAATTGTTTCAATGTTAGTTTATAATGTTTGATATCTTACATTAATCTTTAATATGCTCGGACTTAAGACAGCTAAAATAATGGCTCTATTTGGGTAGAATGGCTCTATTGGATAAAACTTTCTGCCTTCTAACAAATCTCCAGGCACAAAATAAAGATTCATCTAGGCGTTTATAAAACTCAAAGCCAGTTGAAGTTCATAAGGACAAAGTTACAGAACATTCCAAAACAAAACCAATAGTGACAGTATTATATTGGTATAATTTAGTTCTGTTTGATTAAAAAAAAAAAGTTGAGTCTTTAGTAATATGCCTACTTATGTCATTGGGTAGGTATATAGAGAATTTGATGGAATCTCCATCTGTTCTTAAACTATGTAAAGGATGTTACTGTTAGGTATTTGTAAGTCTTATAAAGTAGTTTGTATGCCTGTTATCCACACATTACCATACAGTATTGAGCAGATGAGTACATGCTGTGAATTGCATACCTTGGTCTTTGAAACAGAAACAACACTTCCCAAACGGCTTAATCTATGATTGAGTAAATGTGTATATGCAATATATATTAAATACATATTATAATATTATACATATTATAAATATAAAACAGTTCACTTTATGCAATGTTATTCATCTGACACTTGAATATGTATGCACATGTCCAAATAGGTATATATACATATACCTATACATACAAACATTAATATATACACACATCTATAAGGATGTATATATGTGTACATAGGTATATATATCACATATACATATATATATCCTCATATATATAAGATGTATGTGTGTATTTGTGTATGTAGAGAGATACACTACATTTATGGGAGCTGGCAAGTCTAAAATCCACAGAGCAAGCCAACAGGCTGGAGACTGAGGGAAGACTTGATTTTACATTCTGGAGGCAGAAATCTCTCTGTGTATATCTGTGTGTAAATTTTCTCTTATGAGGGCATCACTTATGTTGGATTAGGTGATCTAATGATCTCAATTTTAACTGTAAAGATCCTGTTTCCAAATATGGTCACACTTCAGTACCAGGGGTTAGGACTTCAACCTGTGAATTTCTGGGGAGACACAATTCAGAGCGTAAAACCATCCCAACTCTGTAATTGACAGATGTCGCAGCAGTAGACCCCACACAATCCTGAGGGAATGGAGTGGGACAGCACTTTTTCCTGGATAGTGATGGTGCAGTGTGGGTGGCAGTTGGAGGCTTAGAGGTCTTAGTGAAGATGCCATTTAAAACAGAATTTAAGGAAAAGAATCTACCTGGAGTACAAGGAAAGAAAGCCTTGTAAGTAGAGGCTAGAGCATGAACACAATCACTGATGCGCAAAAGTGCCTGGTGCCTTGGGGTTCTGTAAGTACTTCAGATGAGGTTGTGCAGTAGGATGGGGGACAAAGTGAGCCTCAAGCTGGGGCCAGACTGTAAAGGATTCTTCAAGATACACCTAGAGTTTGGAATGGATCCTGTGAGTCCCAGGTAGTTACTGGCTATTAAGTGAAAATCACAAACAATATACTATTTATTAACTTAGAAAAATTATTGTGGCAGTGTGGGGATTAGGTTTGGCAGGGGAGATACATGAGGCTGATGCTGTTGTGAGGAAATGAGTTGAGAACTTGAAATTTAGTAGCAGTGGAGCTGAGATCTAAATGGATTTTGCAGGCAGGTAGCATTGGCAGGGTTTGGTCGAGGGAGCTGAGAGGGATGGAGAAACAAAAGTGCTGAATTCTCTGCCTTGGTTGGCTGGGCAGGTGGCACAAAATTGTTACTTGTGTTTGAGGCTGTTAGGCATTTGTTGTGCCTGGCATTGTAGAGGGCTTTGGATAAACATTTTGGAGTTGAATTGCTGTAAACTTAGCTCATCACATAAACACTAATAAGTGTTTCCCAAGTATTCACATACATTCAAGGAGACATAAAAACACTAGGAAAGTTGCTTGGGGGGAAGGGAGAGTTTAAACAAGAAAGGGTGATAAAAGGGGGGATATATAAATAAAACAGGAAGGACCTTGCTTGGACCAATGAGGGTGGTGTGTATGAGCTAATTAGTATAATTAACTCTCAACCCCAGTGCTATGAACAGTAATTAGTATGATTACCCAACCCTCTCCACCTGAGGTCCAAACAAGAGAATAATAAAATACATTTAGCATATTTAGTTTTGGACCAGGTGAACTCCACTGCCTGATGTCAACTAGGGGGTAATAAACAAAATGCTTGTTGATTAATTCTCAGAGTGTATGTCCAGTTCAGGCTATACAAAGTTGTGTTGTTGTTTTTTAATTGGCTGTTGGTGTTCAAAATCTTAAATCAAGAATATTATAAAATTGTAGTCTGTGTTCCATGTACTAATAACAAACATTTGAGGGCTTAAATTTTTTAGACCTGTTCTAAGAGCTTTATATGTATTAATCTCCACAGCGATGCAATAAAGTGGTTACTATATTCTCATCTTATAAGTGAGGACCTGAGGCATAGAATAATTAATTTGCCCACAGTCACATAGCAAGCAAGATTAGGAACAACATTTCAGCGTTGTGCTCTTAAACACTACTCAACTGCTTCTCTGATCTTTTTCTGCGGTGCTTTCTCACTTTGATATTATGTATTCCATCAAGAAGGCAGAGTGGTTTGAATTGTACAATGAGTTTTGGATTCTGAACTTCTTGTTAGGGATCCAATCAAATCTCTCCATGTTCACCACAATGTTGGGATCCGTGGTACTCAATACATATTACAAACACATTAATGAATTCCCCCTCAGTTTGCCAGTCTGGTCTTTTGGTTTCTGATAACGGCTGGCTAAATAATTTGGACTCACATTCTGAAAACAGCCCAAAATGGTAAATTATAAAATCAAAATCTTTAAAGGCATGGAAGAACTAATAAGATCATAGAAATTACCAGGCCAAAATTAAAGTGCACGTGGAAACCTCGAAAGGTGAAGAAACTAGACAAGGAAACTGCTTTTGACCGAAAAGTATATGTGGATTTGGGAAAGTTAGAACTTTATTTTTGTTGACTTTGTTGGATGAGAAAAAGGCCAAAGCTAGCACAGTGAGAGGAATCAAATAGTAAATCGAAAGTTGAATCCTCAGGGTAAGGGTAACCCATCCCTTATGAAGTCTGGCAGCCTAGGTTCAAAGAGTGTTTGTGGTTCTGGAAACATATGAATTAATTCTGATTTAAGGTGGTGGTTTATTGTAGTCATAAGATTTGTCATAGTTGACCTGCAAAGGAAATTTTTATATTATACTTCCAGTAAAAGAAAAATTATTCATATTGAAGACCTAAGATAGGAAAAGAAATAAAAACTACAAAAGTGGTACATGGATATATCCAAGTTAATATTGCCAAGTTAATATTTTAAAAAACCCTCCAATATCATATGTAATTACATGTATACTCACATCACACATACAAAACACAGCATATAACTTGGGGGAGTTAGTGCTCTAAGACTATATGTTGTCTTGGAGGACGATAAATTTACCTTAGATTATAATACATTATAGATACATACTTCAACTTCTGTGATAACCACTGAAAGTTTATAATTTTGAAACTATTAGGAAAAAATAGAATGAGAACAATATCAAGACTTCAAAAAAAAAAAAAGGAACAGAGAAAAGGTGGATCAAGTGGAAAGTGCAGAAACAATTAGATTTAAAGCAGAACATTCAGTAATTACAGTAAATGTAAATGAACTAAATTTGACAGTTAAAAGAAATTAGTGTTCTGTATTTTATAAATATCCAAATTCATTTTACTGAACAGTAATGTCTAAAATAGAATGATACAGAAAATTTAAATTAAAAAAACCATGCTAACACTAAACAAAAACATACTATAGGTATATTAGTATCAAATGAAATAGTATTGAAGGCAGAATGTTTTTCTAGCAATAGTTTGCTAAAATCTCAGTTGAGATTGTTTGAGTCATATAATGTCATAGAACAATTTTTGTTTTATGTATGTAGAACAAATTATACACAGATGGCTGATCTCTTGAGGTACAGCCCCCAAGTTTATTAAGACATGATTATATATAGAACCACTTGTCTGCAAAATTGTCTTTCCCTAAGTTTGTCCCAAATAACCTTATTCTACATGATATTAATACAAATTCTATAGAGAAGACATTCCATGATGAATTAAACTTGGGAGACCATTGCATATTGTATCCCTGTCTTTGAGATTTAGAAACAGTTAGCATCCCTGAACTGCTCTGCAATAGAAAACATTTTTACCTTTGTTTACACCTTTTTCCAAAGGTATTTGATTCCAAACTCCCTTTTCATGGGCTACATTATTTATTTATTAAATTATTTAAGATTTTATTACTTTATTTAGAGAGAGTGAGAAGCCAGGGGAAGGGGGAGAAAGAGAATCTCAAGCAGGCTCCACACTGAGCATGCAGCCAGACTCAGGGCTCAATCTCATGACCCTGAGAGTTGGCTTCTTAACATTTCTATGTGTATACCACTGTAGTAAAGCATGTAGGTTGTTAATATCTTAGTTATAATGCCATTGATCTTAGTCTCAACATTTTTCTTTTTAAAATTCTTTTAGGATATAAATCTATTCCTTTAGTTAACTTCAAGAACCAAAAAGTTCCTGAAGTACTTTTGTTCTAAATATTTCCTGAACACATCACAGAATTATACAATATTATATCAGATGATCACTGAATGGTAAAGCATATTTTCAAATGAAATGCATGGACTCTGTAGAATGACCCAGTTTAGAATAGATGACTCTCTTCAGAGGCAAGGTTGGAGAGCTGAATGTTAGCAATAACTGAGCAATACATATTATTTCATCAAACATTCTTGTATAGTGGTAAAATTGCTTCACTCTCCAAATCACTACCTTAGGCAGAAAAATGAAAAAAGTTCTAAAGAGTTACATTTAAGTGAAATAATAAGAATGTGAGATTTGGGAGGTTTGGACAAGGAATTAGGCTTCAGTTATTATTTTGCATCCTATATATAGAGCTCTACATGAAGACAGGTAGGCTGGGGACGTTCTCTGCTTTAGTCACATTATGAACAGGCTATTGTTTTAGATGTAGGAGAGGATTCTACTTTCTGCCCATAACAGGTATGACTTTTTGCTAACAGGTATGACCTTGAGGCTTTCTTTGGCCAAAATTGTAAGGTCTGGCATGTGGGTTTCCGTAGATGCAGATGTTGAAATGAAGACTGCACTGCCCAGGGAACTTGACCATAAACAGGGCCACCCTCGCTATGAGTAGCATGACCAAGATGGACACTTGGTTGTCTTAAGACTGAGTTTTTCAAGTGGCTTATTATTGCACCATAGCAGCCTATTCTGACTGATACAGTATTTTAGTTCTATTCCGTTTCTGTCACTACTTGTTTGGACAATCTTCATATTCCCCAGTATAAGGTCTTTCATGTTAAAGTGATAAAGTTGGATTAGACTATCCCTGTCCATTCTAATTTGAGTGTCAAGGTCCTCATTCCGAGTAGGATTGTGACTGTTTTCCCCTCTGCAAAGCCAAATAAGAGCACATAAGACAGGGAATCAGAATGCCTTTCCCAAGGGTTGCCATAGTCAGGTCACCTCTTAACGTATTTCCTGTAACAGTGATTCATGAATATGTCTATTTTATCATGAGACTATGAGATCACCAAGTGCAGGGAATATACCACACTCATCTCTAACTTCTTAATACATCATCATGAATTCACTTAAACATTTTCAATGACCTGGATCCGGAGAGCTGTATGCAGAAGTCTAACACAATTATCTCTCCTAACTTTAGTATTAGACAGGGAACACTAATTGGGACCAATCTTCCAGGGTTAAGCATTGATTCATTGGCTTGGGATTCCCAGTACTCTAACTACTTAGACTAAAACATACACTGGACTAAATGGACGTGCTTGAGAGTGCCTGCAAAAGCTGGTTAATTATTTTTGTGTTCGGAGAAAATGAAGAAATATAGGCACATTACAAAACTTCTGTTTGAGGATCAGTAATCCCAGAGTCGTCTTGTATATTCTGAAGTATGTATTCTAATGCAATTCTACCCTTGAGACATCCGTAACAAGCGCTCAGCGATCCTAAGGTGTTTGCACATTTAATCCTTTACATCTGCTCGGGACTGTAATGAGCATCTGAAGTATCCTTTTACATTTTATTTTTTTAACAATCTTCAGAGTAATTCTGTAATTTTTGGTAGTATCTTGGTTTGTCACCTAATCACCTACGCAGTTGAGAAGTTCCCATGTTAAACTGCCCTCCTGCTATAACTTAACGTAGCTGTTTCTGTCCTTTTGATTGCAGCTAGTCAGCATCCTCTTTCAGATACCTTTTCAAGCATTTGGAGGCAAGTAATAAGTCAAGTTTAGAGTTCCTAAACTACCTCTTAGTTATAAGTAGTAAAACTCAGCCTTCTCACTGTCAAGTCTTCTAATTATGGGTTTTTCTGCCATATCCAGGACACTGATACAGGTCAAAGGGAGTCTGGTGCTAGGATAAATTTTGGTTTCTCAGTAATATCTGTATTATATACCGAGAGTATATATTACATATATTTTTTTTTCCTTTGGGGCATGAGGGAGCCCACTTTTTTCTCCCATAAAACTTAAAATATCTATTGACCTCAAAAGAAAGGATAACTGAAGTTGTGAAGAGCCTAGAAACCAAAAGACACTTTTGTTTGCTATGAACACATAGGCTTATGCCTCTGACTAAAGATCCTTGTTCAGTAATTGACTATATTCTGGTAAGAGGGTAATTTTACTCACTGAGGTCGGTTATCCTCTTGTTAGGGAAATGGCTTTAGTCACCCAAAAGGAGTGATCACATAAGCATTGTTAACAATAGAAACGTGAAGGTAAGACACTAGTTTTGAGGTAAAGTAGACCCTTCTCCCATGCTGGGTGTTCTCACAATTTAAGAAATCCCCCATTAGGATGGATGAAGCTGGCAATAGACAGTTTTAGAAACTTACCTTAGACCATGCTTTGAAGGTGCTGGGCCCTTCCTGGGAAAGTTAAATGTGTTGGGTTAGGTGTGGGGGAATTCCAAGTCTCATTTTCTGCTCTTTTATTGTGATTCAGGCTTTCCGTGGTCTTTCCTCTTCCCTATTCATTTTAGGGTAGGTCAGTTCCTCAACAGCCCAGTTATCCTGAGAGTATTTTATCAAGGGTGGCAATTTGCTTTTCATTGGCTTACTCTAAGAATATGGTCAGAGAAGTGGAGGACCTAATTGTTACTGCTTCATAAGAAAATTGAGATCTTTTTGGCAAAAATCACTGAAAAACTCAAAACTGTATCTGATGTATTCAAAATAGCATTTTTAACACAAAGTACATTTAGATTGATTTGTTACCTTTTCCCGTTGTTGAGATAACATACTATTCTTTAGAATATATCCCACATCCCTCTCTACCATCTCTTCACTTAAATGAAGATAAAGAATTATGGTAGAATATTAACTTTGTGCTGACACTAGCCTGGCATATATCAGCCAGTTATAAGGTAGTTACTTTGGGCTAAATATCAATATTATTCCTGATGCCAAACCCAGTGACAAGTCCCACAAGTTGGTGTTATCAGATAGGTTAGGTAAATTGGCTAGTGAGTTACTTAAGATGACCTGTGTTGCCAAGGCCACTTGAAGAGAATCCATCCAGGTCATGTACTCATCTGAATTTCCATGGAAACTGATCTCTTACGACTGTTACCGTCTTTTTAATCCATGTGCTATCTCTTAACACCGTATATATTTAACTCCACGGCTTCCATCACTATCATCTGCTGTGAATCCACTAGGATTTAGATTATCTTGCCCTTTATTCCTGTTGGTCAGTCACCATCAAAGCCCCAGACTCCCAGCCCCAGACTTCCAACTCATTCCTCATTAGCAATGTTTAATTACTGGATGACTTTGCATACCATTTTATTCTGCCCCCATGTTTCTTCTCTACCTAACCTCTAAAACTCTTCCATCCTGCTTCCTGAAATTCATAGGTCCAATGTAGACGTATTTCCCCGTGTATACTATTTCTTTGTATACATTGCTTTTACCTTCCTGCTCAAACTTAACCTGGCTCCCCACTGAAGACACGGCTTCCCTTATAGATCTCTTACATCATGGCTGTCCCTCCACCCCTGTGCTGCTCTCACTGGGCCTGAAGTTACTAGGTGTCCTTCCTGTCCCTCATTTCTACCTTTTCTTTTATCATGATCTCTCCATCCCTAAAAATACACAGCTTTGAACATCCTGTTTTTGGACTATAAATCGTCCACTGCTCCTCATTGTTCAACTGCCTGGGTCATTTCTCCTTATTTTTCCATTATCGAGCTTCTGGCTTACTGTCACTGTCTGTATCACTACTGCTTATTTTAATTTGGTTGATTTTAAATATATACATGGATGACCCTTCCCAAACCTTGAATTCTTAATGCCTTAAATTTCCCCCCCCAGTCTCAGCCACAACCATGAGAAGCCTTGGACTTCGCTTCAGCAACAACTACAAATTCTCTATAGTCTGATTCATGCATCTTACTCACTGATACCCATTTATTTTTCCTTAGCACTAATACATTGGGTACTGATTGGCTTGCTTGTTTTTCCAGTTTCCCCCAGCTCCCAGAGCAGCGCCTGGCACATAGTAGATACTCACTTAATACTTAATATTGAATGAATTATTTGTTCATGTGCCTTATCCTCCTTACAGTGTAAGTTTTTTCCTTCTGCAAACAGATGGATCTTTAAGGGCTTCCCATGCATATATAAGGGGATACAAAGATGAATACTACGGCCCTGTCTACAAGGAGCTTACAATTTTGGAAGCCGGTTGTATGGATTCTGTTACAATTAAATACCATGCCAAATGTGTGATAATAGCTCTCAGAGTATGAGCCTGTCTAGGAGATTGAGGGACATTTTTCTGTAGAAGTTAGTCTATTAAATAAGATTTGAAGTATGGGAGCTCACCAAGCAGATAAAAGGGTAAGGGCATTTTATGAGTAGGGAAACTATGTTCATCCAAACCCGTTCACCTCCGTAGGTTTTAAAAATCAGAAAGGGAGACATTCCTTCCAACTTTGAAAATGCTTATCGCGTGTGAGGGTGGATTTATCATGAAGTTAGTGAAGCGTAAGCTTCAGGACTCCTGCTTTGCAAGAAAGGACCCTGTCAGTGTGTTCACTTAATCATGTTTTTTTTTTTTTTTAAAGATTTTATTTTATTTTATTCGACAGAGATAGAGACAGCCAGCGAGAGAGGGAACACAAGCAAGGGGAGTGGGAGAGGAAGAAGCAGGCTCATAGCAGAAGAGCCTGATGTGGGGCTCGATCCCATAACGCCAGGATCACGCCCTGAGCCGAAGGCAGAAGCTTAACCGCTGTGCCACCCAGGCGCCCCATTTTTTTTTTTTTTTTTTTTTTTGTTAAAATTGTTAAAGTAGAGCATATTTACCTTCACTAGTGAAAACTGATGTAACTTTTTACTCTCCCTGTCACATTTCATCTTGTTTCTAGTGTTAAAGTGGCTGTGGGTACTTCTGGGATTTGACTAGGGGCTAATTGAATAGCAGACACATGTAGTTTGGGTTTCGTGGGATATTTTTGTGGTTCATTCACTTCCGTGTATCATTACTTCATAGATGCTCATAATGCCCCCCTGGGCCCACTTAACTGGCATTGCAAAGGAAAGTATATGAACAGGGGTCATAGGTTTATGTGAATTTCTTTGTTTGTTTGTTTGTTTGTTTTAAGATTTTATTTGACAGGGAACATGTAGGGGGAGCGGCAGGGAGAGGGAGAAGCAGGCCCTGATCGATGTGGGGCTCGATCCCAGGACCCTGAGATCATGACCTGAGCTGAAAGCAGATGCTTAACCGACTGAGCCACCCAGGTGCCCCATACATGAATTTATCTTATGATGCCCTTTATCTTGTGGGTAGTAGAGGGGAAAAAAATCAAATTAAGAAACGTACAACGTCAGAAGCCAGTGTAAGGGTAAAAAAACTTCAAATTGTCAGATATGCAAGATTGTAACTAGATTAATTTTCTTTCAGAAAACATAATATAAAACCCATACATCACTACAATAAGGGCATTATCACAAACTCGTCACCAAGTATCAATATGAAAATAACTTCAAGTTTTCTTCAATATTGACTGAATTCTTACATTTTATATATGCTTGATTAGAGACACATGACTGCTTTAGTTTCTTCGGGCTGTCATAACAAATTACCACAAATTTGGTGACTTAAAACAACAGAAATTTATTTTCCCATACTTATGGAGGCCATAAGTCTGAAATCAAGGAATTGGCAGAGCTGGTCCCTTCTGGAAGCTCTGAGGAAGAATCTAGTCCATGCCTGTCTCCTAGCTGCTGGTAATTCTGTTAAGCCTTAGCATCCCTTGGCCTGTAGATATATTATTCCAATCTCACCTCTGTCTTCCTATGGCTTCCCCCTGTGTCTCTCCATCAGGACACCAGACACTGGATATAGAGCCCACCATAAATCCAAAATGGTTTTATTTCAAAATCCTTAATTACATCTGCAAAACCTCTATTTCTAAATAAATGTGTCACTTTCACACGCAGTAGAGGTGAAGACATGGACCTCGCTTTCTTTTTTTGGCGGGGGGAGACACAATTCAACCCATTAAAATAACATGGTTGATAATGACAGTTTGAAAATTGGAAGAAGCACTTCTACACTATGAATAATAAGCAGATTTTGGTTAATCACGCTCGAGAAAAGATCAAATTATTTCTTTATTTCTATTTTATTTTTAAATTCTTACATGAAGAGGTGTTTGAAGAGTATGCAGTCAAAAATTGTAGATGTATTGGGGTGCCTGGGTGGCACAGCGGTTAAGCGTCTGCCTTCGGCTCAGGGCGTGGTCCCGGCGTTGTGGGATCGAGCCCCACAGCAGGCTCCTCTGCTGGGAGCCTGCTTCTTCCTCTCCCACTCCCCCTGCTTGTGTTCCCTCTCTCACTGGCTGTCTCTATCTCTGTCAAATAAATAAATAAAATCTTTAAAAAAAATTGTAGATGTATTAAGCAGTTAGATAAAATTCTTAGGATATTTTTCTGGACTGGCAATGTTAGTGGTAATTACCAGCTTTTCAGATGTATAAATATAGCTCTTACCATTGTAAATATTTACTTCAATATTAATACATTTATAATTTTGCATTATTTTTTGTCTAAAAGGATACCCTAAATTCTATATGCTTCAGGTTCCACCATATAAAATGGATTCACAATATGGGCATCCCAGATGATGTCTGTTCCATAATGGCCTTCGTTTTTTTTAAATTTTCATTTTCTGTCGTATCTCCATTGGTTGGCGCACATGAGCATTACAAAGAACCCCAAATCTAATCCTAGAGAGCTTGGTCATTTATTTAAATTATAAGGTTGTTAAGTTTTAGGAATATTCCTTTTACTTTACCTCTGAAAGAGTAAGAAATTAGATTCTTTCTTGTCTTTGGATGCAAACTTTTCCTATTAGGCGGATAGTATTTGTGTGGGGCCTCTAATAGACAGTGAACTTTTTATGTTGTGTATTTTGCTGGGATCATGGGCACTGGCTTCTTCACAGCATTTGGAACATTGAAGCCAATGTATCAAGTACATTGTACAATACAAGTACGTGTATTGGAGGGAATTGGTAGCAGGACCCAGGAAGGAGTAGAAGCTGTAGAATCTTATGAGACCGTTTTTCTTGTGGGAAGAAGCATGTGGGATCACCTTGTCCTGGCTCTTCTGTTCTAGCCCTTGCCAGTGCCCTAAGAACTAGTTTCAGGCATCTGAAGTCGTAAGTAATCTTTAAAAAAAAAAAAAAAAAAAAAAAAAAATTGTAAGCACGTATTTACAAGAAATTCCATTACCAAGAGAAATACTGAAACTGTCCCGTGCAGGTTGTCCTTACTATGTGAAAGTAGAGGGTTCCTACGAAACCTTTCATAAGCCAAAATGATAGGGTAAAGCAAAGAAGCAATAACAATTCATAAAAGCAAAAATCCTCTTCCGCGNTTCCATTAGTACGAACAAGTACTAATGTAGCTCTTTTGTAAAAACTCAGTGGCATAATGCAAACTTTCAAGTAGTGAGGGAAACCTTTATCTTATTTCTACAGAAAATCCACCTCTGCCTCTATGGTGGGGAACATAGAAATAATTCATCCTGTCAATATAATGCCAACGTTGTTAATAGGACAAATGTTCGTTAATAATCTCCGTGATTAAA
Source organism: Ursus maritimus (assembly GCF_017311325.1). Taxonomy (NCBI): domain Eukaryota; kingdom Metazoa; phylum Chordata; class Mammalia; order Carnivora; family Ursidae; genus Ursus; species Ursus maritimus. Next base: position 36,295,079 of record NW_024424453.1, read on the forward strand.
GGGGAAAGGAGCAATCTTTTTTAGGGTGTACTGTGTTAGCCAACTCATTTTAGGGAATGAGGTGTGACATTTTCATGGGGGACTTTAAAATTGCAAGGAAATATGATGGCTACCTCATTGTGCCGTATCTTTTTATTGCTGTTGTATTTAATGATTTAGTAGAACTCTTTTAAAAACATTTTGCTACTCTTAATTTTTATGGAAAAACTTTATAGACAATCAAATATGGGAGGTTTTTTCTTTTCCAGACTTTAAACATAAAATCTTTGCTTCCATATCAAAAACAGAAGGATTAGAATAAAATGTCTTTTCTTTCTTTAGAAACACTAAATATATATGTATGTATTCAATTAAAAAAACGGAATGGGATCAAACTATAAATGTTAAGAGGAAGTTTCTATTCATGTCCAGGATTGAGGACTCCTAGGTAATCCTTCATAATAAAACTTAATTGCCCATGAGCTGATGCATGAAGATATTTTGAAAGTAAAAACTAAACTCATTGATACATTATTTCCCAATTGGATAAATCCCCTAAAGGGTCAGAAACACATTGAAGCATAATCTTCAGGGTGCAGTGGTGCTGATTGTGTAGCAAAATTTTAGTTACAATACTCTTTATTCTTGCTTTATGCCAGCATTTCAGACGGATTGTCACCTGCTGGCTCCCCCTCAAAAGTCTGTATTAATTCATCCTTAAGTTAATACCTCACTTGGTTAAGAACTGTATTCTCTTCTACCGGGGCTCTTAAAATAGAATGGCATTGAAGGTGTTCAGTGGTTTTGTCAATGGCTTCCATTTCAGATTCACAATTTAATATCAAAATGCAAACCTTTGATAAGGATGCTATGCAGATCATAAAAGAAATAAGATTAAAAAAAATGAAAACTTCACAATGTTCCCCTTAAGAATGTTAAAACTAAAGAACATTTCAAAGATACTGTAAGATAAATTATTAGTATTTTTTTAAGTTTAAATGAAATTATCCTTGTGATTATAAAAAAGGTGCCAGAGTAATTACAGAGAATTTCAAATATGTTTAACTTTTTCTTTATAGATTTAACCTTATTTAATGTAAAGGAATAGCTATTTTCCTCTCTATTAGCACTTGAGAATTTTCATTGGATCTATTCATATCATGCTAGATTTATCTAAGAAAAATATCCAATATCTAATGCTTATAATCTAATTCTTAATAGGCTCTCTAAAATGACCAAATTATTTATAGCAGCTTTAATTTTATCCATTTATTGCTATTTTTTTTTAATGTAGAAAATATCCCCCTCACTAGTTCCCTAAGCAGCGGGATGAGAACACATTATAATAGTCATTCTAAATTAAAATGCCTGCTTTATTATTTATCAAGGTGTTGGTTTTCCCATTTTGAATTAGACTGGGAAAGTATATCTATCTATCTATCTATCTATCTATCTATCTATCTATCTATCGAGAGGGAGGACTGCTAGGCAGGTGTATCTAGCTAGCTAAAAAGGTCCTGTCATTTCTCCTTTAAGTAACACACTATCATCTTGATAATCGATTGGCATGTATCACATTTTTAGTTATATGCACACAATGTGGTTATTAATCAAATTTTGCTACATTGTAAACTGCTTTAGATTCAGTGTAAAGATCTATGTTAGCCAATACATTGTTAAAGTAGTTATTGTATCAGTCAGTCAACTGTGGCCATAGTAAAGCTGGGTAATAAGCCACCCCAAATGCAGCGAGTTCAAAGCATTTACTCTTGCTTACAAATACATACATTGGCTGTAGGTCCTCTGATCTAGATTGGGCTCAGCTGGACTTGGCTTCAAATCACGGGCTGAGTCCACATGAGCTTGATATCTCTTTTTTTCCTTGGAATAGTGAAATACCCAAGAATGTTCTTTTCAGGGTGTCTCAGTTCATTCACGATGCTGTGGCAAAATGCCACAGACCGACTGGCTTATAAACATCAAAACTTCATTGCTCACAGTTCAGGAGGCTGCATGTCTGAGATCAGGATGACAGCATGGCCAAGTGAGGGCCCTCTTTCAGGTTGTAGACTTCTTGTATCTTCACATGGCAGAAGGGGCAGGTATCTCTCTGGAACTTTTTTGATAAGGCATTAATCCCATTCATGAGTTCTACCCTCATGATTTAAATACTTCCCAAAGGCCCTACTTCTTAATGCCATCAACTTTGGTGGTTAGGATTTTAACATACAAATTGTGGGAGGACACAGACATTCAGACCATAGCACACGGCAGTGGCAAAAGCATAATTAGGCAAGTCCCACTGTAAAAGCCTGTTTCACACCTTTGTTTTTACCACGCCATCTAATATCCCATTAACTGAAGCAAGTCATACGGCCAAGCCCAACATTACTGGGGTAGGGAAGTACATTCTGCCACAGTGTGAGAGGGAAAGGGGCCGGGGGGGATATTTGAGGAACAATCATCTAACTTATCACAATTTGGAGTTTCGCTTTTAAAATTGATGGTCTAAAATTCACTAGTAGGCAGAGTCTGTCTCAAAGTCTATTTTTGGAGCCTGTTTTAAGAAGAACCTCCTATCTTGATGTAACGCAACCTCAAGCCGTGTGTCCGTGGGGAGTATTTCAGTGAGGCTCCACTGCAGATTTATTTCAATGTAAAACAATAAACTTAGATGGAACTTGCAACATCCACAGAGAAAAATGTCAGCAATCAAATGTTTAAATGAACAGCATATGCACAAATTGGTGACATTTGACATTACTCCTCTGCATATTTGTGAGCTCTTTGGAACCAAGGTAATACATACTCTTGACAGAAAATTCACTTTCTGTCAAACTGCCCAATTTTACCTCAAATACTCCTCTTTAACTTCCTTCATGTGTGTTCATGCCTCATAGTTCTACGATTCATTTGGAAAAATTGTCTTGGAAAATAATATGCTATTGATTTCTTAGTTGGATGTATAGGAAAAAAAAATGAAGAGACTGCTTTTTTGGGTAATGGAGACTGCTATTTTTCACGAAGGCAAGTGAGTGGTGGTGGTTGTCATTGAGGCCATTACGAGAGCCCACAGGTGGAAGACATGCTGTAGATGAGGGGGGAATGGATGTTTATTTGGGATGTCCTACTGGAATATTTTGAATATTGAAGAAATGGAAAATTGGAATTGCTCACAGACCTGTCTTTTCTCAGCAAATTTGATGTGTCAGATAGTCCTAAAGCCCTCCCATCAGTTGACGACTTTGCTGCAAAATCTATTGCTTGAGAAATGGGAGAATAAGAATGATGTCCTCTTTCTGGTAGTGTAATAGCCAAGTGAAGTACTTAATATATTTTATACTCCCCTCCCCTTCTCATACACATACTATATTAAAATTTCATTACCTAAGTGAAAGAATGAGCCTGCCTTTAGCGCAAATGAGAATTTTAGATTATAAATGTCAATGTTTATTGCCAGGCATAATGCATGTAAAGCTTTTGCAAAGCTTTTAAATGTATCATGAGATAAATTTTGTAAATTGTATTTTGCTTCCTCATTGTAATCCAAAGTAAATGTTACATACAAAGAAAATAGTGAATCATGTCTTATGCTGGAATATGTTCCTTAAAAGCATATTGATTGTGTTTTAATTATGTCAGTACATATGTATGCATGAAATGCATCACTTATGAGATTAATTTTTTAAAAGAAAGGTTAACTCTCTAAGTCAGGATGATGGGTTTACTAAAAGAAAGGTTGTTTTCCCATGGATTTTTTTTTTTTTAGGACCCAGACTGATGATAATTTTTAACTTCAGAGATCGAATTTGATACTCTATTTCAGGGTCTGGATACTCTTGGTGAGTCATTTAAAGGAACTGAATCTATATTTGAATGATTTGATAACAGCACTTTAGCTTTTGTGTGTTGTTGAAATAATTCTAGCTAACCCTAGCTCTTGTCTCCCAAGAATTTAAAATACTCTCAGAATTTGTTTTACATTTGCATAGTGTTTTAATCACTTCTGTACACAGTCTGCAAAATACAGGGCCTGGCACTTGGGAGAAGCTTTAATTATTTGAAGTGAAATCTAGTTTAAAAGTCATTTGGATTTAAAGCTTAAAGTTCTGGCTTTTACTCCCACTGGTACTGGTAATAATATCATTACCCATGTGTTTAACTATCTAGACCTTTCTATGCTTCACACTATTAATATATAAGTGGCGATAATTTCTTTCCTTTTTAAGACTTGTTTATTTTAAAGATAGAGTGTGGTGGGTGGGGGAGGGACAGAGGGAAGTGGAGAGAGGGAATCTTAGGCAGACTCCCCACTGAGTGTGGAACCTAGGACGTGGGGGGGTGGTGGGGCTTGACCACAGGACTCTAAGATCAGGACCTGAGCTAAGATCGAGTCCTATGCCCAGTGGACTGAACCACCCAGGCACCTCGAGTTAGGATAATTTCTTAAAGGGTTGGAGTGACAAGGAAATCAGCAACTATGAAATTATCTTTAAAGAATGAAACACTTATATGTGGTGAAACCTGTTTCTTATTGTGCTTTGAAGTTTTGGGTAAAACTTAATCATAAAGGAGACTTTTGACTGCAACTGCCTCGGATCATAAAAATCCAGCGGAGTTCCAGCAGAGTCTCTGACGTTATCGAGGTTTCATTTTGAATTTTGTTTTTGGAGCGACAACTACATGGAATCTATCCTAGCCATAATAGGAGAATTTACATTTTTTTCTAAGATAATTATGTTTTATTTTATTTTTTTTTTAAAGATTTTATTTATTTATTTGACAGAGATAGAGACAGCCAGCGAGAGAGGGAACACAAGCAGGGGGAGTGGGAGAGGAAGAAGCAGGCTCATAGCGGAGGAGCCTGATGTGGGGCTCGATCCCATAACGCCGGGATCATGCCCTGAGCCGAAGGCAGACGCTTAACCGCTGTGCCACCCAGGCGCCCCTAAGATAATTATGTTTTAATTCTTGCCAATATAATAAATGTTGTAGGAAATGAAATCCAGGTACACACAACAAAATGAAACTAAGAGAGGAAAATTAAGACCACTCATCCTCTCTCAGCACGTTGTGAGGTATAGCCTCCCAGCCTTAATTTGTGGGCATGTTTGTATGGATATACAGAACGTACCATTTTTTACAAAGACATGTTTTGTGATTTGCTTTTAAAAATTTACTGTCCACCCTGCACTTTTCCAAGCTATGAAATACTTTTCTTTTATGTATTTTTATGGCTGTTCATATGGTTATAGGACTGTACCATACTTTATTTTACCTATTCCCTATTGTCAAATATTTAGTTGGTTTCCATTTTTATTATGATAAACAGTGCCGCAGTGAACAGTTTTACAGCAAGTTATTTACCAGGAACTTGGTATATTTCTGCATTTATTCAATTCATCTTTTTCATTTCTCAGTGAGGCTCCAGAACTCGCACAGGACTTGGACAGTTCTTACTGTTCAGTTGAATGAACTCCTAATAGTTCTCCAAGTATTATTTCGGACCTTCCAGGATTTTCCAGATGAGGCCTGTTAAAATGAAATAATAACTGTGTCTCTTTTTAATTCTCTTATGCTTTATTGCGTTAGCTTACACATATAGGACACTGTTGAATAGTAGTGACAGCAGACATTGTCAAGTGGTTTGGGTCTGTAATGATCATGCTTCTCGTGAAATGTCAAATGTGAGTTTGGGGTTAATATTATTTATGATAAAAGGGTTGAACGAAGAATTTTTTTAAAGTCTAGAATAGATGTTGGAATTTATTGGATGCCTTTTTTGGCATCTACTGGACTAATCCTATAGCTCTTCTATTTTGGCTTAATAACAAGATCAGTTTTAATAAGGGTTCGCGTAGTAGACTTAGCTGTGAAATTGTGGAATGAAGATTGCACTCCAACAAAAATGCTAGGAATGAGACAAGGTTCCAAAGCTTATTAAAGTGCCCTGGAAAAGTCACTTAATCAATTTTGAAATTTAACTTGTTTAAAATGGAAGCACGAAATCTGTCCCAGAACTAACACTGTGAATATGGAAGTGCTTTGTAATCCATAATGTTTAAATCTGAGGAGGATCTCTGTAATTTTATTCAGCTAAACCATAATAGTTTTCAAAGTCCAAAGAGTAGGACCAGGTCAGTACTTCTTTTCAAGGAGTGCTTTGATTTTCTTAGTTGCTCACAATTGTGGTTTTTAAGTTTAACTGAAGTGAGACAGACAGAAGTGTACACATCATCAATTAAAAGCTTGATGTATTATCACAAAGTGGGCAGAGTCATGCGTTCACCTTCCACTGTAAGAAACAGACCATTGCCAGTACCCCAGAAGTTGGCGATGCTACTTTTCACATGTTAACAGTTTCACCTGGATCTTTTTGGACATGAGACTGTGGGCTACTGCTCATAGGCATCATTCAGAAGGTAGCATTTTGGTAGAAGAAATTTCAGCAGCAGCAGCAGCCTTTAGCCATTTCAAATTAGGATTTGAGGATGAACCCAACACTGAGATGTCATGGCCATTTCCACAATAAAGAACAGTTTCCTCAAAAGTCCACTTTTGTTGTTGCCTCATTCAGCAGGCTTACGGCTTTCATCTTAATTGTTTGATACCTGAAATTCAAAAGCAAGGGACTATAATATTGGGGGGAAAAAGTTAAAGTTGATAAATATGAGATTACACATTGTCATTTTGAGGTTTTTTTTTTTAAAGTATTTCTGACTCAGATAATTGAATGTGCTTGAAAGTTTTAGGAAAGTTCTATCATTTCATTTCACCCTCATAAGAATCCTATGACCTAGCTAAATAAATGTTAGAAAAAAAAAAAAAGACCCAGAGAAAGTTTGCATGAAATCCTACATTATGAGGAAAATTCAAGACACTTTATATCTTAGGTGAGCATCCTTTGCAGTGTAGAATCTTGGTAACTCTTTAGAAATTTCCATATTTCTAATATAGGACACAATTTCCCTTTTAAATTTGATGAAAGGATGCTGATGTCTCTGTGGAAGGGTGAATGACAGAACCCTAGTAGACTTGACTCTCCAGGCTGCTGTCTCACCCTGTAGTCTCTGTGCCCAGAAAAATCTTACAAGTGAGCCAGCATTCAGAAAACATGGTCAGTGTGTCTCAGAGAATGAAGAGTAAATCCACAATGGTATGCCTGAGTCCTACCAAGGCATAATATACAATAATGTGTGTTATTGGGGAAAACAGACCAACAATGTCATTGTTACTGGTCTAAAAGGTACAGATTTCTTATACCCCTAAGTCTGCACGTGCAAGAAAAATGTAACCTTTTTTCCTTGAACGTGTCCAATTTCCCGAAGGCCTAAATACCATCTGGCTTCTCTGGCTTTGATTTCCTGCTGAAACAGTTCTCTCTGGGGAGATGGATTCCTCTGGCTGAAGGTGCGCTTGGATGGGTCATGTGTAGGGAATAGGGAATGTAGGCATGAGAACAAGAAATCGTGGATGAGAAGAAACCTCGGTTACTACCTAGGATTATTATCCCACCACACAAACAAGGCTAAATTGCTATCCGTAGTACTGTAGCATAGAGATTGCGCACCAAACCGTTGAAAGGGAAATGTTCTTCTCTTTATTTTCTCTTTTCTTTAATCCCCCACCCACTAACAGGTGAATAATTAGGCTCATTTCCATTTAATAATGCACTGCGTGGGAACAGAAATGCATTTGGAGAGTGATTAACAGAGCAACTTGACACTCTGCTTCTAGAAAAATAACGGCTGAGACACACAGAAAACCGCAGATATGCCAAATTCAGTCTGGGAGCTTAAAATCCTCCTCTAGAACAGTGACTTGGCTGCTCCAACCAATCTCTTTTGGCAATATTAAGTACCCTGCCCCCAGTGATCCCAGGCAGAATAGGTGGGAAATTTCAATTGCTTAGAAAACAAGGAAAATGATAGATGTGCCTGGACCCTTGTCCATCCTGGACTATTTAAAGGCATTTTCTCTGGGTGGAACGTGATCAGAGGTAACAAGCAGAGTTGCAGGGTTCAACCTAGTTATTATTTTGGACCCTGTGCAACCGCCTATAAAAATGTCAGCAGAATTAAGACTAGTTAAAATGAAAATTGAATTGAGTAATATTTTGAATCGTAATTGTATGAGATTTGAAAATATTAAGGACTTTGGTTATATAGAATTGTCCCCATGTTCTTAGTTATTGCTGTATAAAATTGCATTTTCCCCTTACAAGTTAGTACTGTTATTACATGTCCTTGCAACTGTTGACTTTGAAATTTTCTTTCTAAAATCCCCTAATAACTTACTTTGTAAAAAGGCAGGCAAAAAAGAAGAGGGCAAAAATTTAAGTAAGGTTGTATTGACTTTCCTTGGGATGGCATTTTTATTGGGATTTATGAATGATTGTGGAGAAATCACTTTAGAGCCAGAAAGGAATTTACAGAGATCATCAAATACAAGTTCCTTATTTTATAAAAGCATGTTCACACTATACTATATATCAATTAACCTAAAAATTCAAAGCACAATATATCTTGTATGAACATTTCCTGTAGATGACAGTGATAGTCCTACTGTTGCTATATTTAGAAGCATTTGGTCTGCATGATAAAGGATATCTCCGAGAAAAAAATCAGTATCTCCTGATTAGTGATGTTTAAAGTAAATGTCTTTGAGGCTGTTGCTCTTGGGGATGGCAGAGGCCGTTCTTTGCTGGACTTCTGGTGTTTGCCTGGCTCCTTGGGTCTTTGTCCTAAATGGTTTTTAGGTGTTTATATTTACAGCAGATATTGAAGATTAAGTTTTAAGCTCTAAGATAACTTGGTTTGGTTATGAATAGCCTAGGATTTGCTTTGGAGTCCTATTAGGACTTTAGCCCAATTATATTTGCAGAATGAGTTTTGGTAAATCAGTACTCAGGACGTCTAAAAATTCTAGCAGAAGGATTGAATTTTGATGTAACTACTTGCAGTCATGTGTCTGAAGGAAACATAACTTTGGCTGTTGACCCATTTTGTTAGCTTGTTCTGGTGGAAGGAACTCTGTCCATAATGGAGATACTTTCCGTAAATAAACAGATTTTTTGAATAACTTAACCTATTGTTTCGGAATGGCATAACATGGATTTGTAACTATTTTGGGATTAAGAGGCTGTTATACATTATGTCCAGTGGTTCCTGTTTTCTAGCTACAAGTCAATTTATTCCACAAGCACCCACTCAGGAAGAAAATCTGTATTCAGCTCCCTTCTTTCCTTTCCCAGCATGATCCTCCAGTCATTTACTCATTCATCAAATTTGGTTGGTCAGTCACTTATTCACAAGTGTATTTTAAGCTCCTTTTATGTACCAAACACTCTATAAGTTACTATTGGGACACAAACGTGAATGAGACCTAATCCTTTATCAAGAATGTGCAGTCTTTGAGCAAAAATAAGATGTATGCAAGTAACTATGATGCAAGCTATTATATTGGGAAGTGTTACATAAGAAGTATTGGGGTTGAAGGGAAGGAGCGAGATATTAACCTCAGTGTACTTGTAGATGCTGCCTATGTGTATCTTAGACATACATATATAATGTGTGTATAATGTATATAGAATGCATATATACATATGTGAGGTGTATATATACATACACATATATGTGTGCATGTGTGTGTGTGTATATTGTGTGTGTGCGCATGCTTCAGAAATAATGCTTTTGTGTTTTATTACTATGTTAAGAGAGCTCCTTTAAGTATCGTTAAAAATGACTTAGAGTTACCAGACCAATCAATATCCTTTACCCAAAATTCCATTGCTTAGCCCTACATGTAAAATCGATGGCTTTCTCTTTGTATACAACGAGCTCAAAGAGGCGCTAGGATGGCGAGCACTTCTTGTCGTTCTGTAAGCTGTAAACTTTCTGTCTCTAGGATCTCGAGCCTAATGAATAATAAGAAAAGATTTGTTGAATAAATAAACCTGGACATCCCAGGTAAGTAACTCCCATTCCAGGCAGAGGTCACTGTGAACACTGTAATAAATACTCCCAGATATTGGTGCAAGCAAGATGGAAGTTGATGTTTTTTTCATTCAATAATCTGATCTAAATGATTTAGGTCTGTTTTGGTCATTTCATGATATCAGGGACTCAAGGTTCATTTTATTCTGTAGCCATCCATAGGATGTTGTGTTTATTTGGAGCAATTTAATTTACTATGTTATCTGAAATCTGAAGAAGGATTTTCTGATTTTCTGAAGAAGGAAGGGGAAAGTGAGGGGTTGCTTGTTCACTTTAAGACTATATCTTGGAAGTTACACAAATCATTCCCACTCATATCCCTTTGGTCACAATTTGTCCTGTGGCTGCAGCTAATTGGAAGCATGGGTAGGAAATGTCAGCATTAGTCGGGCAGCCATATGCCTTAGATAATCGGATCCAGTTAGCAGTTTCTGCCATAACCTCTTCCGCATGGTGTAAGTGTAACGTTTACTTTAGTGTGATTGTACAACCAAGTTATATTTTCGTTACAGAATCTAGCACCTCCAGTTTTGGAGTGTGTGAGACGAAGACCTCAATTCATTCTCTGGTAGTTTTTCTAGCTGAAGGAAGTGCTTTCTGATGTTCACTGGTTTATCAAAATTGTTTGTGCTTGTTACAGGAACTAACATCATTGTAGAATTTCCATGTGTCTTTGCCAAGAAAACAGTTCCTTTCCGTGATGGATTGACCCTCACCCCTCCTATTCAGGGCTAGTATCCAAAGAGAATAGATCACTTCTTTTCTTTGCTAAGCGTTCCAGACTGTTGGTTCATTGTCCAGTAGGAACTCTGCCAGTTTGCTGAGGGCTGCTGAAGGCAAAATTACATATTTTTGGTTGAAAAGAGGCATCAGGAATCTCTTTTGTATCCATTCTCCGTCACTTTAGTAATCCTTGTAACACTCGACAGATTAAAAAAAAACCCTAAAATTATTAGCTTCATTTTACATGGAAAGAAACATCAAAAGATATTATGGATTGCCAAACATCATAGGGTAGATTTCTAACAGAACAGGATGCTTTGGACACCTGAACTAAATTGCATTCCTTTTGCTATTTGTCACATTTATTTAAATGTCAAGGAGTGGAGGGAGATTTCAGACGCATCTGGATTTTGTCAGGTTCATAACGTGACTAGACTGATTTGGGGGCTATTTTGTGGTCATTTCATGTAACAGGGAACACAACTGAATTTCCCTTCTTTGGTTGCTCTGAGCTCTAACCCTTCATTGCAACACGTTTTCGTAGCGGGTGGTGATAACACAGGAGATGAGCTTTGACTAGATCACATAGATGATTTCTGTAGGTGTCAGATTTGTTCTTGGGGGGTAGAATATGGATGCTGATCGCCAATGTGAGATGACAGGGTTATTTTCCCCCACCCTGCGTAATTTACCAAGTGTCAGGTCCTTAACAATGCCATGTGCCATAAACTTTACGGATTCTCTGAAGGACAAACATGGGGTTGGAAATTAAACCTTTACAACAACTGAAGTGTAAATGAAAAGGGAAAGTCTGTGTCTATAATCTCATTTTTCACTTTCATTGTCTCCTCTTGGCAATTAGTTGGGGGAAAAATTTTAGTCCTATTCATTTTATATTTTAGTCCAATTGTGTAATTGACAATATACAATCTTTCTTAAATAGCTCTGGTACCCATCCAGGCTTTCCTTCTTCAGGTGGCATTTAGCAGTAGGGTTGAGGGTTCTATATCTTTGGTGGGAAGGTTACTCCTTGACCTACTGCTGGACTTTCTGTAGGCACTATCCAGCATCTGCTGTTGGCCTTCCAGATTCACCTTGGTTTCCATTAGATTCAGATCTCTAAGTTGCCCTCCATGGCTTTCCTTGAGCCCACTGGCCTGGTGGTGTTGCTTCTGTGTGTCATGGAGGCCCCCACTACAGCAACCTATAGTCTGACTATGGCGCCTGGAAATGAGAAGGGCTCAAGACAACTAAACCTTAAACCTTTCTTTGACCATTTGCATGTCTGTGGCAGCAGGGGAACCAGGGACATTGACTTCTCTTTGCCACGGGCATTAAAGGCTTCGGTGGTGGCCGGAGAGGTCTTATTTACAGTATGTGAGAATGCCATGACCCGAACTGTTGATATGGTGAAGCAGGAGGCAAATGTTTGGAAAATTCCTTCTCAAGATGTTTTGTTTTATTTGAGCCATTCATTCATCAGCAAATTCTAATGGCCATATGTTGTGGATTCTAGAAAATGTAGTGGCATCAGAAAAACAAAATAGCTGCAGATGAAGCTTTATATATTAATAAAAATTTTTTGACCCTCATAACCCCAATTTGCAATGGGGTTCCTGTGAGATCCCAGTGCCTAATCCTTCCAGTCAACAGCAAATTGATCCTAGTTTTCTGGTCTGCTTATTCCATATAACAAGTGAGTTATTACTCTGCCAACGTTACAGCTATTGTAAGTTAAAATACATATTTGGTTTACCCTTTCTCCAGCTATGTTCCTGCCCTTCCTCTCCTTCACACTCCTTCAGAAAAAGGCAAGTTGACTTCCTTTGTTTTCATGGGTCCAGTAATATAGAGAGGAAGCTAAACTCTTTTTTCCTAGTCACTAAGACACATTGGAAACCAGTGATGAACATCAGTTTCACTTCTTTGGGAAGAATGATACACCTGTACTTAATCAGCTGTTAGAAAGTGACTGCAGTACAGTGGGCCTGAGGGGCAGTTGACAGAAAACAGACCATGTCCTCTAATTTGGGAAGGTTCTGCCTCTTCTGTTCCCCTCTTGGAAAGAGACAGTACAGATTAGCATGTCACAGGGTCTTGCAGTTATAAGAAATCTAATTTTGCTCAACACGCTGTCCTGAGGGTATTGGGCCAGAGGAAGATTGTACTTAAATTTTTGTGGGACACCTCACAGCATCATGCAAAACATGTCGAACTATGGAACGCATTTCAGGAACTACTGATTTAGGTTCCAGTACCCTCAAACCCATCTTTGCAAGAATGGCAAATATCTTAATGGTTGGCACGTAACCCACTTTCTATCAGGAATGTTCTTTGAAGAGGGAGTGCATGGTGGTGCATCTGGTGGGTGCATATATAGACCTCACAAATAATGCCACTTTTTCTACTGAAGAGAAGTTTATTCAGATATTTTGTTGTCTGTTTTGATGTTCTAGCATTCTGAGGAATTCCACAGCCAACAGTTATAGAGGCCATTCAAGTTTCTCTTCGAGTAGTAAGTGTGGCAGCCCCCAGCCCTCCTGGTCACCCTAGTCACACCTGTTTGGCTCCTCACACATGAAGAAAATAACAGTATCTTCCAGCTGCCTGCTAGCCTACTGTTTTAAAGTCCCATTTAATTTTTAACAGATAATTTTAAAGGTCAATTAAAGAGGATATCACACATTTTTTCTATGGCACAAACAACTTCTGTAGTCATACTATGTGTTCTAAAACCAATTGGAGAAGTTCCTTAGGAAATTTGAAAGGACTCTTCTCCTTTAAAAGAACAAAAGCAAAATCAAACAAATCATGTTGAAATTTGGCCAAATTTTAATTTCATTTTCTTTAGTAGTCTCTACGCCCAACGTGGGGCTCAAACTCTGACCCCAAGATGAAGAGTCGCATGTTCTTCCACCTGAGCCAGCCAGGGACCCCACAGCCAAGTTTTTAATGTTAGCGGCTCCCCCCCCCCCCATCGAGTGTTTCTCACAATTTTTTCTCTCTGAAGTTGATGCTTATGTGTTTTACCAACCCTTGCCTTGGTTTCATGGCAAGCTGCTGAAATTAAGAGCAAACTTTGAGGCTGGGGGCCCCTTCCGAGGCACTACCAGATGTGAGAAGTTTAGCTTTTAGCAAAACTGTATTAGATCTTCATTACCATCTGTCTCCCTGTCAAGGATAGCAGATGAGTTTGTAGAGCAGCTTGAATCCCAGTCCTTTCCGCTAAAAGCAACAAACGATCGGTATTAAATACTTAATTAGGGAACATTCCAGATTGGAAAGGATTCAGCCACACCTTTGACAGAGCAAGTGTTGAGTTCGCATCTCTAAGGGAAAACCACCAGCAAGTGATCCTTGTGTGGATGATCCCGAAAAGCTATTTTAATCCACGAAGTATCTTCCATGTACCAAATCATCTACAAGGGGGGATGCAGGAGAAATGAATGCTCTTACCTTCAGATAAAATCATGAACTTGACAGAATTTGACAGAATTTCCTCTTTGCGAAATGCAGATGAATGAAGTTTGGGTGCAGGCACTGGTACAGCACCAGGGAAATTGCTCTGAACAATGGAAAACCTGGCTGTATACTGGCTCTAGCTCTGGTTAGCTGCACTCCCTAGACAAACCACAATGGGCTGTGCCTTAGTTTTCTCATCTTTAAATTGAAAGGGCTGGGAAAAAATGGTCCTAAATTACTATTCTAATATTTTTGGATTTCAACATCTTAAAAACCTCACACATTTCTGTAGACTTCCTGTTCTTTTCTCGTGGTCCTCTGGGGGTTGTCCCAGAGCCAAATGGGTGGCCACCTGGATTTACAGCTTCATGGCTTTTATTATATACCAATTTAAAGGAAAATCCATAGAAGAAACAAACAATGGATAAGCACTGAACTCAAAACTCTTTTGAGCATGGTTTCAAGTTAATCCTTTTATATGTAATTCAAAATACTTCTCATCACTTATGGTACAACGTTATCTTAACTTCTCCAAAGACCTTTCCCCAAAGGGAAAGTGTGGTTCTATTTCTAATTACTTCTTAGTGATCACATGGTGTTCTTATCTTTGTGATGTCAGTACTTAAGGTCAGCACCCAGAGACAGCAGCTGGCAAGAGGCTGTGCACAATTTCAGCCCTTCCCTGGATCTTAGCTGCTCTTGGCTCGCCCACTGCTCTTGGCTCGCTTTTCTCCTGCATCATCTTTTCTGGTTTTTTTTATCTCCTTCTAAAAGACTGCACCTCTTTGTACAGCTGCTCCTGAGGTTACTGGCACAGCTCATTTTATTTCTAATAACTGTGACCATTCCCCTTCCTCTTAACAATGGAGTCTTCTGAATCTCCCCGCTCTTTTTTTTTCCCCCTGAAACTCCCAACTTAGTATTTTCCTTTTAAATACAGTTTCAAGTTTTTAAATATTAGGTGGCCCTTGGAAGTATTTAATGGATGAATGCAAGATGAAAATTTGGAAAAGACAGGATAATTGTTTTTAGGAAGTATAAATAAAATGGTATAATAAAGCCAGGATTATCTTGGGAAAGATTCATAAAATACAGGATGTCTAGAAATTCTGGAAACACAGATGTATCAGTAAGAATGCCATCAATCTGTAGTAGAAATTAGTATTATCAGTGCTCCAAGATTTAATGGATGCTCCGTGAAGTATTGGCTAATGTGTTAATATTTTCTTGATCACCTAGGTTTGACTGCCCATGGGAGAAAAATAAAACCCAGTATCTTAAACTAGGGATGTGTTTCTCTCTTACATAGGGTAAGCCTGGAGCTAGGCATTATGGGGCTGGGAGGTTGTCTCCACAGAATTTTTTGGGGGCAGATTTCCATCTTTTAGCATCGTTCTAATGCATGGCCTTAATCTCCAGATCACTCCATGATAAAAAAGAAAGAAAAGAAAGAAAGGAAGAAAGAAAGAAAGGCAGGCTTCTGAAAGAAGGCAGAATGGCCGAAAAGCAAAAAGCCCTTCACCAGCTGAACCAGCATACCTGGGAATCCAGTATAGCACTTTTGTCTGCATCTGAGTCAGTAGGTTTGGGCTCAGGCAAGAGAAACTGGGAAAGGCAGTCTGTTAATACTGCTGGTGAAATACCCAGCTAAAAATGGGTTATTCTATTAAGGAGGCAGGGGAGAATGGATCTTTGGGGGAGGCAACAAGAACTCTCTGCGTACAGATGAAATCACACATTGTGTAACTGAGGAAATTGAGTCTTGGTAGTATTACGTGATTTACTGAGGATCACTTGGCAGTTAGTGATATGGAAATAGAAATACACCATATGATAGGTTCCCTGGTCTGGGGGAAGGTTGACTGGCCACTTATGTCCCTCCTTAAATAGGTGGCATTTATCTTGATAAATAGTTCTTAACTCGTAATAGTTGGATGAACATCACCTGAGAACTTGTTAGAAATACAAACTTTCAGACCCCACCCCAGACCTACTGAATTAGAAACCCAGAGGATGGGGCCCAGCCATCTCTTGCAACAAGCCCATCAGGAATTCTTACATACATTCAGGTTTGAAAAATCACAGTCCTTGGTGATTTTATTGTAGCCCATGGTCTTGACTTTAACCCCACAAGTGCATAAAGTCTATCTCATGCTGGCAGAGTTAATTCAGAGATGCTGACTCATGCTAACAAATTTCAAAGTACTGACCAAAAAAGGTTATTTTCATTGACTTATGATCTAGACCAAAAATGGCCAGGCAGACCGAAAACTCATGTCACTGTAACCAGCACATTCTTTCCCTTTGGGCAATTTTATTGGAAACCAAATTATCAAACGGAACTTGGAAAGCATTTCCTAGTTTCATGCTTCTGGACTGTAAGTCTAAATGTTATACTGTTGAGACTAAAATTTCAGTAAATTTGCAATCGTATAATGCCAAGGAAATGGGGGGGGTAATATCCATATCATCCAGGCATTGTCTAATAGAAATACTGGAGTAGGGAGTCATGACTACATTATTCTTATTAGAGTAAGCTAAAATAGAATAATAGGGTTAAGCAAAATTCAACTAAGCAAACTTGAAGTTCTAATCGACATTATTAAACAGTTCATCATGAGTTTGGCAACATCCCATGACACAAGTAGAGGGGAGCTCTGAGGACTTGTACCACATGGAAGGTTTTTATAGGGAGGAGAGTAGGGCAAGAAGGTTATTAGCAAAAGAAAAAGGATAATTTCAGGCAGGATCACTTTTCCTTAGGGGGGAGGGGCTGGGTCTTACGCAGATTAGCTCATCTTCCTTTGGGAAATGGAGCAGGCCCACAGATTACCGCATTGGTGCTTGTCAGAAAATCCTTGACTGCTTTTTAACTGCATTTCTAGAGGAAGTCAAAACTGCACCTCGCGTAGGTGTTAAGCCTCGGTTCGGTGTCTTGGCCTAGCCCAGGTGACGCCATTTTGGGCCCCTGGTTTTCTTTCTAGCAATAGAATGAAAAATACAAAGATGTGTTTGTCCAGGAGTGCATGTGTGTTGTAGGTCATGATGTAAAATGTTTCTTACTGCAAATCATATTTTAAAAATTTGAAAGCCTTCTCTCTGTGTTGATCTAATTGACTGCCTTGACAGGTTACTCCATAGACAGGCAATGTTCTGCTTACCCATTTCCCTACTGACAACTATTTGTTTCCCCTTTTTTTCTTTTACAGATTATACTGCAACAAATATGTCTCCTCGTATACTTGTCCTAAAGATTTTTTTTTTTTGCGTAAATACTTAAAAAGTGTAATTGCTATATTAAATGTCAGAATAGGTGGTTTTCAGTTTTGATTTAATATCGCCAAAATCGTCTCCAATGTGTCTGTATTTATACTTACAAGAGCAGTTTATGAGAATATGTTTTCACATATCTCTACCAGCACTTGATAATTTCAAAGTTCTTAATTTAAAAAATCGTACTGAATCTGATTGCTGGAATAGTATCTTGTTTTAATTGGCGTTTATTTCATTTCTAATAAGGAAAAGAAGCCAACTGTTTTTTTTTTTTTTACTTTTTGAACATTTTTTAAAACTATACATGATAATAGTTATATAAGAAGTGTTACACATATCCTTATGTATAATCTTTTTTTTTTAAATGATTTTATTTGAGAGAGAGCGTGAGCTAGTGCAAGCAGGGGGAGGAGCAGAGTGGGAGGGAAAAGGAGAGGGAAAGAATTTCAAGCAGACTCTGCTCTGAGCCTGGAGCCTGCCTTCACGACCCTGAGATTGGACCTGAGCTGAAACTGCTTTAACTGGCTGAGCCACCCAGGTGCCCCATCCTCATGTGTAATCTTAAGGGAATCTACCACTTTCCTTCCCTCTCTTTCCCTTCCCTGACAATAACCACATCCTACTCTTTTGTCTGTTTATTTTAGAATCTACCGTCCTATTTCTAAATGTGTTTGAATTAGCCTCTTAAAGTAATGAGGATTTAGCTGCTATTCTCCCCACCTTCACTCCCATGTCATAGTTCACATTCTTCATATTTTTCCATTCTCCAAAATCATAATTTTGAACAGATCAAAATTCAGTGCTTATATTTTTTTCTTATGTAAGGTTGAATAATGTAATATTATGAATACTTTGTTTTCCCTGGGCACATTCCTTTGTTGTACAGGTTAAATATTGGCTTGTTCACTGAGTTAATATTTCCATACTCATCGTTAATTCAGCCCAAATTCTGTAAGCTGTCTAGATAGCAAGACTTTTGGATGCATCAGGATTTTATTAAATTCATTTCCTGAGAAGTCTTTCTGAAAGTCTTTTGACCTGCTCTGTTATCAAATGTCTCTCCCCTAGGTCTAGTAATCAGCCCTCCTACTGGGGGATTTCTTTTGCTTTGCGACTCTGTGGAATTTCCTTTTCCTTGTTCCTTCCTCTTTCTTGCTTAATTCTTTACTTTTCATTGAGCACAGTACTTTCCTAAAAAATGGCGAATGGAAGGAAACATTGTAGAGTACTCGAGGTTGGAAAAGATCTTGATATTGACATAGGATAATTTGGTTCACGATAGAATTCCTGGTGGGAAAGTATTTTCCTTCAGTAATTGGAAGCCATTATCTCATAGTCTTCAAGCTTTTATTGTTTCTGTTGAGAATTCTGAGGCTGTTTTGATCCCTGATGGTTTGTTTGTAATTTGTTTTATTTTTAGTTTCTTCCCATTTGGTTTTCAATGTTCTCCATTTCTAGAGCTCTTAGTGATTGGATATTTGCCAGTTTTCTTATTGTTTCTCTTCCGCATTCCATCTCTCTGCTTTTTGCTTTATTTTCTTGACTGTTTCTCATCTTTCAAGATTTCTACTGAGTTTTCATTTCTTTGATCACGTTTCAATATCCAACAGATCTTTGTCCTCTAGATTTTTTTTTTTTTTAAACGTCTGGTATCTTGTCTCATGGTTAAGATACCTCTCTCATGCACGTGCTTGCACACAGGGTTAGGTTTTCCTTACACTGAAAAGTCTGGCTACTCAGTTGTTTGGATCTTTCATGTTAAAAGCGTTTTCTTGGAAATCTTGTGTTCCTTGGTTTTCTACATATATTTGACAATGTGTCAATGAAAAGGACTCTTGTAAAGCCTGAGTTCACTGAGAGGCAGTGTCTTGCCAACTCGGCCTTTTCTGGCTCTTTCGTGGTGTACCCCCCACCAGCAGCATCCTTGGATCTGTCGTCCTGGGCTTCTCAGACTTCGTAGAGTTCCTGTGTTTTGCAGAGTATTGTAAGGCCTGGGTTCTAGCATTCTGGTAGCTGAGTAAGGAAAGACTCTAGGAATTTATCACTTACAAACATGTTTCCCTAATGCCCCTGCTGTCAGTATGCGCCCTCCCCTTGACAGTACACAGGGTGCTCTCTAGCCCACACACCCTCTGATTGTATCGTCTTCAGAGATTCACCTTCCTGTTGGCGTATGAGGTCATCTGTGGCTTGGCTGCTGGAGCAGAGGAGATTGGGGGCGGGGGGAGGGGACAAATCGTCTCTTAAAGGGCTTGCAACCAGCCTTTATTCTAGCAACCCACCCTTCACCTCAACTTCTAGAGGTACGTGTTACCACTAATTCCTGAGCATTTGGGGGATTCTGCAAAGTAGATGGGCCTATTTTTGATTTTCCCAGTTAAGCTGATAGCGCTGGGTTTCATGTATCATTCCAGCTCATCTTTTTCATTCAAGACCATGTTTCTAAACCACTCATGTTCCTGTGCGTTCATCTACATGGCAGCACATCAGTGCTTCACTGTCCGTCTACCATAACTGTCCACGGTAGGTTGTAAACATATTGTACAAATCATCATTTGCCCTGCAATTTTATTGTATTTAGGAATTTTAAATTTCATGTAGTGAAATTTGACTTTCCTTCCCTTTTTACATTTTATTAATTAAAAAAAAACCTTGTTTAAGAACACACTGACAACATAAAGTAACAATGTAGTCACCTCTAATTTTTTTTTTTTTAAAGATTTTATTTTATTTATTTGACAGAGGGAGACAGCCAGCGAGAGAGGGAACACAAGCAGGGGGAGTGGGAGAGGAAGAAGCAGGCTCCCAGCGGAGGAGCCTGATGTGGGGCTCGATCCCGGAACGCTGGGATCACACCCTGAGCCGAAGGCAGACGCTTAACGACTGCGCCACCCAGGCGCCCCTCTAATTTTTTTTTCTAACGCATCTCCAGATGATCTCTGATCCATCTGGAATTTATAGTATGAGGCAGAGATTTGCGTAGCCCTCATGTGCGTAATGTTGTTCCAACGCCATTTATGGACTAGGCTCTATCTTTTCCTCAGTGATTTAGAATGCCACTTATTATACACCAAGTTCCCACAGATGCATCGGTTTTTTTATATGAATGTTTTATCTTGGCTGTTGATCTATTTGCTTACTTATCAAAACCATGCTATTTTATGTAGAGCTTTCACAGTATCTGTTAGGATGATCACTTGCTTATCTACTTCAGCAATTAAAAATGATGATCTTACTATTCTAATTTAAACACTTAAAATTTTTATTACATTATATATATTAAATATTATGTTGTTACTGTTAATCATTGCTTAATTCATTTGCTTATAATTTGGGTTTTGCATTTATGTTCAGAAATGACATGAGCTTATTAATTTCCTTTATTGGGTTAGACTTGTCCAGGGCATGTGTGTGTCTGTTCTGCTTGGACATAATAGCATCTTTTCCAGTTTTATGGAGGAGTTTATATACTTCAGAATGTTTTTACTGAAATTTGTTATGTATTACCCATAAAGTCATCTGAGCATGATAGCTTTGTTTGTGGGTATTTGAATATCTTTGCAATATATTTTCAAGTTATTTGTCTAACCAACTTTATTACCATGATTTGAGCCAATTTCGGTAATTGTTTTTGCAGTCAATTTCTCAGTTGTATAAGTCGTCAAAATTATATAGCGTTGTGGATAGCATTTATGTTAATTTTTAAAAATCTCAATACCTGTTATTCATGCCTTTTCTGTGTTTTCTTGTTCAAGTCTGACAAAGATTATTACAGTTCTTAGTTTATTAAACAAACTTTTGATTTTACTCTGCAATTTTTTTATATTTCCAATTTAATTTCTCTCTAAAATTTTGTACCTCTTAATCTTGCTTGCTTTTCAATTTTTGATTTGAAATCTTAGTTTATTTTGATTAAAAATAGAAACACTTAAGACCGTCCATTTTCCTCTGAGAACTGTTTTGCTGTATCCTGTAGCCTTTTGCATTTTGTTTGTCCAATAGTCATTATTTCTGAGTAACGTAAGATAGTTTTTATTTTTTTTTCCTGCTTTGACCTAAGATTTTTGGAAATGAGGTATATCATCTAAAGGTATTAAGATTTTGTTGGGGTAAGTGGAGGGCTTTTTCTTTAGCTTAGAAGGTTTTAGATTTCCAGAAAAGTTGCAAAGGTAGTACAAAGGATTCAAATACACCCCCATCTATTTCCCCTGTTATTAACATCTCTCATTAGTGTGATCCATTGTCACAACTAAAAAAAAAAAACAATAGAGAAGTATAAACTAGAGTCTGTGCTTCACTGGAATTTCTTTAGCCAGGGGCACTGCTATGCTTCTCCAAATCGAGTTTTTACCCTCAAATTCAAATACACCTGCTTGGAGGCATCTCTTGCTTGCTGTTGAGCTGACCAAGGTGGGGAATCACAGTGAGGGGTTGAGCACCTGGCTACTCCTGCTGAGATACCCAAATTAGTCCCTCCCACTTGTGCGTGGGCCACCTCGAGGCCTGAAACCATCTGGATGCCGCACTCCTCTTCTGTAGCATTCATCTTCTGAACAGCACTTTCCTCTAATAGGATTTTTTTCTATTTTTTTTTCTTTCAGAACTGCTTCTCTCTAGTTTACTGTGCACTCTCCTCATATTTCAGTGCAGCTATAGGTGTAATAATTTTTCTTTAAATATTTTCTGCCATTTCTGGACATTTGAATTGGGAATGGAACAGCTAAAGTATATTTTAATTCTATTCAGCCTACCGCGTATTTTAAGTATTTTAATGTGTGTTTGTGTGTAATATACCAGGTATTTAAGGATTTATTCTTAAGAAGTTTCTACCTCTTAGGAAACCCACAATATCACTGAACACAAGTTGTAAGTACATTTTATATAAACCATTATAAGTCTGCTTTTATTAGAAAAATGCATTGTATAGAATATGACTTAACTATTTTTATTTCATTTTCTTCACTTCTGTTATTTTCCCACATGGCTGCATGTTACAGTTTACCTCGTTTTCCAAAAGTGAAACTTTTAAAAGGATTAGACGTCCAGGATTTTAGATGTCCTAAACCAGTAAAATTTCCAAAACAAATCTAAGGAATCACGAGCAATTATGAGAAACTGTCTGGCATCAGAGTTACTTTAACAAGTAAGGGCAATAAAACACCAAATACACAAAGGATATGATATTGGAATATAGGACAGTTGCTCCCCCCTCCCCCCCCAGTCCATGATAGCTTCATCACAGGCTGGTACTCATTCAGGGCAGTTGGGAACTCTTGGGTTAGTACACATGGCAGAGACCTTTTTCAGAAGTAAGTTGCAGCTGTACATGGTTCTCATTGGAAATCTCCCACCCCCTTTCCCATTCTCTTTCCCACTGGACCTAACCTGGCTTTCCTGGGAGGCAAAAATTCTGCCCTATTCTATTCCGCGCCCCCCCCCCCCAAGTTAGCCTTTGCTCAGTGTGACTAGATCTCATTCGGGTTTGTGCTCTGGAGGAAGGTGTCTTTGAACTTCAGCTTAGGCAAAAGTTCATGTATCTCGGGCTTCTATTCTCATTGGGGACAAGATGGTCATTGTGGTTCTTAAAGGAGGATTTTCAGATCTTCCATCTCTTCACTTTTCCTGCCTCATCTAAAGGAGAAAGGAAATTTGTTTTCCACCAGTAGGACCAGCCCTCCTAGTATGCCTGGGACTGGGTTTCCCAGGGGCCATTGGTCACCCTACCCGGGTGTCCCGCTGTAACCTAACTCATATGAGTTTGCTCCTTGGGGAGTTACACATTGCGATTATATCAGGTGGAGTTGCCACACAAAAGAAACTTTATTTGCAGCAAATAAGGAAGTCGTTGGGAATAATTTCCAAAACTGTCATTTGCCAAATAGAGGTGAATAGGTTTCTTATATTTAGGGTCAGGATGACTAGTCGGGAAGAAGAGCTTCATCATCACATGTAAAGATGGGCAGACACGGTTGTGCTGGAGTGCTTAGAAAACTTGCCTCCACCTGCATCCTGTTATGTTAACGAAGCTTGTGCTCCTCCCAGGGTGGAAACTCTAACATAATAATGAGGCAGAGGTAACTGCCAGGCAAGGGGAAGGGGCTGGGACAAGCTGTGAGAGCCAGTATAAACTGGTTGGGGTCTGGGGCTCTTTATCTTGGGGAAGGAATCCAGGGCCTTGCTTACTTTTGAAATAGCACTGGGAGTTTCAGAACTGATTTATTGTCTCTGATATGGTTAGGCTCTTTCCTGGCTTGATGGAGATGGTTGTTTTCACATTCCCTTTTTTCCTTTAAAATCCTTAACTACTGAGACTTTTGCATTTCTTTAATCCTGACACCTCCTGAGAAGCTCAGCAGAAAGTGTGATTGGACAACCAGGGCAAAGATCATGGAAGATAGCTGCGGGCCTAAAATGACTTCTCTTGGGCCATGAAAGCTGTCTCCTCTTTCTTTTTCTGGGAACCTCTACCTTTTTTGTTTTAGACACCAAGTTCTGTAGAAAGGACATAGCCTGCCTAACCCCCTCCTCCCCCCATTCGCTGATTTGAGCCTTCATTTTTTTGTACCATCTCAGTATTAATCCCTATGCACAGGGTAGGGAAAGGCAAATAGAAATAGTGGCAAAAGTATTTATGCACTAAATACTACTTTCATAATTTTTATTAGCTTTTCATCTCTGGAATGCTTAGGGATCATTAAAAATCTAAGGTGCTTATGAAACAGCTGCATTGGGTGATGACGTGAGTTATGTGTCCTGAGCTGAATACAGTTAGCTATGCAGTGAAATCTGGGAGGTCAGTGTTGCTATATTTCTTGGGGCTTATTATACACTGACAAGCCTCTCTCCCCTTCTGCCTTTCTCTCCTTTCCTTCCAGAGCTTCTTCATGTCTCTCACTGTCCTTTCTTCTTTTCTACTTTCTTCCATGTCTTCCCTTCCTCTTGGTTTCCTCTCATTCTGTTTCTCTTTCTCATTCTAAGGGTCCACAGAGAAGAGAACTTGCCTGAGAAGCTGACATCTTGTGGGTTTACTCACACGCTTGAAGAGTACTGAAGGATCTCTTTCATGGAAAGAGTCCCCATAGATCATGTCTTTTGAGTTAAGGAAATCGAAGAGTACTTAGTGTTTTCTGTGCATTGCTGATTCTATGGAGGAAGGCTTTGTGGATTCTTTCCTCAAGGCCCTCTCCAGAACTGAGTGCCAGCCTGGCTCACCACAGATGCAGGGTTTGTATGGCCTGCTACCATATTATTAACTCCCCGCACACCCCTTACTCCAGTGTTTCAATGTAGCTGGCTTATTTCTTTTCAGATCAGTTTGGGGGTACGGGCATGAAAGAGGTGCAACTATTTTTAGAATTGCCTGAATATCGTATTTTACAAGAAATCAGTAACTGAGTATTCAATAAAATTCCCAAAATCTGCTCTGAGGAGTAGACTTCTGAGCCTTTGATCATGGATGAACACAAAACTATAAAGTAGAACTGAAGGAGATTGTCATCAAAAGTAAAAAAAGGTCATCTTGGAAGACAGCAAAGGAGCCAGATCAGGTTTACATCATTAGGTTTTTTGGTTTAGATGTGAACTAGAATCCTAACCCAATGAAAAGCATTTCTTGGACTGTCTGTCCTGCCATTTGGGGCTAAGTGATATTGAGAATGCTTTATTATCTGAGTTTGATCTCTAGAAGCATGCTGCTTTTGTCTTCATCCCTTTTGGCATTTCAGATTTCCTTCATGATTTTCTAATTATTGACTCTCCTAGAGGGAATAAAAAGATGCTGTACACCTGTGTGCCCAGCCGAAAGCAGATGGCACATTCACAAAGGGTGATTAATGAAGAGACTCTTCAATAAGTGGACCGTTGACAAGTTGTGGGCAGGGTGAGCGGAAGCCAACTTGATACAATGAAATAATCCAGGGTGGGCGATAGCAGGAGGCTGTTACCAGCCCAGCGAGTGGGGGTCAAGGTGAGGAATCTTACTAGGACTAACGAGAGCTATAGCTGTAGAGCAGGTCTGTCTGTCAGAAGCTGTGGCCTTTGGCGGAACATGGCCACTGCCAACTTGTGGGGCTGGCAGGAAGGAGACAGGGGTATAAAGATCACCTGAAAACTTCTTTCTGCTCGGACTCACCCCAAGTGTCTCCAATTGGCCGAATATCGATCGAGCAGAGGTTAGAAGACCTGGAAGCATCACTGACGTCATCAACACAGGTCCACTTCCTAGGGCACAGAGCAAGGTAGGGAAGGTTGGAGAGTGGTTCGTACTGTTCTGTACACAACCCAGAAAAGTTGATAAAAACGTCTTTTTCCTTCATCAGAACCTTTTTGTTAGATCTGTATCTCAATATTCGCTTACAAAGGAAACATTTTGCTTAGGCTTAGAATTAAATGTGATACAGTGAACAATTCTCTGCTTACTTCTTGGGGCATAGGAAAAGGTTCTTATTTTTTCTTTTCATATTAATTTAATGTGAAAAAGTTTCCAATAGAAACCAATACAGGAGGGAGTGAATGCTGGATTGGAGAAATAAAGCAACAGCTTCAGCATTAGGTCAAGATGATACATTAGAGCTGGCTGCTTTCTCTCTCCTCTACATTTAGCCCGGGGGAAGCCCTGAAGGAGTGTGCCGTGGGCACATGGAACCAGCAATAACCTTAAGGAGACTGAAGGCTGCCTTGAACTGGAGAGAGAGAGAGGGAGGGGAGGAGGGGGAGGGGGGAGAGGGAGAGAGCGAGAATGAGGGAGAGAGAGAGAATGAGAATTGGGGGGCTGTGAATACGTGAAGCTTGGAACACAGGATGGCCAGAGCTGGCTGGGAGAAGGTAGAGTGGAAGAAAGCTTTATATATTCTGCTCTTGACCTTTTCCTTGCTTTGCCTTGAACAACTTTGCTTGTCCCTTTACTGATAAAAGTGGCTGCAACAAAGTCCGGAGTAACACTGAGCCGCAACATCTTGCAGCGGTGACGACGGGAAGGAAATAGATTTAAATTGACAAGCCACCCTCAAGCATTTATTTCTCCATTGGTTTTTTTTTTTTTTTCTCCTTTTTAGCTTCAAATGAGATCCTATCTTCTTTCAATGCTGCTACTTATGCATTTAAAAAGTAAAACTTGTAAGATTGCTGGGAGACCGCAAATGTAAGGAATCGGCAAGGGTTCCGTGGTGTCTGCGACTCTCTTCCCATCCCTTTCTCTCCCCTTAAACACACAGGGCCTGATGTAGACTGGAGCTTTTCTCCATCTTACAACGCATGTCACCAAACTAAGTGCCAGATACCTCCCTACGAGGATGAGCTCACAGGCTGAACTAATTACACCTCTCGGGAGAATAATAACTCTACAAAGAAAGACAACATATGGAATGACATATTTAATCAGAAGCACAATTGTTTGAACAGACTGGCAGAGGGTTTAAAATAATTAGAGGTAAGGAAATATTATAAGTATGTCAGAGAAAAAAATAGACACTTAGGTATTAAAATATACGAGGAGGGGGCGCCTGGGTGGCTCAGTCGTTAAGCATCTGCCTTCTGCTCAGGGCGTGATCCCGGCGTTCTGGGATAGAGCCCCACATCAGGCTCCTCTGCTGGGAGCCTGCTTCTTCCTCTCCCACTCCCCTGGTTGTGTTCCCTCTCTCGCTGGCTGTCTCTCTCTGTCAAATAAATAAAATCTTTAAAAAAAAAAAATATAAAAGGAGAAATGATGCTATAATTACAGTACACAATGGGTACAGCCAAAGAATAAGTTAATGAATTAGAAGGTAACATTGAGAAATATCCCAGAAAACAGGAAAAAAAAAAGTCCTAGAAAACATAACAGAAATGCTAAAAATATAGAGGATTTACATAGATATTCAACATCTGTATAATAGAATTCTAGAAGGAATCTTAAAAAATGGAAAGTGGGAGAATTTTGTAAAAAGAAAAATGAAGACCATGGCCGGACTTATAGAATACCCAGTGGGGATATGATTAAAAACATGTACTTAGGCTCAGGCTGAAATTCAGGCATACTAAAGATAAAGAGGAAATTCTGAAACTTTCCCAGGGAAGGATATTGTCAACAAAAAGCAAGAATTCTCTGGCAATTCAACATTTCAACAACAGTCTTGGATGCAAGACAACGATTGTGTTGCTGAAGTATTGAAGGAAAGAATGTTGATGGAGATTTTATGACAAGTCAAATTTTCACTTAATTCTGAAGATATAATAAAAATATTCTTAAATGTACTATGCCTCAGGATGTTTGCTACTTTAAATCTTACTGCAAGCACTCAAGGAAGAAAAACTTGCATAAGAAAGGAAAAACGTCTGAGATTCTGCAGGAGATACGGCCAGCAAAGATAATTAAATCACATAGATAAATACACATATGTTATAATGGCAAGGAGAAAAGGACAGAAATAGACACCCAATTAAATCTAGACATTATCAGCATGTATGCAGTGATCAAATGTCTGTGAGATATTAGCGTCTGTGTTTTATTAGGGAAAAGATCTGTACTGATAGGTTCAGGAATTCTGTAGGGCTACATAAACCTAAGTGTGAGAGTTAACACCCCCATAAGAACAGATAGTGTGTAAGTTTTTAGAAAGTCAAATAACAAATCTCTCCAATGAAAGCATGAGATACAAGAGAAAGCACAATAAATGGGAAATGTGAAGAAGTAAGAAAGCAGAATTATTTTTACATCCTAGTAAAGCAGCAGTTCAATAAATGGATTGAACTCATTAATTCCATGCTAGGAATGTTTTTTATTGGATTAAAAAAAAAAACACAACCCCAAAATATGTTGTCAATATGAGGTAAACTTAATTTAAAAAAAATAGAAAAATTGAAAATAGAAGATTACCAGCAAGTAAAGAATGAAAAGAAACCTCATGATAAATTAGTTGAGGTTGGGAAATTAATCCTTTTGGTGGTGAGATGTTTATAATTTGATTCTCAAGGTGAGGGCCATCCATGCTCCAGGACAGAAGACTTCCAAGTTTCTCACCACCCCCTTCATGATTCTCAGTTCCTCAAAGGCTTAGATATTTTATTGAAATGCGTTTAGGTTGACCTTCTACCAATAATTTGTGTTCTTTATGAAATACTTTCTAAAAATATTACCATTACGTTTCTTTTTGATTCTTCTAATTGGCATTGTCTCTCACATGTAGGCACTCAAATGATGCTATCCTAAAGTGTAATAACCCAGCTACTCTGCGACTGCACAGTTCTGTTGCTTCATTAATTTATGGATTAATTCAGACAATATCTGCTGAGTATCTAAAATAGGTCAGGAAATAGGTTAAGCACAGGGATCACAGTTGTCAGCAAAAGAGGCGCTCTTCTTGCCCTCGTAGTGCTTAGTTTTAAGAAGGAGAACATCACAAACAATCTAAAATTGGACAGTGTGCTAAAACTAGAAGGCAAATGGCGTGCGTGGTGCACGTTCCAGCACAAGGTGTTGAATAATGTGGTGTGTGTGTGTGTGTGAGATGGAGCAGGAGGTGGTCCTAAAACGCACTTTTGAGAAATTGGTTCTTGAGTTCAGAAGGCTGGGTGGGGCCTCTCTGGGTGAAGAAATGTCGAGAAGAGCGTTTTGCGCAGGTGAGCCAGCATGGGCAAAGGCTCTGAGGTGGGAAAGTTATTTCAAGAAACAAAGTGTTTGATTATGTCTGGAGCAGAGGTGCTGGAACCCAGAAGGTAAGAGTGGTGCTGAGTCGTAGTGGGAAAGCTACGTCAAAGACAATTCAGACACCCATAAAAGATGGTAAATACTTCCAGTTCGATCCTAAATAAAATAGAAAATTGTGGCATGGTTTTAAAATTATAGGTAGAATCAGCTTTGTATTTTAAGGAGAACATGTGGCTACAGTGAGAGGTTTGGTGGCTTGAATCGGGATGGAGCATTGGAATTGGAGACAAATTGATGGGTTGGGTGAGATTTTAGAGGTAGATTTACAAATACTAATAGTAGATTGAATGTGGGTGATGAGGATTGGGAAGTGTTGGTAGTGATTTTTGGGATTCTAACATGAACAGCAACAGTAGTGTGATCAGAATCCCTGCACTAAGTACAGTTTTGGGGAAGGATAAGACTAAAGTTTCAGTTTGGTTTGGTTCAGTTTAAAATAAGATTGCCAAGTGGAAATTCCAATTAGCTGGAATGTAGGAGACTGGAGCTCTGGAAATTGGGCTTGGCTGGAAACCTCACTTTGTAAGTCACTGGAATATACAGGATAAAAAAGCAACATAAACATAGAAGAGAGTCTTTAGAGAGAGATTAGAGTCACAGAAGGGGTTTACCCGTATGGAACTAAATGTATATAAAAATTGGTTAAAGAAAGAAGAGGCAGCAAAGAGGTCCTTACTGCATAAACCCGCCATGTTGTTATGGCCCTGGATTCTTGGGGCCAGGAGTTCGGAGAGGGCACAGTGGAGATGCTTGCTTCTGCGCCACCATGTCTGGGGCTCCGCTGGAAAGACTGCATAAACCCGCCATGTTGTTATGGCCCTGGATTCTGGGGGCCAGGAGTTCGGAGAGGGCACAGTGGAGATGCTTGCTTCTGCGCCACCATGTCTGGGGCTCCGCTGGAAAGACTTGAAGGCTAGGAGTGATTCCATGCTGGAGTCTGGAATCTCTGCAGGTTCATAGGCTAACGTCTGTTGCTTGAACAGGGGGACTGAGAGAGCAGAACAGCTAACCCCAGGATGGCACGCGGCTTTTGCGTGTAGTTTGGCTTGGTTTCCTCACCGTGGTGGCTTCAAGATTAATATTCTACATGGTGGCTCACGGTTCCAAGCTATGTTTTCAGAGGGCAAGGCAGAGAAGCTGCAGCTTTTCTGATATAGTCTTGGGAGTCATCACATTCTGTTGGTTACAAGTGAGTCACAAGCCTGCTCAGATTCAAAAGGAGAGGACATAGACCTCCCCTCACCACCAGAGGACTGTCCGGATTTGTGGGTCTACTTTAAGACCACTGTCGGAACTTTCGCAGCATCTCGGGAGAGGACGCAGTCCAAAGGCGCTTGCAAATGAAGAGAAAGTGAGATGTGCCATGTGAACGCAGACCAGTTTTACAATCGAAACTTTAAAATTTAGTTTGAATCTGATACAAAGGATGCAGAGACTAGTACAGGATATTAATATTCCTCAAAATTGGGACAGCTGATTTGAGTCCGCATTTGGAAACGGTAACCGCACACTGGGCCTTTGAATCAAACCTCTTACAATGTCTTCCAAGTAGTTTTTTTTTTTTTTTAATTAAAGTATATTTAAAAACAACTATAAGCCCTTGGTGTAGCAAGTGGAAGCAACTACCCTACCCATTGAACAGAAGGGACACAGAAAGGGTAAATATTTCTTTGGCTTCTTACTAAGGCTCTGGCAGTTTCCGAAGCGAAAGCCATGCTTGTGAGTGGCCTGAGTGGTCCTTCTGTGTGAGCACGTGCCAGGGGAGGCAGTCCTCCTGCTCGCCTAAGAGTATTGTTCTAACTTCCTCTACAGCATTGAGCTCCTTTTCCAACTTTGAATTTTGTTTTTATAGTGACCTTCGAAATTTGTGTATATGAAACATACGTGACACATGTATTTACATCATGGAATCTGTGTGGACATAGCTATAAATATTCAACTAATATCACATCTTGAAAGGATAAGCGGAAATTGGCAACATAATAACTCTGTCGACATTTTTAAAACCCAGCGATTATTTTTCCTTCCATTGTTTAAAGTTTCCAAAGCTCAGTTAGAATTAGCAAGCTTTTTTTATTTGCCATAATACTGATCACAAACTGATTTTAAGCTACTGGGAAGTGGTGACATTAGCTAAAACTTCACTCTGGCCATTATTCACTGACTTTTCCCCCATTTGTTCATTCACTTAATAGCATATTTATTTGTTTTGTGTTATCTTTTCCTCCCTACTCTTCAAAAAAAATTTAAAGTAGTTAGAAAAACTAAGAATAGTTTCAGATTTACAGGAAAGTTATAAATGTAATACTCCTATATCTCCACCTAGTTCTCTCATTAATATCTTACATTATTAAGATTCATTCATCACCACTAATGAACAATATTTATGCATTATTAACTAAAGTCCATATTTTATTAGAATGTTCTTAGTTTTTACCCGAGGTCCATTTTTTTTTCTTTTTTTGGTCCCAAGATAACACATTATATTTAATCGGAATGTCCTCTGGAGCATCTCTAAACTGTGACAGTGTCTCAGACTTCCCTTCTATTTGATGACCTTGACACTTTCAGGTGTCCTGGTCAGGTGTTTTGTAGAATGTCCCTCACTTTGGGTTTATCTCATGTTTTTTGCATGACTAGACTGGGATAATGGGCTCCTGGGGAAGTAGAACACAGAGGTAAAGTGCTGTTCTTACCAAGGGTTCATACTGTCATTGTGGCTTGTCAATGATGAAATTAGACGTGATCACATGCCTGGGGTGTTGTTTTTTGGGGTTCTCCTCTGTAAAGTTACTCTAGTTGTTTACCTTTCCAGATTGACCTCTTGGGAAGGAAGTTAACTGTATGCGGGGAGGAGTTACACTCCACTTCCCTTAGGGGGCAGTATCTACCTCCATCTTTGCCCTGCCTGATGTCCCACTTTGGGAGTCAACAATTGGTTCCTTAGCACAATTTATATAAAGCACTTAGTATGGGTGGCTGTCATATAGTAGGTGCTCAGCACAATCTAGTTTATCCTTCACCCAAGAAGCTCACCAAATAATTCATTTAGAAAAATAGGTAGAATGTAAAAGCCCAGACTTTTCACTTTTGTGAACTATTTCAAGATACAGATAATTCTAAAAACTTCGTGCCCAGACCAAGCAGTGGAGCTTCACATCTTGGCTATATATTCTTAAGATCTTTTATTAGAAATAAAACGTTACCGTCTGGAACCTCCAGAATCTCCTTCCTGACTTCTGGCCATCACTGCTCTTTGTATAAATAATCACTATAACAAAGCTGATGTTTTAAATTTCCATACCTGCCGTTATACAACTGCTACGTGTCATTGTGGATTAAGAAAATTTTACTTCTTCCTTTCCCATTTATAGGTCTTTCAATTTTTATTTTGTAAAGAAGATAAATTTAGAGTCAGTGTTAACTTGATGGGAAAGAGGAGAAAGTTGTTAATCAATATTAAAATATGGGTTCTAAATATACAAAGCCATAATTCAGTTTTTCACCCAGGAAAAAAGACCACAGATGTGCTTTAAAGTTTGTAATCATTTCGGCTAGGATACAAAAGATAATTGAGATAAGATGGCTACAGAAAGGAGGAGGAAATGCAGCTGGACGTTGATGAATGTGTGATTAGCTGCCGTTTCCTAAAGGCCATGCTGCGGGCATGGGGAATAAACAGGTCAGCTGTCATCCAGGTAAGATCCAGCCCCACTGAGAAACTGAGGTAAGGCCATTCCACTGGCCTCATAGAATGGGGCTGTGACATTGTTTTCCCTGAAGAATTTATACTCACAGTTTTAAGTGAGTGGGTCTCAAATCGTGGTGTGCTTGGGAGTCATGGAGAGAGGCAGGTAGGGACCTGTAAAACTTCAGGTTCCTGAGTCTTTCCCCTCAGAGAATCGGACAGTGTGGTGTGTTGCCCCAAGTCCTGTATTCATCTAATTCTAATTTATGGGTTCTGAGGACCACAGAAATCCAGGCACTATTGCCTGAGAGAAACATTTACATTCATCATGGGTAGCTGGTTCTTGAACTAAACTTAGTATAAGCAAGACCACATTCTTATTTTGCAGGCGGAATCAGTCTATATCCTGCCATTTTGGGACAATAGCTCTGTTTTCAGTGTTCCTCATTCTCCTAGAAAGCCTGTATCTCTTCAAGGTGTTAGAAATTAGGAGCTGAATAAGGGCAGTGGGACTAGAAAGAAAGACTGAACAAAAGGACAGATGTGGGGAGGCAAAATCTATGGGCCACTGAGAATGAGAAGACAAGCCACAGGATGAGAGAAAATATTTGCAAAAGACGTCTGATAAAGGACTGTTATCCAAAATATGCAAAGAACACCTAAAACTCAAGAAAGCAAACAACCCAATTAAAAAGTCCAAAACCCCAGGGGATGGCTCACTAAAGAAGATATACAGGTGGCAAATAAGCATATGAGATGCTTCACATCATATGTCATTGGGGAAATGCAAACCAAAGGAACAACGAAATACCACTACACATGTAGTAGACTGGCCAAAATCAAGACCACCGACAACACCAAATAGATGGGGAGCCACAGAGACTCTCACCCGTTGCTGATGGGAATGCAAAATGGTATGACTACTTTGGAAGACAGTTTGGCAGTCCCTTACAAAACTGAACATTCTCTTACCATTTGATCCAGTGAGCATGCTCCTTGGTATTTTCCCAAAGGGGCTGAAACCTTACATCCACACAAAAACCTGCATGTAGAGATTTACAGCCGTGTTATTGATCGTTGCCAAATCATGAGAGCAACCAAGACGTCCTTCAGTAGGTGAGTGGATAAATGAACTGTGGTACATCCAGACAATGGAATATTATTCAGCACTCAAGAGGAATGAGCTGTGAAGCCATGAAAAGACAGGAATAAAACTTAAAATGCATATTAATAAATGAAAGCCGATCTGGAAAGGCTACACACTGCATGATTCAACTACATGGCAATGTGGGAAAGGCAAAACTGCGGAGACTAGAAAAAGGTCTGTGGTTGCCAGACGTTGGGGGGGGAGGGAGTGAATAGGCAGAGCACAGAGTAATTTTAGGGGGAGGGGGAACTACTCTGTATGATACCATAAGGCTGGTTATAGGTCATTATACTTCTTAAAAAAAAAAAAAAAAAAAACAAAACCCTGCAGGTCATGACAACTTGGCAGCTGACTGCTTGAGGGAACTGAAAGGTAGACCTCAAGATGTGACTGCATTTGCTGGCCTTGCACCTGGGAGGGTGGTAACGCACCAAAAGTACAAACAAACAAAAACAGCTCTATGTTTTGTCAATTTTAAAATGCTATGCAGTTGGAAGGTCTTATGTAGCTGAAAGACCTGGAAGTGTAAACCCACAGCTCTTGGCATGAGCTGAAACGTCCCATAAGAGCAGTTGCTTGTCCCACAATTTGTTTTAAAGGGCTTCCTGAGTCTCTTAGGGTAAAAACAATATTTGCTAGCAGTGAAATAGAGGAGATGAACTGAATTATAACTTAATATACATGATTTAAAGTTTGCATCATTTTTTCTTCTTTAAGACTTTATTTATTTGAGAGAGCATGCACCAGTGAGGGGGGAAGGCCAGAGGGAGAGGGACAAGCACATTCCTCACTGAGCAGGGAGCCCAGCGTGGGGCTCAATCCCAAAACCCTGAGGCCATGACCTGAGCCGAAGGCAGACGCTTAACCCACTGAGCCACCCAGTGGCTCACATCTTGAAACATGACCCATATCCCTTTATTAACCAAGTGACAAAAGCAGACTTAGCATTTTCTTACGCTACTGTATATATACACTTCTTTTTCAAATGGTGGATGATTTAGGACTTGGAGAGCCTGTGTTTGCATCAGGGGGGTGTAGTATTCCTAGGGAAGAAATGACATAGATTTCTTTTCAGTTAGCTCTTAGCATGTAAGAGTTTTAAGGTCCTCCCCAAAGAAGGTAACTTACAGAAACAACTAGCTGTCTTCAAGAAGCTTAGGAAGGCCAGAAGGAAATACATTTTCACGGCTAAAATAGCAAAATACGCTCTGGTTTCCGTTGTTAATATTCACTCCTTGTGTTTTTCCCCCTGGATTTCTTGATTAAGAGAAAAGCTATTTAGAATGTTGAAGAACCTTATAAACTCAATTCTACGAGTAACACAAGATCGTGGGTAAGGTGACATGCAGCACCGACAAGAATGGCTAATTATGTCAAATTACAGCTTTTAAAATGCCAGACGAGATCTTGTTTCAGTTTAAGTCCTATACAGGCCTCAGCTGGATTTCTAGTAGAAAACCCACTCCTTGTGTTAGGTTTGAACTTCTAACTGGGAAGGGAAGGAAACAGACCGCTGCAGAAGGACATGGAGTCATGTTAGCTGTATGGCGTAACCTTTTTTAGGCGTCCAGGCCCCATCCCCTGTTGTAAACACTAGGCGACACCAGGAGATAACCGCAGAATTATTAGGTAAGAGGGGTGCTTTTTGCTCCTTTATCCTAGGGGTCTAGTTTTTCTCAAAGATATGCCTAAGGTGGGGTTGGGTGTTTTATAAAGTTTCAGTTAGTGTTGCCGTGAAACCAAATAACTCCAAAATTCAGTGCCTTAAAATCCCAATTATTTCTCAGTCTGTGGTACAACTGGGTGCTTCTGGTCTAGCCTGGGCCTGGCTGATACGGACAGACCTCTGTCCTGTGCCTGCAGTTCCTTGGCTGGGAGTTGGCTGGCCTGTGACGGGGCCTTGGCTGGGTGACTCGGTTTTGTTTGGTGCCATCCTGCAGCAGCTTAAGCTTTTTCTGGTGCCAGCAGAAGGATTCCAAGAGAGGTTGTGAAAATGCACAAGGTCTCCTGAGGCCTGAATTGGCATACGGTCATCTCTACTGCTTCTGTTGGCCAGAGCAAGTCCCAGAGCCAGCCCATTCAAGGGGTAGGGCAAAAGGACTCCACATCTTTCTTGATGGGAAGAGCTACAAAGTCACCTTTTGAGGGACGTGCAGACAGGGAGGGGTAGAGAGTTGGGGTAACTCCCACCCCCTTTTCCAAAAATGCTTTCCTTCCAAAATCAACCTACACGATATCAGGTAAGGCCTTTGCCTGTCTGCCTTACTTTTTTTTTTTTTTTTTTTAATAGGCTGTTGGTTTTCCCAGTAAGAAGCACGCCTATTCTCTTCACAATTTCTTCCACAAATTATATTTTTCACAAACAACTTCAAATACTCGTATTCTTTCTCAGAAACCTTTTTTTTACTATGATTATCAACATAAGCCCTCCACTTTCCATTGCCATCATTTTCATATTGCACAAATGCTCTCTAGAATATGATGAATCTTCGTTTGACATTCCTAAGCAGGCTTACATTAATTTTAGTTCCCCATTGAATTTCAAACAGGAGGCTCCACACTGACATTAAAAAATATTAACATTTGCCGTGGCAGTGCAATGTGCTGAGGCGTGGATTGTTGCTCTGACTTGCCACATCTTTCCCCTTGTTCTTTTTTTAGAAAGAGCAAAGCAGAGGGATTTGGCAGGGCGATTCAAGCTGCCACTCAGAGCAGCTCCAGAGACGGAAGGCTAGCCCAGACCATATTGCGTTCTAACTGGCAGCAAATCCTTCATTCAAGGTCTTCCTGCAGAAAGGCAGTGCGAGCTGGGCCCCTCACCCTTCGTGATGTCTGTCCTGTGTGTTAGAGATAAGTTCCCAGCCAGAAAACCACAGCTACTTTGAATTTTTCTGAATGTGTCTGAAAACGCTGCTCTTTAATCTGTTCTTTTGCCCCAAATAACATTTCCCCCCTTTGTTGTTTTCAATAATGCAATCAGTGAAAAGAAGCCAAGCTTCTGATTGAGGTATGGTGGGATAAGTTTGTTCATAACCGGCTGCTGCTGCTTTTTTATTTTCTTTAATTGAAGCTTTCGTGTCCTTTATGGACAAGGCGACGTGCAATAGGGAGAATTTCCTTCTGCAGCTCTTTCCACCCCTTTAGCCTTGCTTATTTTTATCATGTCCCATCACCATTATTACCCATTATATTTATATCTGCATTTAGCAGGCAGTCTTGCTTCATGTCTATAAAGGTGTAATGAGCAATTTGGGTTAATGATTTTCTGCAGCTGCTCAAACAGTTGGTACTAACGTCATCGTTTACGCCTTCCAAAGACATCTGAATGAGGCATCAGATGTAGACCAAATTGGTTTTGCCTGTTGGAGGAAGTAGAAGCATGGATGGGGGTGGTGTGTGTGTGTGTGTGTGTGTGTGTGTGTGTGTGTGTAATAACTGTTCATGCATCTTTCATTCCCCAATTTGATGGATACTAGCAGTGGAGTCTCTCTCATAAAAGAATCTTTGGCATTGGGAGAGAAAAATGATTCATGACAAACAAACCTACTTGGGTTGCCATCTTGATTAAAGGATATGGCCTTAACAGAATTCAGAATTTTTATGCAGTTGCACAATTTATAAGTGAACTTTGAAAATACATAAAATCAATGACTTTTCATCCCTCTTTAGGGAGTAAAGAAGCTGGTGCAGAGAAAAGAACATTGGATTGGAAATAGAATAACTGGGTTCGATGTTTCTACGTGGCAAAATTTCAGCTGTGACCTTGAGCGAGTAGTTTAACTTCTCTGAACTCATTTCCCTTCACCGTGAAACTGGGAGTACTGAATTCCTCCTAGAATGGTTTCAGGAGAAACGGAGAGGAGCACATGAATGTAGCATGTAGCTATAGTGCATAGGCACTAGTGTTACTAGTATACCCTTGTAGAGGTCTTTTTGTTCAATTATGTGCCCAAATACATATCAGAAAGTTTCTCCACCTAGGGGCGCCTGGGTAGCGCAGTCATTAAGCGTCTGCCTTCGGCTCAGGGTGTGACCCCAGCGTTATGGGATCGAGCCCCACATCAGGCTCCTCTGCTGGAAGCCTGCTTCTTCCTGTCCCACTCCCCCTGCTTCTGTTCCGTATCTGGCTGGCTGTCTCTCTGTCAAATAAATAAATAAAATCTTAAAAAAAAAAAAAAAGTTTCTCCACCTATACAGAAGGGTGTTTGACCTCTCTTGGCTTTCTCGGCACATTATCTATCTGAAGGTCTCTCCTGCCAGTGTCAGTTCACACTTCTAGTCTTCCCCTTTCTCAATTCCTGGCTCTTCTCAGTAGTATGGAAATGGTGTAACGGAGTGACTATTTTACATTGTGTTACTTTCATGCTTTAGGAATCCAGAACTTGACAGGAAAGTAATTTAAATTTGGCAGCCTGTGGGCTCACGTAGGGACAAAATTTTGAAAGAGAGATTTGTTGCGAATTTCCTCCCAGCCCTGTCTGCCTCTCTCAAATGTACCTGTGATGAGTGTGGATTCCTTAATACTCTTTATCACCTCCCCTCCCTTTTATGATATTCTGTCTTCTGGACCCTCCTTGATTTCCTTGCATCATAACTCGATCTGTGTTCTCCCCAATGGTGGCAACCATGCTCCATCTCTAATTGACATCTGTAGCCCAGAGCTAGGCATATATTGAGCTTGTTAAATGAATAGACATGGCTATGAGGAGATAGCCAATCTGGTCAGATAATTGGAGCTAAAGGGTTAATTAGCGTAAATGATTTCATGGATTGTGTCTCCCAGACTTCAAATTTGCCTTCTGGCTGGCACCTTACAAAGTCATAATCTGTAGAAATGGCAGATGGTGAGAGCTTTATAATCCTGGGGCAGGCCTTGAGGGTGGGGAAGGTGGACAGATATTTCTGGACACATAACCTTCATGTGTTCTCACAGTTTTGTTAGGGCTGGAGGCATACTCTAGTACTTTTTTGGTTAAGATGGAAACTTTTACCCACTCCCCCCACCATCACCCCAAAAGTTGCTTGGAACACCTTGGTTCAGTTTTATGAGTGCTCTGAAAACGAACAACTTCATATTTATTAAGCCCTAATTTTTGCAGACACTGGTAAAGGGTTTGGCATATACTAATAATTTTCTTAAATCCTAATAAATGATTCTATATGTAGGTACTATTTTTAATTTTTCCTTAATGGATGGGGAAACCAATATATAAAGAGATTAATAAACTATTTATTTTTAAGTAGGCTCCATGCCCAATGTGGGGCTTGAACTCATGACCCTGAGATTAAGAGTCTCATGCTCTGCCGACTGAGCCAGCCAGGCGCCCCAAGAGATTACTAAATTGTATAAAGTTACAGTCAGTAAATGGAAGAACCAGGAATCAAACTCGGATGTTTTGGCTCCACATTCTTTTTTGTTAATAATAATGGATAAAAGCACAGAAAAATCTGTATGTTTTCACATGATGCTGAGGTAGACATTTCCTGGAGACTTGGAGGGGGCAATGGCGGGATGATCAACAAATTGCTGTAGCTCTTTCTGGCACTATGAGAAATATAGTTAGGCTATAAGAATGGGGAGAGCTCAGTGGAGAAAGGAGCTCAAAATTCCTAACAGTTCCCTAGGGACAGTTCCTCTGTGTTCTGTAGGACAAGAATGCTAGGATGTACCTAAAACCGTCTTTGGGGTGCAGTACAGGTATTTCAGATGTGCAATTGAGAGAGGGGTTTTCACTATCAGGCACACTGGTGATACCCTCATGAAAAAGAAACGAGGCAATGATGTATACTTGCATTAAACACCCACTCTAGACCCCATGGAGGGAAGCTGAGGGAATGTTTCAGGATCAACATTCCTTGCAAGAAGCAATTCTTGGTCTAACCTGGCTCATACATGAATGATCAATAGGGCTGCCAGGTTCCTTGCCATTGTCTGTGACTGTCATCATTTACCTGCAAGACGTCTAGTTACTGTGGCTACTATCAATCATTCCCAAACTCATTGGCTTAACACAACTAAACGTGAATTATCTCTCACATTTTCCTTTGGGTCAGAAATTCAGGAGCAGCTCAGACGTTGTAGTGTGGTTTCTAATGAGGTTGCACTCTGACCATGGCCAGAATTGAGGTCATTTTACTTCTTCACTCAGATCTGGTGTTGGGGTTGGGAAGACCAACAATGGGAGGTGAGGCAGGGGCCTGTTAAGGGCAATCATTACCTGTTCAGGACTTTGGTGAGCCAACTTTTAAACTTCTGGTCACTTGAAATAGATCACGGTGGGAGCGTTCACACCATGGAAATCAACAAATGCTAGACATCGGGGCTTTTTCAGAATGCGCTTTGACCTGCTCACCACTGTGATGGGAACACTGGGGGCTCTTTGGCATCTCTTCCTCTTGATATGGTGGCTTCAGGGTCGCTGGACCTCTTTCCCATCAGCTCTTGGCTCCCAAGGTGCAAGTCCTGAGAGAGGGAGGCATACGCAAGGGGAGCAGCTTGCCATGACCCAGCCTTGGAAGACTTGCAGCACTGAATCCACCTCCCAGATTCAGGAAGAGGGAACACAGACCCCATCTTGTGATGGCGGAGTGTTAATAGCACAGTGTAAGGAAGAGCGTGTAGATGGGAGAGCTTTGTGCAGTTCTCCATGGAAAAGACAATTCTCACAAATACTTTTTTTTTTTAAGAGCATATGCATAAGCGGGGGGAGGGGCAAAGGGAGAAGAAGAGAGAGAATCTTAAGCAGGCTCCCCAATGAGCCTGGAGCCCGATGTGGGGCAAGATTTCACCACCCCGAGATCATGACCTGAGCTGAAATCAAGAGTTGGACGCTTCACCGTTTTTTAAAAAACTTTTTATGATTATAAAACTAATGCTCATTGTAACAAATTATATAAGGAAAAAATAAAAATCACCTGCTATTCCTTCCACTTTAAGATAAGCAAGATTATTGTTTTGATAACAGTCCATTTATAAGTCTTTTAAATCTTTTATTTTGAGAGAGCATGCATGAGCATGCGTGTGCAGGGGTGAGGGGCAGAGGAAGAGCGAATCTTAAGCAGACTCTGTGCTGAGCACAGAGCCTGAGGCTGGGCTTGATCCCTGGACCCGGGGATCATGATCTGAGCAGTAATCAAGAGTCAGAAGCTTAAATGGCTGAGCTACCCAGGCATCCAACAGTCCGTTTATAAATCTCTCTATGAATACATACATACATAATTTTGAGGGAATGGGTTTATAGCATATACGTTGTTTTAGTTGTAAGGTTTTCTCTTTTCCCTTTCTCCTTTCCTCACTTATTTGTATCTTGTTTATCACACTGATAAAAAGTTTCTTTTTTTTTTAAAGTTTTTTTTTTTTTTAAGATTTTATTTATTTATTTGACAGAGATAGAGACAGCCAGCGAGAGAGGGAACACAAGCAGGGGGAGTGGGAGAGGAAGAAGCAGGCTCCCAGCAGAGGAGCCTGACGTGGGGCTCGATCCCATAACGCCTGGATCACGCCCTGAGCCGAAGGCAGACGCCCCTGATAAAAAGTTTCTAATGTATCACCGATAGAATATCTCCAAGTCAAATGGTAATAACACTTCTCTCCTGAGCCTGCTGTAACAAATTATCACAAACATCACAAGCGACACAAATTTATTCACTCATAGTCACAGAGGGTGGAAGTTTGAAATCAGAGTATCACTGGGCTGAAACCAAGGTGTTGGCAGGGCTGCGCTCCTTCTAAACGCTCTTGGAGAGAATCTGTTCCTTGCTTCTTCCAGCTTCTGGTATCTGGTTGTATTCGTTGACTTGAGACTGCGTCACCTCCGTCTCTGCCTTCATGGTCACATGGCTGCCTCCTCTTCTGTAAATCTCCCTCTGCCTCTCTCTCACTGGGATACACGTGATTGCATTTAGGGCCCATCGAGATAATCCAGGGTAATCTCCGCATCTCAAGATCCTTAACTATACCTGCAAAGACTTTTTTTCCCACATAAAGTAACATGTATAGTTTCTGGCTATTAGGACCTGATATCTTTGGGTGCCTATCACTCATCTTAAAGCTCTAAGTTACTCTTTTTATTGATTTAATAATATTCTACACAAATCATAATTAATTCAACCATTCCCTGAATAAAGGCCATCTATTGTAGAAAAACTTTTAAAAACTTTTTAAATTATAACAGTAAGTGCTCATAGAAATTTACCCATACCCCTTTCAAAGAGACAGCTACTTGTGTATCCATTATAATTTCCATGCATATACAAGTATATATATGTATGTATATTTTTTATGCAAAGCTGTGCATGTATATGATACTTTTATAATTTATTTTTGCTAAATAATCTTGGCAATCTTTTCACATCTACATGTATAAATCATATAGATCTACCAAAACCTATTAATTAGTTTCCTAAAGACTATTTAGGTGGTTTTGCTTTTTTTCCAATTCTAAGCTTTGCTGTAATGGGTACTGTTATAAATTTCTAGTATGGTGTTTTATGACTGACAAAATGGACTAAATATTGGAGATCCCTGCCTTTTATGAGCTTCTAGGTATAAAATATTGACATAAACAGAAAGTTTATGGGAAATAACTGAAGGAACACAAAAGCATCTGTGGTTCATTTTTTCCTCTTTAATCCTCAGGAGTGAGTCTCGTGCTGGGCATATTGAGACACTGCTCATGGTGTGGGCATCCTCCAGACATGATAACGTGCCCTTAGGAAATTGTACTGATGGTGGAATCATGGTATTGCAGAGGCTAGGAAGGAAAATTTCTCCAAAAAGGCCTGTGTAATACACAGATTAGTATACCCTTCTCTTGCAGGATATATGCATCTTTGTGTTTGTTCCCGGTGGAATATTACAAATTTTTAAATTCATATGTGTTCTGTACTTCAGGCAAAATAGAAAAGTAGTGTCATGAGTTAAGTGAATGATAGGCCATTATGAGTGTCATAGTCTTAAAAGCAAAAGTGTATGTGGAAACTCTTCCATGGTTTGAATATAAAGATTGGTAAAAGCAAAAGGATAGTGATTTTTTTCTAAAATTTTTGTTTTCGGTGGTGTGGGTCAGCTACTCTTGACTCATTTGTATCACATATCTTTTACTGCTCATGACTGCTTTTTAAATAACTTAGAGAAAACATAGGAAAAGTAATGGATTCTAAGCCGCACATCTTTGAATCAGGGATTAGTGTGGTTACTTGATTTTTTTCTTTAATTTTTAAAGGATTTAAATGAATACAAAAGAAACGCTATTCTACACCCCTCTAAACGTTACAACAAAAACCTTTGCCAGAAAAGTAGCTGTTGAAATATGCAAAAAAAGCATGTGAATATGCAAATATAAGACAACAAGCCTAAATAATTATTTTTGAGATTCCTTCTAAGTCATTTTTTCTGCATTGGCCCTTTCTCAGTGCTTTTGGAATCTTGACGTGTCTGTTCTTTAGTCTGGCTTCTGTGTTTGGAATGTTGATCTCAGAAGTACATCCCCACATAGAGTTTGGTTAGATGTTTCTCTCTGGCTGCCGCTTCATACTTGAACTGTTCGTGAACATGTCAGGGGCATTTCCTGGTGGAGCGAGGCCTTGGGACCTGTGGTTGGCCTGGAACCAGATCCAAGTGATGCTATTTCCTGCTGCTTACTTGAGTTAGTGAGAGTGGTTTTTATGTTCGTGTTTTGGCTGCTTGCCTCTAGCTTTGTCCAAGGAGCTTAGATTTCTATTTTTGTTCAATAAGTGACCTACATTCTCTAGAGAGTTAAGATCCTCTTTGTTTTTGAAGAATGGTTACAACATCCTTTTGAAAGCACTCTTACCCTGTCCTATCCACCTTCGATGTTTGAAGTGTGTCCCATGTTCAGTATGTGACTCTGGCTAAAGTTAGTAGCAACACAACTCTATGTCTGTGGTATCTCCACTCCACTTCCTCTCTTCTCCATGTGGGTGGCCACTTGAAACTGTGCTTAGTCATTTGGTTTCCTTCTGTTCAGAATATCCCCTTTGCTAACAGTCTACAAAAGCTGCAAAATGCATATTGGGCATTATTTACAATTAACACGGTGAGTACGCTTATATTACAACTCAAATTCTGCGCAGGATACTTGAATGTTAATACATTCATTCAGTAAAAAATTACTGAGTGAATGGTATGTGCCAAGCTGGCACTGTAGGAGGTTTTGAAAATGGAAAGAGGAATAAGATAAAGTCCCAGTTTTTGAGGCTTTCACAGATTGGTGTGAGGTGACAACCAAAGAGACAAGAACAGCGCAAGATGTCTTGAATAAGACCTTGTCCTTGCCCTTGAGGAATGCAGCTTAGTGAGAGAGAAGCCATGGTGCCTGGAAAACATAATAAACAATCAACAGCTTCCCCCCCCCCCAAATTAATAGGGGATAGTGGGGTGGTATATGCGGTGGTATATGGTGTAGCAGACATGGTTCCTTCCTATCTTTATCATTTTCCCATTTTCCGGAATTCCTCTGGGGAATTGTTGTCCTTTCTCAGTCCATTGGGTTTGTGTGGGATGGTGCCTACCCCCAGCTTCATTATTAAACTAATCAGTGTATTCCATACCCCTGGCTATACCCTGAGCACATGACTCCAGCCTGGCCAATGAGAGTAAGTCCCAAGGCTTTTGTTGAGATTATAGAGAAATATTTGTCTGTTAAAGCCTCTGGGAGGAGGAATCAGACCTAAAGCTTCCTAAATCCATCTTTGCACATAAAAAATCTCCTAAGAATGGATCAACACTGTGGACAGGAGAAAGGGGAGATGGAAATATCATGATTGCCTCCCACCCACCTCATCTGAGCCCTTGACTTAAGCTAGTTCTCTTCTTGTACCTAGTAGTCCTAGGAGCCTCCAGTTCACCATTTTGCTTGAGCTAATTTGCGTATGTGTTCTGTTTCTTGCTAGTAAAACGAAACCAAATCAAATCAAAAAATATACCTGCTTGACTTCTGTAGGAACCCAAAGTTGAACTTGTCTAATTCTG
Source organism: Ursus maritimus (assembly GCF_017311325.1). NCBI lineage: Eukaryota > Metazoa > Chordata > Mammalia > Carnivora > Ursidae > Ursus > Ursus maritimus. Next base: position 36,340,022 of record NW_024424453.1, read on the forward strand.
CTTGGGAGAAGCCTTCACAGAAGCCGATCTTCAGCCAGCAATCAGAGGATGAATAGAAATAGACCAGCTTGATAGAGAAAGGAATCTGTATGAGCAGAGAACAGAAATGAGAAGGATAATGCTATGTTGTTTCTGATCCATGAAACAGAAGAGGTTGTTACATTTCCAGTGCCTGATCTCTGAGATCTTCTTTCTTCCATTAACATGATTTTTTTAAAATAAAAGAATGGAGATATGTAAGATTTTATGACAGTAGGCAAGTAGATCTTTTTTTTTTTTAAAGATTTTATTTATTTATTTGACAGAGATAGAGACAGCCAGCAAGAGAGGGAACACAAGCAGAGGGAGTGGGAGAGGAAGAAGCAGGCTCACAGTGGAGGAGCCTGACGTGGGGCTTGATCCCGTAACGCTGGGATCACGCCCTGAGCCGAAGGCAGACGCTTAACCGCTGTGCCACCCAGGCGCCCCGGCAAGTAGATCTTTTTTTTTTTTAAGGTTTTATTTATTTTAGAGAGAGAGAGACAGAGATAGTGGCAGATATAGAGAGTAGGAGGGGGGGGGAGAGGGAGAAGCGGGCTCCCCACTAAGCAGGGACCAAATGCAGGACTTGATCCCAGGATCCCGGAATCATGACCTGAGCCAAGGCAGACGCTTAACTGACTGAGCCACCCAGATGTCCCAGGCAAGCAGATCTTTAGGGGGCACAAGTAGAATTGGCTTGTGAGCGTATGAGTTAAGATACTTAAGTTACAAATAACTGAAAACCTGACAAACATTAGGTTAAAACAAGAGCACATTTAGTGTACCCTTAGCAACCCATTGGAATGCAGTGGTTTCAGGACTGGAAATGTCCAATAATATCATCTAGGACTCATTCTCTTTTCATCCTCCACCTCTGCCATTCTCACCATGTTAGCTTTGGAACTCAAGCATTTTGTCTCATGGTTGACAGATGGCTGCTATGGTTCCAGACATCTCATTATACCCATATTACCAAAATAGGGAATATGGAAGGAAGCGAAGGAACTGTCTTCATTTGCGTCTCTCTCTCTCTGTCTCTGTCTTTTTTTTTTTTTTTAATTACGAAGGATAACATGTCACAAAAACCTCCTCTGTCCAATAGATTTTTCCTTCTAGATCATTGGTCAAGACTAGGTTCATGCTGATCTTTAAAGGAAATAATGGGATTGCTGTGATTGCTTTGACCAGTCCGTTCATATTGTGGAGCTGAGTGTATTGCCAGAATGAAATTAAGGGTCTGTTAAAGAATAGTTGCTACGAAGATTGACAGGGTCTGTTACAATGAGGTGTCAATGTAATTATATCCCCTCTGTCGGACATAACCTATTTTTCTCAGGGAGCTGCTTCTCACGGTATTTTACAGGACAGTTTTAAAACCATTATTCTTGGCAAAGCCCGTTTGAACCTGGCTTAAAGTTTGAAAAGTACTCTTTTTGCTGGTAATTTGAGCACCTATTTTAGGGGATACACTAGTAGAAAACAGCATTAGTAATAAAGGCAGAGAGTTAACGATGAGTAATGACCTTGTGTATCTGTTTATTGGCTTTTTAAAAAAATGAAGATGCGTTTTATAAATTTGTCTCATTTCATTTCTATAACCACATCTAAGTTGTAGCTATTTTTCAGTTTACCCATGAAAAAATCAAAATACAGAAAGTTTAAAATACTTTATAAAGGTACATGTAAGTTAGGGAAGGAGCCTGGTCTAGAAAGAGCTTCTTACTCTCGTGCCCCTTCTGTGATTGCCTAAAGGCTTCAGAAGCCGGATCTGTTCTTTGCTGTTTTCTCCAACAACCTTCCTTCAGTGGGTTTAAGGTAGTGAACATATATATGGAGCTGCAAAAATATTTCTTCCCCTAGAGTCAGTGATGAGTTTAATATCTTGAGGGTGGATAGACATCGTTACGTCATTTTTTTTTTTTTTAAGGATTTTATTTATTTATTCGACAGAGAGAGACAGCCAGCGAGAGAGGGAACACAAGCAGGGGGAGTGGGAGAGGAAGAAGCAGGCTCATAGCGGAGGAGCCTGATGTGGGGCTCGATCCCGTAACGCCGGGATCACGCTCTGAGCTGAAGGCAGCCGCCTAACCGCTGTGCCACCCAGGCGCCCCTCGTTAAGTCATTTTGATGGTGCCTTGGATCTGACGGTGGGACTCGTTTATGTTCTAGAGCACCTGCTATCGGAGACACTGTGTGTGCTCATTTGTGGTAGAAAGTTAAGGGATTGTAGAAGTTTTTGGGTCTTGGGACAGAACCTGAAAGAGGCAAGTGTAAACACCATGCTATTACCATTTCTAAAATCCTTTCTTTCACTCTCACTGCTTCACATATCCCCAAGTACGAAGTGCCACGTACACTATAGGTTTTGTTAGGTTTTATTTTGGGAGGGGTGTGATAGAAATATACATGGTAAGTGAGGAAAACACTGAACGTAGCATCACCAAATTTAGGTGTCCATCTTCACTGTGATTTTTCTGAGTGACTTGGGCAAGTCTGCTGGCTTCTATCAGGCTTAGTTTCCTCAACCATTACATGGGAGAGATGACCATGATGGTGACGTGACTTCCTCACAAGTTTCATCGTGTCATTTCAATCCTTGGTAGCTTATTCCTGGATTCATAAATTTGAAATCAAGTCCTGCCTTTATGTATCTAAGGCCATTTGTAGAGCTCTTTCAAGACCTCTCTATTTATGAGGCAATACTTATCCCCCTCTTCCTTAGTTCAGTTCTCCTGATTTGTATAATTCAGGTTTTCTCAACCTTAGCACTGTGGACATTTTGGAGCAGATAATTCTTAGTTGTGGGGAGCTGTCCTGTGTATTATAGGATGTTTATTGGTATTTTTAGCATATGTATCTTCAGCATATCTTTAGCATAATATGTAAATATTAGCATCAAACTACCGCTCCTTCATCATAGTTGTGATAATTAAAAAAAAAAAATCTCCAGACATTAGTTAAAGCTCCCCCAGTGAGGAAGCTGAGGTAGGGGAGGTTGGGGTGGGGGCTGAGTTGGTGGGGGGAGAGTAGGGGGCCGAGGTAACAGTGCCTCCAGATGAAAACCATGGATTTAATTTTACGGGCTATATTTTCCTCTCCCAGACTCAGAAGACTTGTATTTGTTTAATTCAACTTCACTAATGTAAAATATGTGGTAGGTTTGAACAGTATTTTGTTCACAGATGAGACTTTTAACTTATTTTATAATTCACAACATTTTGTGAAATTATGCACATTGTGTTTTGGAAGTACAATATGCTTGAGTTTTAAAATAATCAAAATTCTCCAATCAGATAGGCTCTATCCATTTAAGTCAGAAGTTTTCTTTAAAGGAATCTGTACTTTGGTAGTCACAATATAGAGACCTAAATTTTTTACATTGCGAAAAGGCAATCCTCCTTATGTAGGCTTCGCTGACGTGACATTAAATCATGACCACTTCTATTCGTACTGCAGACGAGATTATGACAGGAAAGACATTTAAATGACATATACATTTGATCTTACAATTTTTGAAAATTAAAGTTAGTGTGGGTTTAATAAAAAAAGGTACTTGAAAATCTAGCTGTTCTAAAAAAAAAAAAGGACCTATAAAATATTCATGAGAGAAAAAATTAAACTAAATTAATTTAGTAGTTATCTTGACTCTTGTAGAGCAAAGCAGTTTTAGTACCCAGAGGCTTAAAATCCCCTTGTTGTAGACAGATGATAAATTCATTGTTTGACATGGTAAATAGGCCTACTCACTTGATATATTTGAGGCTTCTGTAGCTCTGACATTTGAGTTGTTACTGAAAAAACCTTCTCTCTCCCAACTTTATACAAAGAGGGAAAAATTCCGTTTGATATCGGGGAGGCCGAAATGGCCCAAAGAAGTGACTACAAAACAATTCACTTTGCATTGTTTATGTAGCCTCACTAGAAGGAACATTTGTGTTCAGAAACCTTGATGAAATATTTATTAGGGAATATTTTGAAAGAGCTGGTCAGTGGGACTGTGCATGGGAATGTTTGGATACGACTATCTTGATTTGTTAGCTCCGGTCCCATCTCTACATATCTTGCTCTAAAAAGGGCTTGTCTTATCACCAGCTTATGCCTGTGGCCCTGACCCAAGTTTAAACCAAGAGAAGTCGCTTGCGTTTTTGTTTCTAGAATCTATTCTTTTTTTCTTAGACTTGTAGAAATCAGGTGATGGCCTTCGAATAACCTTCTAAATATTATGTAGGCTGATATAGTTCAGATGGATAAAGGTAGAAAAAAAGTGTCAAGATCAAGATTTGAATCTGGGAATGGCCCTGGAATGATATTTCAGGGATTAGGGTCTTTTTATCCACAAATCTTCCATGCTTAAGGTTCTCTGAAGTCTTCTCTCTCTCCTATTTCAATGAACGTATACCTCAGCAAGTGGAAAGGTTTTTGCCATACTTTCTATAGGTAGTTTCTGTATCAGGAAATCATCCATAATTTCTTTCTTGACTTTTTCAAGAGCTGGAGCTCAACATAGAACACAGTGGATCTTTAGCGGACAACTTATCTTTTTCAAACTTTGAGTCTGTTAGTCAGGACTTTGAGTCCTTAGTTTCCTCTTACCATAAGAAAAAAAAAATCAATTATGGATTACTGGTTGTCTGGAGCTGGGGGCGAGGGTGAAAACAGAGCAATTCCAAGAGCACCAGGAAGCCATCTAAGGCTTTTAAGGCAATTCTGTGGCTTACTGTTTTATTAATAAATGACTCTCTGGTTGTTCCCTGGAGATGAGAAGATCAGAATGTGTGTTAGAAAACCTGTTAAAGTATTTCAGTTGTCCAGGTGAGAGACAATGGTGAATAATGATGACAGTAAAGGAATAAAAGAATGAAAATATTTAAGAAGTATTTTGTAGGTAAAACCAATAGGACATGATAGATTTGATGTAATGTATGAGAAAGCGTGAAATCAAAGATGGCGTCTGGGTTTTTGGCTTGAACAACAGGTTGGGTTGTGTGCCATTTATTGACATAAGTAACTCTGGGGAAGGAACAAATATACAAATAAATGAAAACCTGAGTTACACCTATTAATTTTGAAAAGCTTATAAAGCATGAAAAGTATGCAGTTGGATATATGTCTGGAGCTGAGGGGAGAAAATTACTGTATTTTGGTGGGGTGATATGCTTACTCCCATATAACTTTTTATTAGTCATTTTGTGACTACAGGCATTTAATGAGGGAAAGTTGGCTCTTTAATTCAACCTCTTTTACCTTTCTGCTCACATGGACAACCTCAAAAACGGAAATCTTTCTCTGATTGGCATCGGTGCTCATGTTCCAATGTTGATAGCAATATGTTTGTCTTCATGGTAAATGGGGTGTCAACCTGGTTATCTCAGATCGGAAGCTCCTCCATAGTTTAATCTCAAAGTTAAAAAAAGATTAATGGGAAATGTCATAGTGATACATCCCATGCTTAGAATTCAATAATTTCATTTTAATCAGTTGACATTACTGGTAACACTGAATCATAACTTCGCTTTTCAAAGATACCATGACCTTGCACAGCTCTGTAGAGTGAATAAAAAAAAACTCTGGATCTACTTAGTACATTTTATTAGAACTATTGATATTTACTCTTAAAGAGAATATTAGTGCCTTTAAGTTATGCACAAATTGTCACACAGTAAAATAAAACAGCTTTATTTAAGAGATTGTGCAAAATTGACTGATTTTTAGACAATCTAGTGAGTATATGTGAATGCTATCTTAAACTGGACGGGTGGAAAAGAAACCTGACTTTTACCACTTCATATTTACTTCTCAAAATCCAATCTATATTTCAGGAGGTGGAATTTCATGTTGACAGCTCAATATGAAATCCTAATTCATTTTGGATAATTTGGAAATGAAACTGAAGAATACCATTTGCTAACAGATAATTTACACTGCAAGATTTATTTTGCATAATATATTTTTATGAGAATTTCAGAATTCAGAAGGGAAGATATCCGGCATCTTCTTCTGCATAATATATCATCTCTCAATATTTTCTTTAGTATGTTTTGAGTTCCTTAGGCTTGGGAGGGTGATTACTGTAAAAGTAATTCTAAGATTATTCTCTTTGATAAAATACGAAGGAGAAAAAGAATAATCCATCTGTTGTCAGAATGCATAATATGGTTCAGGTTAGAGAAACAAAAGGAGCTTGACTTTCAAGCAATTGGAAAGTATCTTAGAACTCAATTAGGTAAGCATTTGCATTTTTCCAACAGTTTTTGTTTGTTTTCAACAAATAACACAATCTCACTACTATTTTGATATATGCTATTTAAAGTTCTGGCTCCTCTTTAACTGAATATAACTTATTTGGATGAGAATGGTTTTACAATTAGAAACAACATGAATAGAAAGAGTTTGGTAGGATTTTATTTATTTATTTTAGAGAGAGAGGGAGAGAGTGTGTGTGAGCAGGGGGAGGCGCAGAAGGAGAGAAACTCAAGCAGACTCCTTGCTAAGCAAGGAGCCCAACACCAGAGATCTCATGACCCTGAGATCATGACCTGAGCCAAAATCAAGAGTTGGTTGCTTAACTGACTAAGTCACCCAGGTGCCCCTAGCTTGGTAGAATTTGAAAACTACAAGTTATCTCAAGACTTGAAATTACTGTTTTTCCTTAACTATTTTTACTTGTCAGTAACATTTTGATATATATTATTAACAACACCTTGTAATGGGAGAACATGATTCAGCTGCTCTGCAGAATCCAAGTAGGTGACAATCTGGAGCTTTCTTGTGGTAGAAATGCCCAAAGTGGGGCACCTGGGGGACTCAGTTGGTTAAGTGTCTGCCTTTGGCTTAGGTCATGATCTCAGGATCCTAGGATAGAGCCCAGTGTCGGACAATACACTCAGCAGGGAGTCTGCTTGTCCCTCTTCCTCTCCCTTTGCCCCTCCCCTTGCTTGTGCAGGCTCTCTCTCAAATAAATAAATAAAATCTTTAAAAAAAAAAAAAAAAGAGAAATTCCAAAAGTAAGGTCTGTGCATCTAAAACGTATGGTGGATTTTTGTATTTGTCTGGCCTTGGAGTTCTTACTTTTTGTTAATGTGAAATTACCAACATTGATTTTTGAGTATATTGGTGGAGACTGAAAAAAGATGATGTCATTGAACAGAGTCCAATTTATTCCCTGAAAGGCAGTGCTAAAGTGCTCCAGGTTCAACAACAGGAAGAACTGTGTTTGAAACCTGTATTTTCTACACATGAGCTATGATGTTGGCAAGTTATTTAACCCTTTGAGCTTCAGTTTCCTCATCTGCAAAGTAACACACATTTTTATAAAGTTGATGAAATAAAACAGCACCTGAAATAGTGCAAACACTAAGAAATATTTAATAATAATGAGTATATTTATTTTTATTATGTCTCTAGCCTGCCCAACCTTGTTATTGATTTTTCTCTAACTCAAACTAAATCATTATAAAGAGTTTATATTCGGGAGGAAACTCATATTTTGTTGAGCTGAAGTGGTATATTTCAGCCAGGCTAATGGACTTGTTACAAGACTTTTTTTTTATATACAGTATTTTAAAATTGAATTCATAAGATTATAGATTATAAGGGCCCATTGAACATGTGGTCCAAATACTTACATATAACTAAAGAATTTGAGTTGAAGCTTTCTCAAAGTCCCATAGCTACTTAAAAGCAGAGCTATTATTACTACACAGGCTTTCTGATTCCTAGTCAAGTGTTCATTTGTTATTACACACTGCTTCATAAAGTCTGAGATGACTTGAGAAGTAGGTTAACACAGGAATGTGTGAATGTCAAGTTTGACCTGCTTCACAAATTTCAGGTTGCAAATAATGTCATCCAGAAGAAACCTAGCTCCTGTACTCATTTACCAGATTAACATAAATCTAGAAATTTCCTCTTAGGGTTCCCTTCCCCCACTCCCTGACCTATCCAAGAAACCCCAGGAGCTTATGCAGTATGAAAGGGGGTGGATTCTGTCAACTCCTATATCTGAGAAGATGGGAGAGAACCTGCTGTTTCATCAGTCAAACTTGCCCTTGCTTCCTGCCGCCAAATCACGCCTGTGTGGACAGTAGAATGTAACATGGTATAAAAGGTGCTGCTTATCCTCTGCTGGTCCAGAATCTCCCAGGCAGGATCATCTAAGACTCTGAGTCTTTAAGACAGTACTATCGCATTCTCTTGGTTCTGAGTTAGGTTCCAAGGAATGCTAGTTTATGATCCAAAGAAGTCAGCTCTTCAGGTCAGATGCTTGTGTTCTTCACTCAGTCATTCTCCATAATGCCAGTTCCTCCCAGTACAGAGCTGTGGTTTTTCCTTTTCCTCTCTGGGATCCACATAGCAGAAGTCCACCATTTTCTCTTTTAATCCCAGAAATAAGAGAGTTTATAATATACTTGTGAGACAACAGCGTTCTCTATTCATGCTTCAGTTGCTAGTTCCTCCATTATCTCCAAGTGGCTCTGCATGATTTCATCTTTGGGGAAGGGACCAATTCCAGAGATACACCCTCCTCTGGAAATGAAGGAGAATTCTGGCACTTCTTCTGAAAGGAGGGAAAAAGTGAATGATGCTGAACTGGGCACATAGAAGTCCTTTTATCAATATTTTTTGAATGATTACACAAAAACACTAAATGTGAAGTCTGTATTAGGGTATCCAAGTGATATGCCTATAAAATCTGAAATTTTATTGTATTCCTTAGATATATTTATAATTTCAAGGAGGTGTTGTGTTTTGGTCTCCCGGCTTTGGTTTTTCTCCAGTTAATCTCTAATTGTGTGGGAGACTTGCCAATGAATTTGCAGTATGATCCTTTTCTACACTGAAATTCCAACTGTATAATCTTTATTCTAAACATAATATGTATGTCTGTTTATATATGTACATATATGTATGTGTTTATATATTTTTCCCATAAATATATTCACACTATTTGGATTTAGTAATGTTTTAGAAGATTTGGGTTCTTGTAATGTTTTTATTTTGGCCACATTCATAAAAATATAAATACAAACGTAAAATAAATCCATGAATCTACCCATTATCCAGCTGCAGCTTTAAAACATGCTGTACTTGATAAGCTTCCAGAGTTGTTTTAATGGCAGAGTTTCGTATCTGTATAGCCAATCTGGATCGTAAAGCAATTCCTGTTTGAAGTATTTGGCCCATAAAGGGAATACAGTGAATGGTTGTGGGTCACACTTAGTCACATCATTTCATTCTCGTGTCAGACAAGGTTGAGAATTGCCTGGAGGAACTGTTACAGTCTCTCTGGACCTGTGCTTCCCTAGAAAAGAATGTGGCTATTTAAGAGATTTATTCCAAGCAGAAGGCTGCATAAATGGAGAATTACTGTTGTTATTACAATTTTTTTTAAAAGATTTTATTTATTTGTTCGACAGAGATAGAGACAGCCAGCGAGAGAGGGAACACAAGCAGGAGGAGTGGGAGAGGAAGAAGCAGGCTCATAGCAGAGGAGCCTGACGTGGGGCTCGATCCCACAATGCTGGGATCACGCCCTGAGCCGAAGGCAGACGCTTAACCGCTGTGCCACCCAGGCGCCCCTGTTATTACAATTTTATTTAGTTTGTGTCTGGAGCTGGTATTGGAGGTGAGATGCAGGTGCTAATTTTCTCCTCATAGATGGAGATTAGCCCTTAGTATTCACACAGATCTTTCTTAACCAAAGGTGCCTTGACAGAGTTGACAAGTATTTGCTCAGGGTCGGTTTGAAGCTCAGAAACTCACAAATGTGATTATGTAAAAGCCAAAAGCAAACTTTCTGTAAAACCAGGCCAAAATTCCAAACTTGTAACATCAGTCTTTGGTGTGAGGGTTTAGTCTAGATCTTTGGATTTACTTTAGTTAACTTTTTAGTGCTCAGGAAAGTTTTCTTGTAAATATGTTCCATAATCTGTTTTCAAAATGTATTTTTAACAATACCCTGGACATTTCAAGAGTACTTTAATTTTGGAAAAAAGGTTAGTTGGGGGTGGAACAGAATAATATTTTAGAGAGCTACTTAGGATGCTACAAATGTAATTTTGAAGTATTATTTAAAAAAGAAGAAATTAAGAAAACACCAATTTCATCTTCCAAGATCTGGGCTGGGAAATGAAGTGAAGACCCAATTGTAGCCCCAGCCATTTATCTTACTCTGGTTCCTTGTGGGCATGACTTTGTGCGCTGGTTCCAAGATCTATGATTGGGATGTGAGGGAAAATGAGGAAGAGGAAGTTTCTCATGGGTCTCCAGTTCAGCATGTTATCAGAGTTCTGCATTGATTAATTGGGTCCTGTCATATAATCATTACCCAATGGTATTTTGGTTCTTATTCTGCTATGGTGTCCATAATTCCTTTGGGAGTACTCTTCTGGGAAAGTTGTACTTTGACTTTAGGACAGGATTCAGGGATTTATGAGTCCTTAGACTTTTCTTTCATACTAAGTCTCACTCTTAATCATCAATATTAATCTATTTTCTGCTCATCCATCTGTATCCCCTCCATATATGGCTCTCCCTAAGATCCCACTTTTTCCCCATAACTTTAGTGTACTCTTTCAAATTGGAATTTCTTCTGTCTTCAAATGCGAAAGTTTCCCTTCCTTGAAAAAACAATAACCCAGTTTCCTTCATTTAACCTTGATGTCTTTCCACTCTTTTTTGTCCTTTAGCCATATTTCTGAGATAGGAGTTCGCTAACAACGACTCTTTCCTTACCGCTGGCTTTATCCATATTAAGTCCCATGATCTGGTTATCACTCAATTGAAGCCTAATAAACCGATTTGTGATTCAATTTGTCTGGTGTAGTACAGGGAGAAGAGTATAAGAAGCAGAAATAGAAGATGTCCTATGAGGCAGCTCAAAACTGAGCAGCTAATGAAGGCAGACTTACATCCTCTGGAACTTCACCATCCAATATGGTGGCTGCTAGCCTCACATGGCTCTCATATCTTATAAAAGACTAATGTAACTAAGGAACTGTATTTTAAATTCTAATTTAAATTCGGTGTTAAAAGCTGATACTTAAGTTTTCCAATAACTGAATTGTGTTTGGGAACAACTTAGGTATGTCATCTATTTTTTCAGCTCTATGTTTTATGAAATCTGTATAGATCAAGTATTTCTGATAAATTTAGCATCCGAATTGGGATGTACTGTAAGCGCAAAATACGTGCCAGATTTCAAAAACTTAATACTAGAAAGAGAGTATAAAATATCACGGGGTGCCTGGGTGGCACAGTGGTTAAATGCCTCCCTTTGGCTCAGGGCGTGATCCCGGCATTATGGGATCGAGCCCCACATCAGGCTCTTCCGCTATGAGCCTGCTTCTTCCTCTCCCGGTCCCCCTGCTTGTGTTCCCTCTCTCGCTGGCTGTCTCTATCTCTGTCAAATAAATAAATAAAATCTTTAAAAAAAAATCTCACTAATATTTTCCAAAAAACTTTTATTACATGTTGAAATAGTATCTTTTTATGATAAATGGGGTTAAGAAAAATATATTATTAAATTAATTTTACCTCTTTTTACTATTCTAATGCAGCTAGTAGAAAATTTAAGATTACATGTGGGCCTCGCATTGTGTTTCTTTTTTTTTGTTTTTTTTTTAAAGATTGCATTTATTTATTCGACAGAGATAGAGACAGCCAGCGAGAGAGGGAACACAAGCAGGGGGAGTGGGAGAGGAAGAAGCAGGCTCATAGCGGAGGAGCCTGATGTGGGGCTCGATCCCATAATGCCGGGATCATGCCCTGAGCAAAGGCAGACGCTTAACCGCTGTGCCACCCAGGCGCCCCCTCGCATTGTTTCTATTGGACATTGTTGCTCTGGAAACACAGAAGGGACTGACTTTTTTAAAGATTTTATTTATTTATTAGAGAATGAGAGAGAGCATGAGATGAGGGAAGGTCAGAGGGAGAACCAGAATCCCCACTGAGCAGGGAGCCCCATACAGGACTCGATCCTGGGACACCAGGTTCCTGACCTGTGCCGAAGGCAGTTACTTAACCAACTGAGCCGCACCTGGGTGGCCCCCCCAGAAGGGACTGACATCTAAGTTTTGGGCTGGGCTGGAGTTGCAAAATAGTTACTAGTGAATTGGAAAGTCAAAAGTCTGTCTCAGTGACAGGAAGTTTATTTAAAATACTTGGTGGGGCAGGGATTAAACAGGAATAGCAGGTGAGAAGGAAAAGCCTAGGACTGTGCTGCAGGCCCAGATCCCACTGAGGAGAAGGAGGGCTACACCTGGGGGTGGGGGTACGGCTCTGGACACATGAAACAGTGTGGCAGCTGCCCTGAGTACATGCTTCAAGCTGTGACGTGAAGGGGTTATCTGGGAACTGTAAATTTTGTGAACAAAGGACAATGTGAGCAGTTGTGACAAACCATAGAGGATTCCTTCTCTCTCTCTCTCTCTCTCTTTTTTTATACAAAGGCAAAAATTTCAAGGGGCTGAGCCTGAAATAACTAGGATGAACTTAATCTGCCCCCTCACTGGTGGCCTAGGACAATATCTGTTGTAATCCTAGGTCAAAAGTAATTTGAGGGGGATACTCTAATGTTTTGGCATAGGAAACTCATTCTCCCTCAACAGAAGGTCTAAAGCTTTTAGTTACTTTTTTCTGTATATTTAGCTTTGACTTGACAATTCATTAGGACTTTTCACTTCTGTACTCCTTGCTGTGAACATTCTGTTGTTAGATACTGAAAAATCTGACACAAATAGATGGAGTAAAACTCACCTACAGGGGGGATACCTGTGAAACTCCAGGTACCCTCCACATACTTACTTTATCCCATAAGGAGAACTGTCAGTGGTTCTATGGAGCAAAGCTGGGAGATTCCAATTTCTGTCCTCCTTTCTCTTATACTCCCGACAGCACCCCAAAGGGGATTTCCAAAGGTAAATTCCAGGATTAAGAGGTGATGGTTACATTAGTCCCACTATCAAGGGTTTTGCTTGAGAATCGGAAAGATTCCATCTACTTCAAATATCTGGAACCTTCCTGGTTCTTTGTCAGCTACAGCCTTTTTCTTGTAAAATGGGAATAAACTTTTAATAAACACATCCTAGCCTCTGGAATCTGAGGCCTGGCTTTGCTTCTAACTAGATCTAGCATGATTTTAAGCACATCATTTAAGTATCTTGCTCTTTAATGTCTTCATGTGTAAAATAACGGGTAATATTAGCATCTATGTCATGAGGCTTCAGATTAATGAGATTAAGTGTGCAAACTTTTTATCACAGTGCTTGGCATACAGTAAGAGCTCAGAAAATGTGAAAAATTTTGCATTATCTTTTAAACTTGCTTTTGGATAATTTGCATTTTATTTCTTTAATCTTCATAACCATTTGGTGAGGAAAGGATTTTCTTATCCCCCTTTTATGTGTGAGAAAACGGGTTCTGAGAGAGAAACACAAATGCCCGAGATTGCCGCATTTAAAGGTATGACCAAGCAGCATAAGTAGTTAAGAGCACAGACTGAATTCTGGAGCGGTGTGATGGGATCAGCGACAGGACCTCTGTCTGCCTCCATTTCTCCGTCTGTAAAAATAGAGTGTAACTGTAGCTACCTCGTAAAATTTTTAAGAAGTTAAACTAACTTCTCATTTGTAAACACTTAGAACAGTGCCTGGGACGTACTGAAAGCTAATATGGTCTGTTATTAAAATATTGTTTTGTTTTTATCTCTGACTTGAAAATGAGTAGTCTAGGTTCTTGCTTAAACATTTCCTTCCATTTTTAGGTAAGAAAATATTAAGTGTTTTGGAAACCAAGCATCCGTCGATCATTCTGCCTTAGCTCAAACCTGGTTAAAGTCACTTTTATGTACTCTTTGATAATGATACAGGTGAACAATAGTAACTTTATTTTTTGGTCCTCAAGCAGTGACAGCCTTTTGTAGACCATTGTAAATCTGGGATCATGCCTCTTTCATATATCTCCCACAAAATGCCAGCCTCCCCCTGTGGCTGGAATTCTTACTCCATACGACTGACATTGAACACATGTTCTGCTGCCAAACGTACTCTTTTTCCTTTGGCCGGGCATCTGGGTTTGGCACCAGTTTTCATTTCCCTTGGGAGATGTGGTGTCAATCAAGACTGTATTGTTGGGTAAGATAAGTGGGCAGAGAACACCTTTTAGAAGCCATTTCACTTTGGTATTGTACCTGAGCTGGGAGATTTAGCAGAGAGATCTCAGGCTTTCCTTTGCTCTGTTCTATGCCTGTGTGATGTGGTGCATGGAGGGTTTTTTGTTTTGTTTTCGTTTTTGTTTTGTTTTGTTTTGCCTTTTAAATTATGACCTTTCTGAAGGCCAAAGCCTTGTCTGTATATTCAGCTAGATCTGTCATAGAGAAGGCACCAAAATTATATATATATAATTATATATATAATATATCTATATCTATAAATTCTATACCGTACCTTTTTTGAGAGAATTTCTTGTAGACTAAGAGCATCCTGATACTGGATGCTTGTGTTTCTAGCATTCTTTTAGTAGAAGGCACTGGGAAAAAAACAACAGGATTTATGCTCAAATAATTGGAAGCAAATTGAACTTTAAACTCTTGAACTTTTCAACCACTGATTTAAAAAAAATGATTAAAAATAAAGGGCAGCCCTCAGACTTTCTATTTTTTCCAATGAACTTACCAAAATTCTTCTTTGTGGGACACATTGCTACAGGAGGGAGGAGCTGACAGACTACATCCTGCAAGCCGAAATTGACCTGTTGCACCACCACCCCACCTCCTTTAAATTTGTTTTGTAAATAAGGTTTTATTGGAGCACAGTGATGCTTACTTATTTAGGAATTGTCTGTGGCTCTTTCATATCGCACTGCCAGAGTCAAGTGCCCACAGAGACCACATGGCTTACAAAGACAAAAATATTTACCTGGACTTTTACATCTTTTCGGTTCTGTCCTTGATTACATGTAAACAAGTGAGCATGGCAGTTTTCCAATAAAACTTTATAAGCACACCAGATTTGGCCAATCTTTGGTAAATTGGAAGAAAAAGGTGCTTTAGAGTCAGTTAGACCAACTGTGCCCTGGGAAGCCATACTTCACCTTTCTGATCCTCATTTTGCACAACCTGAAGAAAGGCATTAATGCTTGTCTCACATGATTGTTAAAAGGATAAAATAGGAAAGTGTATGATTAGGAACTAGCACGTATGAGATCCTCTCTAAATGTTTGTTAGCGCCTTTTCATTTAACACCTCATGCCTACAGGCTATCAGGAATTTACAATTAAAATGTAGGAAAATATCACCTCTACCAAACACCATGGGAGGTGTTTGTCTCAGAAAACAGGGACAGAGAAAAGATTTACATTAAAAAAAAAACTTTAGTTTCATTTAAGGACTTAGTTTGGCTTGTATGAATACATATTTAAAAAGGGGGAGAATAATATTTACAAAGCTGTATCATTTTGACATCCCAGACTTTTAATTTAACACTAAATTTTGAAAAATACAGTTTTAGATACATTTCATACTCTTAAATACTCAAGAACTTAATGTAGTTTTACAATGTCTTTGATGTTTCTCAATGTTCAGAAATATCCCTGCCACATCATTAAACCAACTATTCCTCACGATCACTTTTTAAAAATGAAGCATCCAGGACCAAAAGCTAGAAAAGCATCTGTATGCACGCTTCAAACCAGTGAAAAATGAAAGTGTTATAAGCAAATGATGCCCTTGGGCCTTTGCAGGAGTGTTGATCCTGGGCATCATCCATCACCAAACTCTGAATGTGGGATTGTGGGATATTCTTGTTATACCAGGCTTTAAAAAAAAAAAAAAAAAAAAAGTCCCTTTCTTCTATTTCTAATCTATTTTCTCCTCTAAGTATAGTACAGTGCGCTTCCTTTACATCCACAAAATCAAAAGCTTCTGGTATAAAAATAAAACCTGCATTGGAGCGTCACAAGACAGACGGGAACTTCTGAGACAGACTCGTGCTTCCGGGTTGGCTGAAATCCTCACCCGGTTGTGTAAACTCGCCCAAGAAACCTAACTTCTCCCGTCTTTTGTTTCCTCTCCATTTAGTGGGGATAAAATGCACGCTAACCACGTTACTGTGAATATTAGTGGCGTAATGGATATGATGGCTACATAGTGGTTACTAGATCCTCAGTAAGCTTACCTCTTCCCCACTGTTCATATTATTTTAGAATGAAAGGTACAGAGCTGTGAATGTCGGAGGACACGGTGGTGTGCTGGGGGTGGGGGTGGGCAACTGAAGCCTCCCGTCAGACAGTGGACATCTTCTCAAACTATCAATTTTACTCAACATTTTAATTAGAAAGTGTGCAAACACAATTTAGAAGAAATTTAAAGCACTTTCATATGGAAGCAAATAGTCTTCCCTTGGAAGAGTGTGTGATATGAATGGGAACTAGGAAGATCATGCTTAAACTCCAAGGAAGTTAAATGGCTTGTTTTGACTGAGGGGCAGATTTCTCTCTATTGTTGGGGTCCCTCGGTGGAAATGATGTGTGAAACTCCAGGAGAAAGAATGTGAGATTTGGAGTTTGTAGAGAAGTTTGAGTCCCAGCTCTACTGGCTGCTTTTTTTTTTTTAAGATACTGAATAAATTACTTCATCTCTTTGACTCCCCATTTCTGTATTGGTTAACACAGGAATCCTGTACATCTAATAGATGGCTTGAGGATAAATAAGATTATATGAAAATGTAACCAGAGAGAATTTGTGAAATTTTTGGAAACAGTAAAACAGTCTAAAGATGTAAGTTTTGATTTTATGTGCTGGTGAATCCTCCATTTTACTGGTAAGTCTGCACCCAAGGGAAACCTTTCTTTGAGGAGTCTCTCCTCTGCTTGAAGTCGTATGTTCTAACCTTATTTTAAACACCTAAAGTTTTTTTTTTTTAGCTGAGTATGGATCAAATTAAACCTCTCTCTAAGATTTAATTTGAGAGAGAGAGCGCACAAGTGCAGGAGCTGGGGGATGGACAGAGGAGAAGAAGCTCAAGCAGACTCCCTGCTGAGCCTAGAGCCCAACCGGGGCTCTATCTCACCGTTTTGAGGCCAAGACCTGAGCCAATACCGAGAGTTGGACGCTTAACTGACTGTGCCACCCAGGTGCCTTGAATTAAACCTCTCTTGATCTTCCTGTTTGTAAAATGAAGAAAATAGGAATTAGCTCAATGATGTTCTGAGAATTGTACAAAACACATATGAGATTATCTTGCGGGGGGGTTAAAGATTGGACTCTCAAAACTAAATTCTTTCCCTGTCCTCCCTTCTTCTATCTGTATCATTTGCAAGTGTATTCCAACTTGAAAAAAATAGGAAGCCTGCATTCTGTCATAATGGATTTTGGCTATAGCCCTAGTAACTTGTTTCTGAGTGACAGGGCCTTAAAAAAAAATCCTCTTGTTCAAAATTGTATATTCACCAATTACTTTGGAGCATTTTCTCTGATTAGTTCTTTAAAGAGGATGCAGAGTAATGGATTATAGGAAAACGCTAAACAATTCAATACAAACCCTTCATCATGCTAAGAAATAAATTATTTTTCTCTGGTCGGCTTACACCATGCCTGTTTATAAAGTCACTAGCTTTATGGGTTTTTTTTAAACACATGTCATACATTTTTAGCAGTCCTCATATCCAGCATTTTCAAATTACCGAATAAATAATAAATAAAAATATCTTCATTTGTTCTTTAATTCATATTACATTCTGACTAAAGTTTAAATTTGTAAATAGCACCTGCTAACTAAGTTTTGCCAGGCCCAGCTGGATTATAAACTTTTTAGAGTTTTGTATCAGGTGCACATGTCAACTGAAGATCATTGGCAGTGGCTTCTACACATACTTATAGAAATGGTTCCTTCTTTTTTCTTTAGGCTAAAATGTGTTGAATACTTAGTAGATACTAGATACTAAATACATTTCTTGTATTTTGTTATGGGACTTCTCACAACCACCACTGAATAGATATAGTTGTATTTTCTTTACAGTTTTGCCAAAAGAAACAGAGCTTCTGGAAAGATGTTAAGAAAATAAAACTTGGCGCCTGGGTGGCTCAGATGGTTAAGCATCTGCCTTCGGCTCAGGTCATGATCCCAGGGTCCTGGGATGGAGCCCTGCATTGGGCTCCTTGCTCAGCGGGGAGCCTGCTTCTCCCTCTCCCTCTCCTGTTTACCCTGCTTGTGCTCTCTTGCTCTCTCTGTCAAATAAATAAAGTCCTAAAAAGAAAAGAAAACTTACATAAGATCGCTCAGATAGTAAGTTATGTCTCTCAGTTAAAGTGGGTGACCGTAATTTGCTCTGTTCTCCAACCCTTCTTTTGATTAAATTCTTTAATAGCTTCCATTATATTCCTCTCCCCTGCTCCGTAATTCTTAGAATTGAAAATACAGAAAACCGGCCTGAATCCCACCCACTTTCCAAAATAGCATGGCATCCCAAGGTAAGATATCAGACTGAGTTTCAGGATTTTATAGGGGAAATCACATCTCTTTAGTCTGTGTTACAGTGAAGGGTGGGAGCTGTGCCACCCATATCTTCTACTGTGTACCTTTAAGTCCCATCAAAAAGAAATTGACTGTACTCCAGGTACTAAAATCTGAAAGAAACTCTATCCAATGAGGCCCACTGTCTTCCAGACTGAAGTGTCTCCAACTCTGCAACCTTAAAAGACACTAAGGCTTTCTCCTGTATACTCTCAATTACTACCAATTTTACCTTTCTCTTATATACTCTCAATGACTACTTCCTATATACCAGGTTTAGTGAGGCATATTAAAGAGTAAAATCCATCTCTTTTGGTGTACAGATCAATGAGTTTTCACAAACATGTACAAGTTACACAATTATGTAGCAGTCACCACAATCAAGATTTAGAATATTCCCATTAGTACCCGAAGTTTCATTTGTTCTTTTATAGCCAATCCCCGTCTCCAGTCCTACCTCTTGGAAACTATTGATCCGATTTCTGTCCCTAAGAATTTGGTCTTCTGCAAAATGTTAAATAAACGAAATCAGACAATATATAGTCTTTTGTGTCTGACTTTTTTCATTTAGCAAAATCCTTTTGAAATTTATTTAAGTTAAATATATCAGGAGTCCTTTGATTTTTATTGCAGTTGTATTCCATTGTATTGATGTAAAACTATTGATCTGTTCATTAGTTGAATGCCTACCTGGATTATTAATTTATTATGGAGTGTGTTTAACTCTATAAAATATGTTGAATAGTTTTCTCAAGTGATGGCAACTTTTTGCTTTCCCACAAGAAATAATCGAAAACTCCTCTCATTAATACTTGACATTTCTAGATTTTTGTTTCTGTGTTGGTTTTTAGCTATTCTCATAAGTATATAGTGACAATGCATTGTGGTTTCAATGTGCATTCCCATACTTAGAATATCTTTTCATGTGGTTATCTACTGCTTTGATGCAATGTGTGTCAGATCTTTCGCCATTTACTTATTTTTGAGTTGTGAGAGTTCTTTACATATTATGGATATACATTCTTTATCAGAGACCTCTCTTGAAAATATTTTCATCCAGTCTATAGATTGTTTATTCTTTTCCTTCACATTCTCTTTCAAAAAGCAGTCGTTTTTTATTTTGATGGTGCTCCCGATACTGGGATTACACTGAATCTGTGGATCAGTTGGGGAGTATTGATACCTTAACAATATTTGCTGTTCAGTTTCATAACATTTGTATATCACTTCATTTACTTAGATTTTTCTTTAATTGCCCTTATAAATGCCTTGTAAATTTAGTATAAAAATTGTGTACGTATTTGTTTGATTTATCCTTAAGCATTTTTTGGATTGCATTATAAATTGTACTTGGTTTTAACTTCCAATTTCTGATTGTTCTTTGACATTATATACCATACATTAAATGTTTATATATCCTGCTAAACTTGAGTTTTAATAACTTATAGAGTCTGCAGTTTTTCTACCTAAACAATCATGCTATCTGCAAATAAAGACAGTTTAAATTCTTCTTTTTCATCTAAATGCTTTGTCTTTTTCTTGCCATATTACACTAGCTAGGACCTCGGTATGAGATTGAATAGAAGTGAGATCTTTGGACATCTTTGACTTATTCTTGATATAATCAGGGAAATACTCCAATCTTTCACCGTTAAGAATAAAGTCAGCTGTAGATTTTACGTAATGCCTTTTATTAGGAAGAGTAAGTTCCTCTCTGATCCTACATTACTGAGCATTTCTATCAGGAATGATTTTGAATTTTGCTGAATGATTTTCTCCATCTATTGAGATGGTCAAATGATTTTTTTTTATATTGGGGTAAATGACTAATTTTCCAATGTTGAGTCCTACTCAGTCATGATGTATTATGCTTTTTATAAATTGTGGTATTTGATTTATTAATCTTATATGGATTTTATGCATCTTTGTCTTTGAAGGATATTGGTTCATGGTTACCTTTCCTTGTGAGATCTTGGTTTATTTTTAGGGCTGGAGTAATGTTAGCCTTACAAATCGAGTTTAGGAGGTGTTTTATACTTAATACTAGAAAAATTAAGATAGAATTCCCAGTGGCTTGAGTTTCCTTTCCTCATTTTGTTTGGTTGATTATTATTTTTACTACATTTCTGTCATGACCTAAATTATAAACCAAAAGAGGAAACAGAAGAACAAGGAGGTCTTTGCAAGACAATCCATAATTTGGCAAAATAAATGTCTTCGAACTAATGTAGTACCACAAAAAAAAAAAATAGTGTTTCATCCTCAACATTAAAGAAATGAAGATGCTTTTGAAATTTGTTTGGTTCTCAGTTATAATTGTCACAGTTCAGGAAGTTTCAATCTTAGAGGTAGTTTGGGGGCTTGTCTATGACCTAATATCAGAAAATCCTTTGAAATATTACGACATATTGCCTTAAAATTTTAGGGAAAAATGTAGTTCCTGAGAAATGAATTCTTTTTCAAGGACTTCTAAGTTAGTAGCATTTCATCGTCCCCAGTGGAGAAGGAAGAATTTCTGCAATCCTATGAGGAAGACTTGTCACGCCACAATGGCCATTCACGTGTAAAGATAACTTGGAAATTGGTGCCAAGTACTCATAAGTGATATGAAAATAAAACCAAGTCGATGCCCCAGAGTGTTGTAGGGAATGGTACGATGCTATATAGGGTAGCTGGGGAAGGCCTGTCTGATAAAGTGATGCTTGAGCAGAGATTTTAAAATGGGAAGGAGCAAGCATTTGGATATTTGGAGGAAAGGTATTCCAGGCAGAGAGATTAGCAAGTGCAAAGACTCTAAGGCAGTAGTAGCGTGCTTGGTTTATACAAGGAGCATAAGAGAGCAGGGCTGGATCTAAAGAAGTGAGGGACGAGGTCAGAGAAATAGGTCAGAGAGATACTGGTGCCAGATCATGAGGCCTTGTAGGCCAGAGTGAGGACTTTGTATTTCACTCTGCGATTAGAAGACTTTGAAGACCTTTAAGCAAAGGAATACATGACATGACTTAGGTTTTTAAATGGATCAATGTGTCTGCTGCTGAAAGATTAGCAGGCAAAGCTGGAAACAGGGAGATAAGTTAGCAAGCTATGCCAGTAGTCCAGACTACACATCGTGGTGGGGTAGGCCTGGAAAGAAGTGACAAAAAATGTTTGGCCTCTGGGCTTATTTACAAAGTAGAGCCAACATGATTCACAGGTGATTTGCATGGGGTGAGAGAAGAGGAGGAGTCAAAGATGACTAAGGCTTTTGGACTGATTAACTAGAAAAAAATCGCCAATTACTGAAATGGGAATGACTGAGGTAGGGGGGGCATCATGAATTTGGCTTGGATATGCTAAGATTGAGATGCTTATTGGACACGTAGGGCGGTTCATGAGTATGGAAAGTGAGGGTCAAGTTGGATTGAATGTTTGATTTTGGAGTTAATATCTTATAGAAGGAACAGAGGAGGGAGGAAAGAAATTAAGCACAAATCCTAGTAAGAGTCCAAATTGTCCTTCTCTCATTCCTTGGGCTCTGAAATTCCAGTCGTGGCTGAAAATGCCTGGTGAACATGAATGAGGTGAGGCTGACATAACCCAGATGATAGTCTTCGTTTCTCCTCCTTGAGCTTAGTTTCCTGTGTGGATTAGCAAAGTCACTTCATGACTTTGGGCTTCTTTTCAGCCTGCAGTACAGATGCCTCTGGGAGTTGTTGTGAATCTCGATTTATTAATATTTGCAAAAGTGCTTTCAGGTCCTTTGTTGAAAGGCATTATAAAGAAGCAGAGGGTTATTATTAAGGATGACATTTGCTCATTGTGATTAAAAATGACAAAATGAAATTTCAAGTGCAGAAGTCAACACTGCAATTTAATGTATAAAGGTGTCTTTGCATATCAACATGCAGCCAAATGAGGTCCATCTGTATTACAGAGATTTTTCTAGTTTGCTTTCAAATGAGGATTGGTTTTCAAGTGGGGAATTGAATGTAAGCAGACATCAGCAGAGGCCAAAAATATACCGTTTCAGCTAATTGCATCCGTTTGCACAATGGTTTTTTTTTCCTCTTTAATTTATCACGGACTGCAAATGGAGCCCAGAGAACTGTGCATTGAGGCCACATCCACATGGTTTTATTTACCCTTGCACACAGAATTTTATTGGGCTATAAAATAAATGGATTTCAGCTGAAGCAATTAGAACAGTACCTTCTAAGGCCACCGTGCAAATTAGCACATACCCATGGGCCCTTCCCTGGAAGAAGCCTGCAATATGCAGAGAGGAAATGGGGTAGGAGCTTGAAGGGGATGGTGGGAAAAGTTCTTACTCATATTTCTGTTACTTTCTCAGAACATGCTGTTTGGGACTCCCAAGCTAATCCAGTCATAGGCTACATTGTAATCAAGGCCAGGCTGACACGCTTGGATTGAGAAATCTGTTTGGCTGACAGTGTTTGATGGAAGACTGAACTTGCTTTTGGATGGAGACTGGAGAGAGAAACAGAAGACTTTATAGAAAATTCATTTGCTGAGTTTTGGGTCTCTTTCTTTTAACCAAGTGAGGCAAATTTTCCAGTGTGTTTTGGTCCATGGTTTAGCATAAGCGAAAAGGCCAGAAGGCAATATGGCGGCATTTCTGAAGTCTCCACTACCCCTTCTAGCATCACCATTTAATGTCCAGGTAACCTTGAAAACTTTTCTCCACTGTATTGCTCCTGGCTCAGTCCAGTGGTGTAAACAATGGCTTTAGAGTGTGGCCTTCCTCCCTTAGTTTCCGTTGTGGCACCAATTCCATGCGTATTGAGAGAGTGACATGAGTTAGAGACTGGAATCCACCCCTCCTCACCTCTACACACAGGCAAGAGGAAATGACTCTGCAACTGCTCAATAATGTTTGAACCTCTCAGCCAGATCAAGAATTAAAAACAAAGTTTTCAGAGATCTGAGGAGATAGGAGAAGTGATTTCTTTAAGAGAGCTGTTGTTGAGTCTCTAATGCATACTGTGCCTTGGGGACAGCACAGACTTGTTACCTTAGAACCATCTGCCTAGTGAAGGGCCCTCAATCCTTGAGAGAGCATGGACTACTGCATGTCCAGCAGTTGTTGGATTTACATCTGAAAAAACAGATTGTGAGATGGGATCTGACTGTAACCTGAATCTCTAGCAGACATGTGGGCTTTGGTGGAGAATCCAAAAGACTTTGTTGTGTTGTAACTGTCTTGCCATCCCACAGTGTGTTTGGGCTAAAGAGGTTTATGTTTCTGAGGACCAAGGGTGCTGTGTGGGGGAGAGAGAGAACTATGAAGAACTATATTAAGTTCTCTCAAATAGCGTAGCTTTGTAGGGCTAAGGAGATCTCAGCAGAGAGAGGATGGAGATATACCACTGGATGCCCACTAAGGGAGAAGAAGAGAAGTAAAAAGATTAAAAAAAACCAAAAAACAAAAACCCTTATCTAGAAAATCTCTTCTGAGTTCCATTGTTGGGCATCTCTCTCCTGCATTTTCCTAACTCTAGGCAAAGGATTACTCAAAATAGTGATGCCCAAGCATGTTCCTACTGGAGTTTTGCCATCTAGAGGCAAGGAAGATTACTCTTACTGAATTTTTCAGAAATTGTGAGAGGTAGAAGTTGGTTTTTGCCACATTCCATTTGTCTTGCTTACTTGACACCAGTGTTTTCTTGCATGAAATGGGGTTATATTCAGTGCAGTTTGAATAAACATGTATTGAATGCCTTTAATGTACAAAATCCTGGGACGTATAAAGAGGTGTAAGGTAACTTTCTTTCTCAAAGATGTAATCTAACCTCAAAGTATGGGAAGTTCCTGGGAGATGAAATGACCCACAGATGCTGCTTTTTCTGTTCTGTTTGGTCTTCGCTGCCTCTGTACTTCTATAGAACAGATTACTTGAAGACTTACTGCCTATTACCCTTCTAAAGTTATCTTTCTGCATAGATGTCTTCTTTCCCACAGACAGTCTTAGGTCTGCTTTCTACAGTTCTACAGTATGTCCTTTTCTTGCTCTCTTTTATGTTATAGGAGGCCAATTCCTGCAAGTTGCATTCCCAGGATTCCCATTAGGTTTGGCCAATGGAGATTGCTCTTAGAATATTATGGGAGTTGGGGGGATGTGGGGAGAGAGAAAGAGAAACTACTAAAGCTTTTTATATGAAACTTGCTTTCTCATTCAATGGAAATTTATAATCTCTTTGAAAATGAAGACTGGCTTATTTATGTATTCATGGCTGACTCCATAGTTTTTGGAATCCAATGCAAAATAAAAATGTGGAGGTTCTCATTCAAAAAGCAGGAAAAAGCTTTTTCCTTTCCTTCACAATCTCAGTCTTGACCTGTCACGGTGTTTTATTTGCTCATTACACAGATACTCAAGGAACAAATATAGAGCCTCACAGGCACCTGGGGATCCCATCAATGACTTGGTACGCACAGATGGGCACATGTGGGACCAACAGGCTAGATTCCCTTTCCTGCCAGTTGCTAGAGCAATGCCTCTGAAAGTTTGCCCAGGCCCCCCAAAGGAGTGGAGAGTGGCAGTGGAATAAGAAGGGGGCACCCCGGATACTGGATGACAGAGCAGGTGGTTGAGAACCTCTCCAGGGAAGGTGGCTGGAGGTTCTACCCCACATGAGCTAAATTGGAGTTCTAGTGATGCTTCATTGTCCTATTGGACTTCACTTATAAAACACAAATTTAAAGATTCTTAAAAATTCCAAGACAGTGACTGCAGAACATTAAATCCCAACTGCAGGACTCTGTGTGGCTGCATCTGGTCACGTGCCTATAATGTGGGCCCTGCAAGTATATATTCTGCAATGTACCTCACTCATTAGTTTATAAATACTAAATTATCATTCGATGACTCTTGGGCAGATAGTCCAGTAAATGACCATGGGAATGAATGAATGAATAATTGAATAAATGAATGAGGTAACTAACCATTTAATCAGGCTTGCTCCATAATCTGCTTCAGTTGAATACCAGAAATAGTGTACCAGCAATTAGTTAGTATTTACTCAGTATCTTCCATGTTCAAGATACTTTTTAATGGCCAATGGGAGATATATTGGGGTGAAAAAATAATTTGCAATGTTTCTTCAGGGTTTAGCCCAGCATTCCATAGCACAGGTGAAGGGAAGCGAGAAAGTAAAATAGGTAGCATGAGTTCTTTTTGGTGTGGGATTAGAAGATACAACTTTCTCAGGTCAACTATAGTCCTGAGAGTTCTTTTCTATTTCAGCTGCAGAGAAATTGGGGATCTGTGTGGGAGGCAAAAGAAACTAACGTTATTGTTATCTTTCTATATGCCAAACACTATCGTGGGTATTTCTCATGTATTATCTTAATTGGATCCTTATATTAAATAAGCCTGTGAAATAGCCATTAATATACCCATAAAATCAATGAGGAAATGGAGCCTTAGAGAAGTCAAGCAAATTGACTGAAGTCTCTTGTAAATGGAATACCAGAGATTCCAAGCCTGTTATATATTATCCAAAGTTTTAAAGTCTGGGTTTTTTTTTTTTTTTTTTTTTTTTTTTTTTTACAAATAATGAGCAATTAAATGCTTTAAAAATTGTTTATTTGGTTGTATTTGTTTTGTTTCTCTTTTGACACAGAAACACAAAAAGTCTTTGAGGTGTTGGGTAACTCCTTTTTTAAAAGAAATTAGGTCACAGAAAAAAATAAATGATGCAGCAATTAAGACAGCAAAAATCTAAAGTGGTTTTTGAAAACCATCATTAGTAGCTCTATTTAACATGAACTGAACACTGAACTCATTTAAACAAAGAATTTGAAAGAATCAGTAACCTCAATATATGGCCCTCCCTCACTTCCTTTTGCAACAGAATTAGAATTTCTTCCTTTTACTAATTATTTTGTCTTCTGTCTTCTGAAAGATGGGTGATTGGCACCTCCAGGGTGTTATAAACAAATTAGATATACAAATGGTAATGAGTGATTTTCCCTGTTGTATTTTCTCAGTTGTAAATTTTGCCTGAGATTTTATTGGGTGGATTAATTTTACCAAAATAGAATCCCCCCCCTTTTTTTTTAACAAAAGCAAAAGGATGATTGTTGCTCACTTACCAGTCATGATCTCAGTTTTAGATTAGATATTATGAACGGTTAAATGCTGCTGTGTTTGGCCTTAAATGGAAAAATGATATGATACCTCTATATTGTTTTCTAAACAGGCCATAGTATTTATCAAGCCCTAGAGCTATTAGAATAAAACTATTAGAAAAATGTCAGTCATAACATTCTTTCCTTATTTCCAGAATAATGATTTGGCACCATGTCTGCGTAGGGTTTTCTGATGGGTACGGAAGATGGAGTGTGGGGGTTCCTATTACAATATGAATCATCTACTTGAGGAATCTATGGGTTAGTACATGGGATAAGCAGCTACGAAGAGAGCTGTCATGTGATAATGCTGTCTTAGTTCATTGGGCTGGTATAACAAAATACCATAAACTCTGTGGATTATAAACAATAGACATTTATTTCTCACAGTTCTGGAGGCTAGAAATCCAAGATCAAGGTGCCCGCGTGGTCAGGTTCTGGTGAGGGCCCTCTACCTAGCTGCAGACTGCGGACTTCCTGCTGCATCCTCACATGGGGGAAGGGATGAGGTGATCTGTGGGGTCTCTTTTATAAAGACACTAATCTCATTCATGAGGGTTTCATCTTTATCACCTAATCACCTCCCAAAGGCCTCATCTTCTAATATCTTATTGGGGGTGAGGATTTCAACATACGAATTTTGGGGGGACACAAACTTTCAGTCTATAGCAAAATGCCTTTCCAAGGACAGGTACAGAAAGAGCCCCAGGATAATGTAGATGCAAGAAAGATTGCTGCCAGCTGGGTGATTGAGAGAGACTTTAAATAAGAGGTTATTAAAAGGAGACAAAGTAAAAATGTTAGGATTCAGTCATTTCTTTTCCTTGAAGACTCAGAAATTCATTGTTGGAGGCAGAATGTTATTTGTGTTTGTTTTGGTCATTGAATTTATGGAAGCAGCAGAGTCTGGTGAACAAAGGGCCTATGAGTTCCAAAGTATGTATTCCCAGTGTGAATTTGCTGACTCATGAGACACTGGGAAATTGCTTTATTTATAGGCTAGCAGGGCCGTGTGCGGTAGGAGAGTAATTGATTCATTGTTCATTTGCTCACTTACTCATTCTTTCACTCATGTAGTCCCTGAAATGTATTAACTGAGCACCTATTAGGTAAAAGGGACTGAACCAGGTGCTGGGGTTAGTGTGGGCAATGTGGCTGACCTGGTTGCTGTTCTCATAACATTGACCTAGACCTTGGCTGTTTTGTGTGTCTAGAAGTATCGGCCTCATCTGCGTGTTTGGGGCAGCGCAGCACCTCTGACTGCCCTCGCTCCATGCAGTCAGAATTAGCATTCTGACTAGACCCCAGGTGATTTGTACACATGTTAAAACCTAGCAGTTGGATTTGTAGCCCTAAGTAGAGTCAGGCAGATAGTCTGCAAGCTGGGGTTTCTTGGTCAAATCCTCAAGAGAACAAGGAAAGCAGGCTTTTTCTTTATTGAGAAGGGGCTGTAGGTTTCAAAAGGAACTTCACATAAAATGACTAACTGGAGGGAGAAGCTAAATCCCAAATGTAGAAAATTTGAACAATACAGATACTGACAAACTGACGAGCTCAGATTTCGTACCCTAAATGAGACCAGAGAGAAGTTTGTGTGCCTCCCAGTAGCATAATAACTAGCGTCCCTTTAACCAGATATGATGAGCTTTCCTCTTCTTGCCTAGAACCTGTCCTTTGTTAATGGCAGCTTGTGCAAATATTGTCTATACTTTAGGAACCAGCCTAAATGGGTCCTCCTTAGAGTTTTCCTCAATACCTCAGCTAGAACCAATCTCTCTTCCTTTGCATGTCCGCATTCTGTACCTCTCATATATCTACTTCTCCATGACACCTATGTATTTCTGTCTTCATGGGCATATTTCCCAATAATGCCTTTGAGGAAAACAGACCCATACCCTCTCTCTAAAATATACACTGGGCATATTATCATGCACATAGCAGGTCCTCAACTGTGCTTGTTGGATGAACTGAGATACATAAATCACCATTGCATTTTCGTGTATGTTAAAATAGAGGTGCAAACACATTAACTATGCTTAGTTAAAAAGCCTTGAAAACTACCAAATGGCATCTTTTAATCCAAAGTGTCTTTAGTATAGTTAAGATTTATATCCAAAGCTGTGGCATGTGCAGTGAAATTAAAATGTAGTCTATAAGATGTTTTGAATTTTTGTTAGGGAAGTGAGACACTTATCCCCCCAAAAAACAGTTAATAGCAACAGAATGAAGAATATAATAACAGCTACTAACTTAGCATAATTAAATGCCAAAATTCAAAATAAAAACTGTGAGGATTCTAGGGTGACCAGGGATAATCAGCCTTGGTGAGAGTTCCTAAGAATTGGGTAGAATAGGTGAGGCTTGAGTTGGGCTTTTAAGGATAGTTAGTATTGAGTTGAGGGAGAATAGTACATAAAGTGTTTATACATAGAGACTAGAAGTGTTTGAAAAGTAGGAGAAATAGGTTATTTTCCTCAGAGAATATTCAATGTCAGTTTTGGAAGAAGACTCTTCTGAGGCTGAGTGTTCCAGAGATGGTCACAGTAATATACACAATGATTTCCCATGCTCTTCTCTAATGTGATCTTGTCATTCCCTCTGAAAAGGAGGGTCTGTGTCTCCTTCCATTGCATCTGGACAGACTTAGGGTTGCTTTGGCCAGTGGAGTAGAGTGGAGGTGATGCTGTGTGACTTCCAAGGCTAGGTCCTAAAATACAGGTAGTTTCTGCGTGTATCTCGTGCAGTGCTCGTTCCCTGATACTTTCATGTGGGATGACCCTCCTCGGACCTGACTGACACGCTGGGATAACTCCTAGCCACACAGAGGTCTCATGTAGGTGACCCAGTCACCAGCCCATCTGAGCCTGATCTTCAGGTCCTCTGGTTCAGGTTCAAGACAGATGAGTAAGCAGCCCCAGGATTACTCCAACCCTCCCAGTCATACTGAGTCACTTATATCCCTTATAGGCTCCCCAGCCGAAGCCTCAGACATAGTGAACAGAGATAAGCCATCCCTGCGAAGTCCTGTCCAAATTCCTGACCCATAGAATATGTAAGCACAATATGATAGTGCCATATTGTATGCCATTATTTTTAATGCAGCATTAAACACCTGAAACTACCCTGGTTTTCCATCCATCTCTGGTGTAATGATGGAAAGGGCACGTATTTTGGAGTTTGACTATGGGTTTGGATCCCAACAACTTCATTTACTTAGCGGTGGGTGTTTTGCAAGCTAAATAGTTTCAGGGCCTCATCTCTATTTCCTTATCTCGAAAATGGAGATGGTCATACCAATAGTACAGAGTCATTGGCAAAATTAAGTGAGTTGGAGTATGTAGGAGGCCAGTTATAAAATAGGTACCCAGTATGTTATAGGTGTCCTTAGTAGTATTTAAAATCAGAAGTGGTCCTGCCATAGGGATTAGCACCGTTTACATGGGCCTGACAAGAGAAGGATCCCGGAGGAGAACGTAGGGAGATAGTTCTGGGCGGTGGGGTATGAGAGCCCTTCCCTTTGTAGGATTTTGCTCAGGAACCCTTAATTTCTGCATATAATAACATTAGCAATAACTAAATTTAAATTCTGCTTTAAGGGTTCTGCAGTGCTTTTGTAAGTGTGACTTTGAATGTGGGCAGCCTTTTGACGAACACGGTCAGATTTATATCAGTTTGTAGATTTTTATAAGGAGCAGCTATAGGTTTAGAAGTTCATCGCTTTGGTCATGAAGCTGGATTTTCTGAATTCAGATTCACCAGTCATGTGACCTTGAATGTTAACCTCTCTTGGCCCTCAGTTGTATCATCTCTAAAATGACAATACTATACCTATTTTTTGAAAGATTGTTTTGAGAATTAAATTTTTTTGAAGATTTTATTTATTTGAAAGAGAGAGGGAGCCCACAATCAGGGGGAGTGGGAGCCAGAGGGAGAGGGAGAAGCAGACTCCCCCATTGAGCAGGGAGCCCACATGGGGCTGGATCCCAGGACCCTGGGATCATGACCTGAGCTGAAGGCAGATGCTTAACCAACTGAGCCACCCAGGCGGCCCTGTTTTGAGAATTAAATAAGACCATACGTGTAGATCACTTAGCGCTGTACCTGGCATGGAGCAGGGTGTTTAGTAAAGTGCCGTAGTCATATGTTTGGCTCAAAGAATTAGATTTTTTTGGGTTGCACAGGTACAAATCTCATCAAACCCAGGTCTCTTGCTCTGATCTTATACCACAGTTATTAGACAGGTTCCTTTTAATTTTTGTTTAGGTGAGGGATAGCCACTGTGCCTATTGGGGTTTGGCCAGTATTTAAACACACTCCTTGTCTTTATACTCCAGTGGTTCTCATGAAAATCACTTGTGCAAAACCAGACTTTATACCAGCTCTGAATTTGGCCCCAGGATGATGCCGGTAGATAGCTCTCATAGTTTATGTGTCACTGGCAGGAATGGTTTCTTAGAAAAAGCGTCTTGACCACAAACTCATGATGCCTGACTTTATGACTCATCATAAAAATCCCTTTATGGCTGCCTCATCTTGGTAAAAAGCTGAAAGACCTTGCTTCTTCTCAGGTGTTGGGACCATCCTCCCCACTCCTGCTACAGTCAGGATGCTTTTTAGGTCATCTAGGGGAAAAAGTTGTTCCTTGAAGCAAGCTTTTTGTCAATTCTGATGGCTCTTTGTTTAGATTCCATCTATGTCGCAAGTCTTTCCAGTCACTGGTTTGTCTTTTGACAGGCACCCTAATGCGTGGAACATAGTAGTAAAACTTCCCTGGGCTGCATTAGCATCACAAACTTCTGTACAAGCATCTCCTCTCGAGCAAGTATCTTACCACTTTCCTTCTTCAGCTCCCTTCATTTTCTCTTTTTTTTCTTTTGACCCACCATTTAATTCTCTCTTAAACTCTTACATTAATAACCTCCAAATAGTATGTCAGTATGTTTTAATATTCCCTATCTTGGAGTGTTTTCTAGAACACATATGACTTCTTTATTCTTGTGCCTTGTTATTTGTGGGCTGTCATGCTACCTGTCAGTGGAATGGTGTGCAAATACTTAGCTGAAGGTGACTTAGCTCAGACCTTGCTTCTCCCGCAGGGGGGCGGAAAAAAATCAGTCTTTAATGAAGTCGGTGCTAAAGTAGATTAGCCGTTTTCTTGTGCTAAGATGGATGATGCTATCAACATTATTAAGTCACTAGGTCTGAATTTCTCTCTGCAAATCCAATGTAATAAGTGCTTTTAAGACGCCTGTCAATCTATCTCACTGACATATTTTAGTGTTTTGGCCAAAAACTGAAATAATACTAGTCCTGATTAAAGAGTTTACTTTGTTATCTATTCAGTTTTCTTCCAAGTGGCTTGACCTTACCTACTGTCATTTGGCAGTGGGCTTTATTTCTCAACGAGTTCATAATATACTAGATAACATACAATTCGTTCAATTACTTAAAACAATTGAAAAATCACTAGATTGAGAAACTTCTCTTATTTTAAGGAGTGTGGTTTGAGTTTTTGCTTTTATACACCTATGAAGCATCCCTTTAGCAGTTTGGCAACCCTCCCAACTGAGGGAACAGCTCGTGGTAGAAAAACTGTAAAGATGTTTTTGGCTGGGATGTCAGGAACGGGTGGGTTGGCCATGCCTCTCTGGGAGAGACTGGGAGACTATTTCTCACAACCAGAGGACATGTTACTGCAAATCTCCAGAGCAGAATGAATAATCTAGTAAATTTAATCTCCGCAACAGATGTGAGAAGAAAGAGGGTTAAGGTAGTTTTCAAGGAATGTAATAGTATCTTCTGTAGGCTGATGTTTCCTTTATTCACTTAAAAGAGCATTTTACTGTTAATGACTCAAGCACTCCATTCACCTTCTTAAGAACAACAAAAAAAGTGAAAATTCTGAGGAAAAGGTTTTAGAGTTTTGCTGGCATGGGCAGTATTTCCTCTCTCTGCATATAGAAATATTTTAGTAATAGTGTAATGTTTTCCTTTCAGTATTATGGCTAAATTTGTTCCTGGGTGGCTCTGTGTAATTTTGATTAAATTTTACCTTCAGATTTTTTTAGTTTTTAGTTTGAATCCACTTTAATAATTGGTGAGAGCTACTTGTGGTGGTGAGTACTTACCCTTATTTGCTAATAACATTGGTAAATTGGGATGACCCTTAAGTAATTGAAATTGGAATTTGCCTCTTCTGACTTCTAACAGGAGGTGGAAGTTGAATATTTGCAACATAATGTCATTTCATTCACTAAATAAACGTGCTCATGTTCATATTACGTAGTGCTGAATTCTCTTGTTATTAGAAATAGGTTGGGTGGAGAATTAGGAAGAAAAAAAAAAGGAAAGGTAGAGAATTGTTCACTGACTTGTTCCTAAATTTACTTGCAAGGAAAAAAAATTAATGGAAATCAGTATTCTTTTATTGTGCTTCCATTCCTCAAAGAAATGAGCTGTGCAAAGAAAGAAAAAGTGCTCGCCTGTGTTTTATCTGTCATTTATATACAAATAGGGTTCTGATTAAAATACATTTTGGTGGCTCTGACTGGGGAGAATTTATCTGTGAAGAAACATGAAAAGGATAACGTTTTATTGTTTGGTATTATCAATGCTACAACTCAAATTCTTTATAGAGCTCAGTCCCATACAGACTCTGTAGAATTGCTAATGCTTCTTTATGTGGATCACATCTGCACAGGGAAGCTTAACCTGAAGTTCTGCGTGCTCTTTTCATCTGGACTCTGTGTGTG
Source organism: Ursus maritimus (assembly GCF_017311325.1). Lineage (NCBI taxonomy): Eukaryota > Metazoa > Chordata > Mammalia > Carnivora > Ursidae > Ursus > Ursus maritimus. The sequence goes on from NW_024424453.1 coordinate 36,373,434, forward strand.
TGTGTGTGTGTGTGTGTGTGTGTGTGTGTGTTATAATTCCTTCTAACATTTTCTTTTTTCTCATAGCAACGTTTTCTCTTTTCTATGGAATTTTAATCTCTTGAGATCATAAAGCTTTTTGATGCCTTCTGCAATGCTTTAGGTAAATTCAGTTTTTCTCATGGGGGGGAGGATTGTGGGAAAGCTGTTCTTTTCCAACTGTTAAAGAGGGGGGGAGCTTGGAGGACAGTTAGTCCGGTAAGCATATGTCCCGTCTGTTGTGATGGCCATAGACTTCAAGCAGCCCCCTCAGTGCCATGCTCCTCATGAGTGTCAACACAGTGTAGGAGATGAGAGATGTTAAGAGCTTTTGCTGTAGAAGTTTTTAGACTAAGTATATAGGTATGGTAGGTATGTAATTTAGAGCTATATCACTCAAAAGGTGATTTGTGGACATTGACATTCCCCAAGAGCGTGTTAGGAAGCAGAATCCCCAGTTCTACCCCGGAACCACTGAATCAGAATGTGCATTTCAATGAAATCCCCAGATAATTTGTGTATTGCATCGGTTTGAGAAGTACTGGTCAAAAGATACTTTATTCCCTCAACAAGTGCTCCAGTCATAATAGTTGTAAAACAGCACTAATGATAGTAGTCTCTAGTAGAATTCAAGTTTGGTGAGATAAAATCAATCATTAGTCATTCTGATAATGTCCTGTTCAAGAATGTCATCCTATCTTTAGAACAGTTTTAGCTGTAATACATTCGCTGTCATCAGGGAAACCATACTCTAATTTAAACAACTTTTTTTTTTTAAAAGATTTTATTTATTCGACAGAGATAGAGACAGCCAGCGAGAGAGGGAACACAAGCAGGGGGAGTGGGAGAGGAAGAAGCAGGCTCATAGCGGAAGAGCCTGATGTGGGGCTCGATCCCGTAACGCCAGGATCACGCCCTGAGCCGAAGGCAGACACTTTAACTGCTGTGCCACCCAGGCGCCCCATAATTTAAACAACTTTTAAACATTATATAAAATAACTACTCCAAGGTATTTTAATTTATTGCATTGATCTCTATGTACCACAAAATTTTATGGGTCTTATAGCAAATAGGATTATTTGCTTTGCAGTAATACTTCTTATCTTCCTTAACAAAGAGAAATGATTACACTCAAATTCAATTGCTTAAGATGTGGATAGAGCTGCGTTAATGAAATCCCTAATCTCTTAACAAAATTCAAGATCTTTTAAAGTATTCATTCATTTGACAAATACATATTCATACCTACTATTTGCCTGGCACTGTTTTAGGCACACGGGGTATTAGGTAAACAAAATACACAAGAATCCCTGAACTCATAGAAACTATTTTCTTGTAAAAGTTTATAGAAAATAAAAAATTAAACACAACTAAGGATCTAATAGGCTAAAATCAATAAGTAATACAGAAAAAAATTAGAAGGGGAGGAGGGAAATAAGAAGTAGGCATTCTGGTAGGTACAAGAGACAGGATTATGTAGGCTAGTTTGGGTAGACTTCATCGAGAAGGGACATGTTGATTAAAGAATTGAAGAGGGAGATAACCAGGCAAATATGTGGAACAGCGCATTCAAAGTAAAGGCAATAAATCCTACAAAGGCCTAAATGAGAGCAACAAACAACAAAGATGTCAACGTGATTTATGCGGAAAAAGGAGAAGAAGAGTGGAGGGAAGTAGTAGGTGACAGATTAGAGTAAATGGCCAAATCATGTAGACCCTTGTAGGCCTTTAGAAGTAGTTTGGTTTTCATTCTGAGTGAAATAAAGTATTGTTGGTGATTTTGAGCAGAAAAACAACAGAATCTGACTCGTGTTTAGAAAGATCACTCTGGATAATGTATTGGAAATAAACTATAGAAAGGCAAGACAAAAATCAGTTAAGCAATTATTGAAATAATTCTTGAATGAGGTAATGGTGACTTGGATCAGAAAATTAGCAGTGGAGATGGGGAAGAGTATTCAGAGGGGGGGTCTGTTTGAAGACAGAGCCAAGAATTTTTGATGGATTAGATGTGAGGCGTGAGAGAGAGCAGTCAAGGTTGACTCCAAGGTTTTGACCTGAAGGTTTTCAATGATGGAGGTAAACTGAGATAAGGAAATCCGAGTGTGAAGTATTGTTACAGGAAAGGGAGAAAGATAAAGAGTACAGTTTTGAACATGAAATAGCTAATATATGTTCAAGTGTGGGTGTTAGAAGATAGTTGGGTATACAAGCCTGGTATTTGAGATTTAAAAAAAAAAAAAGCTAAAATTATAAATTTGTGGTTTGTTGGCATATAGATCAATGTTATGGCCACGAGACTAGACGACATGACCTAGGGAGGGAGTGTAAAGAGAAAAATCAAGAACAAAGGACCCAAGCCCCAAAATACTGCAACATTAAAAAATTGAAAAGAAGGGAAGGAACCAGCAGCAGACCCTGAGAAGGAGCAATCACTAAGTGAAAAAGAAAATTGAGAACATGTGGTGTCCTAGAAGTCAAGGATGGAGAGTATATCAAAGAGGAGAGAGGACTTCTACCTCTGGCTGTAATGAAGAAAGTTGCAAAAGACTTTCATCTTAACCAAAATGGACTAGATAGGCTACCAAAGTCATAGATTTTTAAAAACCACATCAGAAAGTTTGGCATATAAAGAAAAATTAATACAATTTTAGAAAGCGATAAGCTCTTCATAGGAGAGAAAAGGCCTAGTTTTTCTTAAAACTGGGAGACCAATGAGATGGGGAAGAAAATGCCATAGATGCCAGTAAGAATAAATGAGCTGAACTTTTAACAGACATTTTTTTTGGCCACATGGCATGTAAGACTAGTATCCTGAGGACTCTCACCAAAAGTAGGTATATACCTACTGGTCAACAGTTTCCAGTGGACCTTTGTAAAGTGAGTGGGTAGTATGCTGCAGACTGGAGACATGGAAGCTGAGAGAGAACCCTGCTGAAGACTCTCCCAAGTTCAAGGCAGCCATCTTCTGAAGGCTGGGATCATGGTAACATAGCAGAGAGAGATACACCTGAGTCACTCTGGGCATTCATCTACCAAAGTTTGGGACTAGAAAGAAGGTAGAGTGAAAGCTCACCAAGGTACTCTGAGATACCATAGAAGATAAACCACCCACTGAAGGCTGGTTAAAGGGCAGGAAGGCTGAGACAGATCTGAGATGCAGAAAATTGGGGACAGGAATAGAGAGCAAAGAGAATTCCATGGGGCCTCAAAAGCTGGCAGCCTGACTGTAAGGCAGAAGGAGATTTCCCATTGTTTGAAATTCTGTGAAAGAATAAGAGCTGTCTGAAATTTCACCAATGACTTGCTGAAAGGAAGTCTCCTGAGCTGACCATTAAAATATTAAAGTAAGTCTGTGCCAAAACCCAGATCCAGCCTAACTACAGTTAAGATGGACTCAGCCACTCTAACAGTCTTATAAAAGAAAGGGTGTGCCACTTGCTGGAGCTGAGTATTACTCACTTTAGTCTCTAACATCCTTTTATACCAAAAGCATAAAATAAACTAAGAACATACAACCCCCTCCCCCCAAAAAAACCCCAAAAAACAAAGTGGCCCATGGTCATGAGAGGAAACAGTACATAGAAGTAGGTACAGAGATAGTCCAGATGTTATAAGTATCAGAAAGGAACTTCAACACAAATCTGATAAAAATGCTTTAAGAATCTACCAGAGAAGCAAGACCTCATGCATAAAGGGATGGAATGTTTTTCCAGAGAGATGAAAAATGCAGAAGAGTGACAAAAATGCTGCAATTGAAAAAAAAAAAAAAAAGAAAGAATTCATCAGAAGAGCATAAGAACAAGTGGACTAGAAGAGAGGGTACATGAACTTGAAAGGTCAATAGAACATACCCAAACGGAAACACTCATAGGAAAAAAAAAGAAGGGGGAAAAAAAAAAGAGAAAAAGAACGATTCTGTGGGACAATATCAAATAGTCTAACATGTAATTGAACTCCCAGTAAAATTGAGAAGAGAATGGGGCAGAAAGATATATTTAAGGAAATAATGGCCGAGATAGTCCAACAATAATGAAAGATATCAACCTACAGAGCCGAGAACTTCAGCAAATCTCAAGCAGTACAAAAAAGAAAAAAGTATGCTTGTGCAGCTCAGTGCAACTTATGACAACCCAAAGATAAAATTTTTAATGTAGTTTTTAAAAAGTCCTGAAAAGAATGTTTGCAAGAATGTTCATAGCATCCTTAATCATAATAAGAGCAGAAACAATGCAAACACTCCAAAAAGCAAAAGAATGAGTGAAAAAATTATGATGTAGGATCTCAAAAACCTGTGTTTAGCAGAAGAAACCGTACACACACAAATTCATATTGATTAATGAAGCCAAATACATGAGGGGCATAATACCTGGGATTTACTCATCCTAAGTATTGCTGTTGTTTAGACAGATCTTTATTACATACATATTTCTGGTTTAAGAGCACCCAGCTTAACCAAAATTTGGGGGATTATGATATAATCCAGTCAAGCGTAATGAACAAGAGAAGGAATTTGACAAAGTGATTCTTAAAAGCAAAGATAAGAAAACACACTTTTAAAAGTAAAAGTTATTTATCCTGGGGAAATAAAAGGTGGACTGATGAGAATATTAACTTTGTGAGGCATTAAAAGATAGTACTATAAACCTGGCTTAGTTTTGTAGCTGAAAAAAAGATAATAATTTAGGTAGGCTGCTCTATTTCAGTTGAGAAAGAGGGAAAGAGAAGTGTCTTTTCTGGGTTTTGTAATTTGCATCACATTTGAAGACTAAGAAAGCGGCTACTAATATATCCAACGGAGGTCCCTTTAAGACCTTTTTTTCTTAGTTAAAACACTAAATCATGACACATACTAGCTTAAAATTCAGTATTCTTAAGGGTAAACCTTAATAGGAATATGTACTGTCTAATTAAAGCCCCCGAATAGAACTGACGCTCCAAGTTTTGTCCTATGATTAATGGATAGATGAACAAAAGTGCTACACCAGCAAGCTTGTTCTTTCACAACTAAAATGTATCATTTCAGCTTTACTTTTATATGGCCGTTTTCGGCTTTGTCTTTCCTCAGAGATTTTGAAAAATTCTGCCTGGTATCTGGTAGGAAGACAGTGTTACTGATTCAAAATTCACAGTGGTGGTAATGTGTCCAAGGAGTTGCCTGAAACTGAGCCAGCCTCCAGAGTGTTAGAGAAGAGCTGATTTCCCTTCCATTTTCTGTATCTGATATAATCTTGGCCTTGAGAAACCTAGTGTCAGACTTTTCACAGCTAATAAATTCCATGAATGAAGCACACTGGAGTTGTAGTTATAAACCTTTGGAATACTGTTTGGACTATCCCATTAGTTTACTCTTTTCCCTATAGGTTAATAAAAACGATTAAGATGAAGGATAAGGCCATCTGGTGATTGCACCTCATAATAATGGGAATGTTAATATAGGTCAAGAGAGCAGACTCATTTCTAACAATTGAAAGAAAGAAAATAATTTTCTTTTCTTTTCTTTTTTTTTTTTTTTTTTTAGAAAATAGTTTTCTAATTGTCTGTATATACCTACAGAACAATATGTGAGATGCTCGACTCTGGTTGTGTTCCTAAAAAAGGGGACCCAGATCTTTGAATGCCATTATGTTAGAGGGAAAGGTTGCAAGTGCAGTTTTGCAAATTTCAGTAAATTTAAAAAACTTTCCATGGGGTGCCTTGGTGGCTCCGTCAGCTAAGCGTCTGTCTTCAGCTCAGGTCATGATCTCAGGGTCTTGGGATCCAGTCCCATGTCAGGCTCCCTGTTCAGCAGGGAGTCTGCTTTTCCTTCTTCTGCTCCTCTCTCTGCTCATGCATGCACTCTCTCTCTCTCTCTCAAATAAATAAAATCTTAAAATAAAAAACTTTTCATGAAGACTGGTTTTTAATTGACTCCCAATGTTGGTTATACTTGATATTAAAACTCCAGTGGATATATTATTTAAATAATTTCAGTACCATCTAAGCTCATTGATCACGTGTTCAGGAATTCAGCATTTATGAGGATTTTCATTGAAGTTGATAACATACATTTTATCCTGTACCCCTTAGATTTTATTTTTATTTAGGGTTGAAATAAATTATATACTTTTAATTATTTTCTAATTTAGCCATCTCATTTCTTATATCTATTTTGGTGATAACCGAGGAATATACCATCAAAGAAAATAAACATGCAGTTAACTGTAATATAATAAAATAGCAGCCTTGAGATGCCTGGGTGGTTCAGCTGGTTGAGTATCTGCCTTCAGCTCAGGTCATGATCTCAGGGTCCTGCGATCCAGGCCTGCATCCGGCTCTTTGCTTAGCAGGGAGCCTGCTTCTCCCTCTGCCTCTCCCCCTGCTTGTGCTTGCTCTCTCCGCCCCCCCAAATCTTAAAAAAAATAGCTGCTTTTATCAAATATTAACTCTGAGTCAGGAATATGCCAAATATTTGCAAACATGCAATTATTTAATCTCCATAACAATCCTATGATATTCTAAATTTAATCCATGAAGAAACTGAGGCTTGTAGAATCAAAGCAATTTGTTAAGAACACATAGCTTTAAAAAGCCAGAGAGAGACTCAAAGCATGGTGTATCTAATCCAAAAGGCCACTTTCCTAACCAGTAAATCACAGTGCCGAGCACCTTGGCAACAGCTGTGTCGGCCATATCTATATGGTCAGGGTTGTTAACAAAGCTTGTAGGGACTGAGTACTCGTGGATTCTTGTTTTATTCAGTGGGCTAGAATCCATTTCTATCAGAGCTTAATTTGATATTCAGAAGGTGATTTTAATGGGCAGCAAGTTTGAGAAACTCCATACTAAGTCACCCTCACCCATCTATTTCCTTTTTCCAAACTTTTTCCAAAGTTTGTCAGCATGTCTAGTTTACCATTTCCTCTCATTCTCTTTTACTAAATTCTTAGAGGAATTTCAGAAGATAATAGTGATAATGCTGTGTTTAATATGCTATGGTTAACCAGACGTTTTTAGTTATTTCAAAAAAATACAATTGGACCATCTTGTCTAATGAAGTACATTTGAGTTCACACCATAATTTTAATAAATATATGCTAGATGTACTTTCACTATTTGAGTAGACTATATACAGTATTTTGCATTAATTATACATAACACACATATTTATTTTCTGAAACTTCTAGACTTTATCAGTTTGTACTAAGGCAGAGAAAACATTGCCTTGGTTTGAACTGTGTAAAGTGTATATAAGGGAGACTCACCTGGGCTTATCTTGCTAATGAAAAAATTAGTCCAAATTCCATTTGAGACTCGGGCTGGTTAACAATTCAGATCTGCTTTTCAAAAACTGGTAGTGACTCTCTGATGTGTCTGAAATTGAATAAGCTCAGCTCCTGGATGATGTCACCTGTTTATTGCAACAACTCGGTATCTGAATAATGCAGTGAAAAAATCCCAAAAATAGCACGAAAGGGAAATAAACCAGCCAGAGAATTTCAATAACAAGCAAACATAATTTACTCAGACTTCTTCTCTCTATACATTTGTCTAATTCCATTTATTAGCTTGAAATATTGGGCAACCTTATCTGCATGTTATCACCATCAAATTTATAAATAACTATAGAATACTTGGTATCCGTTCAAAAAGTATAGTTGTATATTTTGGAAGAGGATTCTAATGAGCTGGAGTCAGGGGTCAGGCTATGGTTGTTTTTTTTTAATTTTTTTAAAAAGATTTTATTTATTTGACAGCTAGCGAGAGAGGGAACACAAGCAGGGAGAGTGGGAAAGGAAGAAGCAGGCTCCCAGCAAAGCAGACGCTTAACGACTGAGCCACCCAGGTGCCCCCAGCCTATGGTATTTTAGTGGTAATGTAGAATCTATTAACTTGAAAGTTAATTGCCAAAATGCTGAGCCACAGAAAAATTCACATTGACTTTATGATTAATGGTTAAGTCTCCCAAAGGTTCAGTAAGCCAAGATATTCCCTACTGAGAGCTTGTTCCGACATTCTGACACAGGCAAAATTCTTTCTGAAATCAATGCCCTTCACCAATAGAAGCCAACTCTTTTTCCTGTCAAGTTATCACTGACAGTGTTTCTTCCCTGTAACGTGTGGATCAGATAGCTTTTTGAATACAGTGTCCTTGGGGTTGATGCTTCCAAAATAATTTTTTTTCTGGTTTCTCTATGAATGCTTGAAAAGTCCTATCTCAGCCTCCACTCCCCGCTCCAGGCCCCTTGGCTTTCTTATTCCATCCAACAATGTGGGAAACATCCCAAGGTGTCTAAAAAAATCATTTTTATTCATAGAGAAATCAAATCATAGGTGCTTTGGTCTTAAATTCAAGTCTGTGTGCTATGAAAGAGCAAGAACTAAAATGAGTGTGAATATAAAAAATTAAAAAAAAACACAGGTGATAATTCTAGGCAGGGACTTATATCCGAAAATGAGTGCTTTTAGTTTCATTTTCCCTGACTTCCCACAGTGTGAAAACAATCAAAGTTGAATCAGATGATACCTGCCGGCAAACTTTTGGAAAAGTTGTATGAATGATTTAAAGGGATTCTCTGCCGTTAAAGATAAGGAAGCAAGCAACCCTACAGTTCTTAGGTAGCCAGGAAAATGGAAAAATCTTTGAAGAAGAAATTTAAGAAGATCCACAGAGACATGTAAGCCAATAAAAACTGGAAGAAAATTAATATTTTTGCCATATACACGAGATCATGTGTAGTGTTCTGTACTATAGAAGACTAAAATTGAAGGCATTAAACAGGAAGATCCAACAAGTTGTAATATTTGAATTCTGAGATGAAATTTCTAAACAAGTGTTTCAAGGGTGATGAAAGGGATTTTCAAAAGTAACTTTGACAATATGCAATTTTTCCTTGTGATGCCAGGTTTAGAATCAAGCATCTTATTCAAAGATAATTTTCATAAAATGGTAAAATCGTGAGTGTTATACAGATACTAAAAGAAGCACGTGTTAAAGATTTTAACTTATAAACAGGGTACCAGGCAGATATTATATAAATTGTTCAGAGGGAACCCAAAGAGTAGACACATTTATAATCAGGATTATTTAAATGAACAAATGGAGGTAAAGCTAGTTTTACTATTGGGAGGAGGGAGACCGTGAGGAGAGGGTTATCTCTCCACCTACAGAATTCAGTTGCATATCTACAGATAAGAATTATTTTGCATTGCCATCAGTTATTTATAACTTCATCAAAATCAGCTAATACAGCAAAAGGTGCTACAATCAATACATGCTTTTCTATGAAGCACAATTTTTTCCTAGTACTGTAGTGTGAAAGTACTTCCTCAGGGCTTTATAGCTTTAAATGCTATTAAGATAAAAGTCCCAAGCTAGGTAGATGCAACTCACCATGCACCCTTTATGTGCAGACTAGATTTCGTAAAATGAGGGTACCTGCGAATGTGGATAAGTGGAGATGACCCATGACTGGGGCGAGAGCGTAGGGTAGAATCATAGGTGTTAAGGATAAATTTTGCCTGTTGACGCTTTTCCTGAAATTTGTCTAGATTGATCTCTTTGTTTCCTCTTCTTGGGTATCCTGAAGTCTGTTTTACTTTACTCATATTCGAAGATTGACAGTTGAGTTAATGTTTTTAAAGCAACTCAAATGAGATATCCTACACAAAAAAATGTTTTGTAAATTGAGAAGTGCTAAAGATGTAAAGGGTTACTTTTATTATAAATATTTAGCGAAGGCTCATTTCTTATTTATTTTTGCTCCCTCTGTGGCTTTCCATTACAATTAGGATCCCAACCAAAGTGCTTAGAATACGTCAAGTAAATTGCCTGCAAAGATGGCCACAGTAATTTGTCCAGTCTGTCCCCACAGCTCTTTGTGTTATGAATTTGTTGCTCCATCCAGAAAGAGGGGGAATCTCCTCCCTCCTCAAATCTAGGCTGGCTTTGTAACTTACATCAACTAATAGAATATAGCTAAGTTGATATCATGCACTTTCCAGCCTGGGCCTCAAGATGCCCTGAAGCCTTTGCTCTTGGTCTCTTAGAATGCTTCTGTAAGCATGAAAGCAGCCCAGCCTTGCCTGCTGGAGCTGAGTGAAATCCCTGACAGCTGTCACCAACCACTAGATACGTGACTGGGGCCATCTTCAACCATTCAGCTCCAACGGGGTCTCCAACTGAGACTGCAAAAGAATGAGTGACACCGGGTGAGAAATACCAAGGGAAATATCACTCAACTAAGCACAGCCCCAAATGATGAGCAAATCAACTAGTTGTTGCTTTAAGACATTAATTTGGGGGTGGTTTGTTTTAAAGTAATAGATAATTGAAGCACGGCCTTCAAAATTTTGCTTACTATAATCTAGCCCTTGCCTACCCCTTAAACTCTTTCTCTACTATTCTCCTTGCGTATTAGGCTTCCCCACATCAAGTCACTTCTCTTTGATCTTAAAGATAACCAGATTTCATATTTTGATGTTCTATATTCTTAATTTTCTCTTCTTTCTTATCGACCTCAGCCCTCCCTTGCCTGCCCCATACACATTCATAATTCAGCTTACAGTCTAAATATTAATTTTTCAAAAAGTTCTCTTTTTTAAAGTAAGCTCTGTGCCCAGACTGGGGCTTGAACTTATAACCCTGAGAGCAGGAGTCACCTGCTTGTTGACTGAGCCAACCAGGTGCCCCCAAAAGGTCTTTTCTAATCCAAAGATCATTACGGTTTCCCATGGTTCTCTTGGAACTCTCACTGTTCTCTTTTAGTTCTTATCACAATTACAATCAAGTTTTTGTTTTCTTTTTTCAACATTTTTCTTTCGCTGCTGACAGTTCCACAGGGAAAGGATCACATCTTTCTCATTCATTGACTGCTGCACCCCCAGCACCTAGTACAATGCCTGCAACATAGTAGATTCTTTGTCTGTATAAGTATTTGTTGGAGGAAGAAATGCTTGATGAGTATTTTCTACATGAATGTGTACTTTCATCATGACTATTATGTTTTATCCTCAAATTGATTTTCAGTTCTGAGCAAATTCATGTGCCATGTATTGTGTGGTTCTATAAGGTCAATGATTAAATAGCTGTCGTTAGATAACTTTTCTTTATCCAAAAGGAATTGGCAGCTCTGTTCTATTAATTGTTACATAGGGAAAAGTAGAAGGAGGTGTTTTTGTGGGGAGCAGATGGTCATCAATGTGAATACAAAATATTTTCTTAAAGGTAAAAACAAATAGTGTAAGAATATTAATCTGGAAGAGAAAGTGAGCAGAGTTTTTTGTTGTTGTTGTTTTTTTGCCAAAGAAATGACTGTCACCATGAACATTTGTAAGACTGAGATCTTAGAGGTTATTATTTAGGATCTGAACTGGAATATTTGGGTATTCCATAAAAATTTTAATCCCAAACCTGGCATGTCACTATTGTAGAAGTGGGTGGCTGAGCTTAAAATTCTGCTCTGTATAAGAAAAATGGGTACAGAAGTGAAAATTCATAGTCCTCAACTCTCCAGCTAATTGCCAAGGCAGCAAAGTCTTACTACCGTTCAACAGGATTGGTGGCTTTATGGCCTCTTGACACTGCCATTTATGATTCTACAGAAAATACGGCAAGGAAGGCTTTGCCTTTGTCCAAATGGTAAATAGGTGTAGATTTTTTTTCTTTTGAGAGAGAGAGAGAGAGACAATGCAAGGGAGGCTGAGAAGGAGAGGGGGAGAGAAAATCTTTTTAAGCAGGCTCCAAGCCCAGCACAAAGCCTGACCATGGGCTCCATCTCACAACCCAGAGATCATGACCTGAGCCAAAATCAAGAGTCAGACACTTCACTGACAGAGCCACCCAGGTGCTCTGGTGTAGATTTTTTTTTTTTTAAATGTGGTTTTCTAAAATCTCCAAAAGGATGGAAGAAATCTAGTTCTGACTGCTGACTTTTGTGCTAACTGTGAGATCGGGCAGTTCACTCAAGTTTGCCTATCTGGCTTATTTATCTCCAAACCATGGGTGTTTGTGTTAAGTGATGACTAAGGTCACTTTGGCCTGTAATAGCCATGGATTGTTGGCACATCTGCGTGTGGTAGGGGCCAGGGTTAGCACGCAGATTCCTAGGCCCTTGCACAGACCTTAAAGCAAGTGGAAAGTGGGGGCCGGGGGGTGTTGGAATTAGGGCATTTGTATTATAAAAACAAAAACAAAAACCTCTTCAGGTGATTTATAAGAACACCTTTGCCCAAGAACCACTTCTTATGTTATCAGGATTTCCAAATGTTAGATAGGAGGACATTTAATTTTGATATAGACTTGAGAACTATTACATAGAGGAAACACCAACACTTTTAAAATACTAGAAGAACCTTGACTCATTTGTTCTGATTTTTCTTCAGATACTGAACTTGAAATCATTAGAGGCAAAACCTTGCTCACATAATTTTTATCATGTTCAGATGTTACAGCATTTAAGGTCTTAAAACCATTGAATCAACACCAAAACCTTCACAATAAATAGCCGATTAATGTAAGTACTCCAGCATCCACATTACTTTGGTATTTGTTCCTCTCTCTCTTCTATCACATTTTGAGAAGCAGAGCAGTGACCGAACCGGTGTGTGTGTGTGTGTGTGCGTGTGTGTGTGTTATATATAATATAACATCTACACAAATGCATACATACATACACATATATGTGTACACATTGAATTCCTGTGCCCTCAAAGATCCTTCCACCTGGACTGAGAATCAAATTGACATGAGACAGATTAATAGGAGAAAGTCAAATGTAATAGGCTTACATATGGGGAATCCACATAGACATGGAAATTCCAAAGATAGGCAAAATGAGGTCTATATGCCATTCTTTGCTAAGGGGAAAGGGGGTAGGGGTCTAGCACTTCAGAGGAAAGAAAGGTACTTCACAGGGCAGTAAGAGGAGCAGCTGTTTGATAATTAGGTGCTTGCCTTACCATACAGGTGGGTCACTCAGATAACATTTATCTCTGCTAGTAACTCTTAGGCTGAGAAAGACCCTCCATTTAGATTATTTTGTGTACTTAAGGGAGGGACAAAAGTTCACCTCAAAATCACCTGCTAAAGGGGCACATTCTGGGGCTCATGGGTGGCTTAGTCATTTAAGCATCTGCCTTTGGCTCAGGTCATGATCTCAGGGTCTTGGGATCAAGCCCCACATCGGGTTCTCTGCTCAGCAGGGAGTCTGCTTCTCTCTCTCTCTCTCTCTCTCTCTCTCTCTCAAATAAATGAATAAATAAAATCTTCAAAAAAAAAATAAAGTGGCACATTCTGGGGAAGGGGCTGTCCTGAACCCCTTTAATACACACACACACACACACACACACACACGTATATTTACACACATAATTACCACATAGAGCCGTTTGGATTTCCTCTCATATTTCCAGTCATATTCCTGTGCTGCTCCAGTGTTAATTTTTATCTGATGTTCTGGGCTTAGAATATGTGCTAAGAAAGTTGAGAGACTCCAAGTCTCTTCCCTAGGAGAAGTTCCCACAGGACACTTTGATACAAAAAGTGTTTTGAGTTGATATCTTCTAAACCTTTCCATGACGTGGGCATCACAGCCGTTGCTGTGCCCATTTGACCAGTGAAGACTTTCAGTGACCATAGAGTTGTATAGTTTGATATTCTGTCACAACAGAACTAAACCAGGAATCATTTTAAAGTTTTGGCTTTGAGCCTTGTGCTTTCTGCCACAACCCACTCATGCCATGGGTCAGAAGTTTGTATTTTTCTTGCTCAAGTCTTCTTGTAATCTAAAACATCTGTGGGTTTGGGGTGAGGGAAGCAAAGAGTTATCACGCTTCACTAATAAAAATTTATTCAGACTTCCCCATTATGATGACGTCTATGTGGACGTCATGGTGTGAAATTACTAGTAGAAAATAGGCGGCGGCAGAAAGCAGGCTGCAGCAAATCCATTAGATCCCAGGGAGCTGAGAATGACCTAATGAGATCTGTGTTTACTTTGGAGGATGTCGGTTTGATTTGCAAAATAACAAATAGCTTTTCTGTTCTCTGTTCTTCTTCTGCCACTGCTTCAGTTTAGACTTTGTTCAGTTTTTATCTCATGCACTGTAGGTACCAGAAGACAAAAGTGTATCAGAAGAAGGAATGACTAAATAATGGCAAATGTCTCTTAATTGGTTTTAGCTTTCTTTCTGAAAAACGCTTGGAAGTAGCAGCACCAGGATCTGAACCACTCTGAGGGGCTCAGAGTATAAGCATCCCACCAGCACACTGTGCTGTTTCCAGATTAGGAGCCACTTTTAGGGTCTACGTAATGGACTTGAGGGGCATGGCTTTGCAGCACCATCAAGGAGCTCTTCAACACTTTGGATGTATTATTTGTAAAATTCAACTTTCTACGCACTCTGCATTCCGTTTGGCTGTCATACAAGGCTCATACTGTTACCTAGGCAAGAAAATTACCATAGTCGATGAGGCTTTCAGTGGCATCCTGGTACTTCTGAATGTTTAGCGGCTGCTTTTGTTTGGATCACGAGTTCACAAAGAGGAATCTTTAAGAACTGAAGATTGAGTTCTGTGAGACTGTGGCACAGCCCTAGATATGGCATGACTTGCTAACCTGCTCTGTGCCCAGGGCTCTTTCAGAAACTCTTCAATCACTCCTTTGGGGAAAGGAAGGCTGTTTAATATTCCTTTATAATCTGCAATCCTCTCTGCAGGAGAGCAGCCCTATGGAGATCAGTAAAAAGCAGAGCCGGTCGAGCTGCTTTTTACTTCCTTTATTCAGCTGGGTCACTGGCTAGCTGTGACTGGGAAGGGATGTTGTATAATTATAGCAGGTCCCCGTAGAACCTCAGTATTAATATTAATTAATATTAAAGATACTAATATTCCACTGGAAACTTTGCTGACCACCGGTTATCCCCTTGCCACAACCTTGGTTTCAGAAAGGGCTCAAAGTCATTTGGATTTGAAAAGCAGCATTTTTAGTTATGTGAAAAAATATAAATCACCCTAATAAGATGATATTGTGTGAGATTTCCAGGCAAATCTACTTCAGTCAAGAAAAGAGATATATATCTGAAAGTACTTTGTCCCTTGTGTCCATTCACTTGATCTTTTTTTTTTTTTTTTTCCAATACAGACTTTAATGCATCTTAGCAATACCCATAGTGACCCAGCTAGAGACTCTTTGCAGTTTGTTTTGGTCATTCAATTAAATTTTGGACAGTGAATGTTGAGCGTAAGTAATCTGTACAACTTGCTCATCACTTCTCTGAAAGGGAACGGGTAGCCCTACATTCCTTTTTCACAATTTCTGTGGGCTAAGCTCTACGGTGCTCATGAGCTCCGGCAATAACTGAGAGGAGGAGGGCAACACCCCAAGTGGTGATTAAAGGAACCTGAGTGTCTGGACACCAGCTATAGTAGAACTGCTTGCCTTTTGCTTCCCATCTACTTTCTGGACTACTACTATTATAATAATTATTATTATTATCATCATCATTATTATTACTATTATTACTTAAAGATTTTATTTGAGAGAGAGCATGCAAGTGAGCACAAGCAGGGGGAGCGGCAGAGGGAGAGTGAGAAGCAGGTTTCCTGTCAAGCAGGGAGCCCGATGTGGGGCTCTATCCTAGCACCCTGAGATCATGACCTGAGCTGAAGGCAGACGCTTAACTGACTGAGCCACCCAGGTGCCCCCTGGACTATTATTTTGAGAGAGAATCAACTTTGTTAGAGATTCTATAGTCTGGGGGCTGTTTGGTATAGAAGCTTAATTTTATCCAGTCTTTTTCTGCAGCCCTAAATCTACAGTACCTTTTATTGATTCAAGTTGGCTTTGGTCTGATCATCTTAAAATATGATCACAGTTGAATCAAAAGCTGGTGTATCTTGGGAAAGTCAAAGAGAAACTTTAAAAGGTGGTGTGGTCAAGTGACAAAACACACGTTTGGCAGGAAATGGACATATTCCCTATATAGTGTCTTTCGGTCTTGAGCTTCGCTGACCTCCGTTCCCTCATTCATAAAATAATGAAAATAATACCTGCCTTCCAATATTGCTGTGGGGATTCAGAGCAGTGAAATGGGAAGTATCTGGGGAAAAAAACTCTTCTCAATAATCCTACTTCTTTTTCGTCCAATTTTCTACTGATTTCAGCTTTGTTTACTGTGGTGATACCTAGAGTATGTTCTTATTATAGTCACACCATAGATTGTTTTACAGACAAGAAAGGTTATTTTTCTTTTTTGTATAGCAATAGTTGGAAATGTCCTGTGGTTTGCAGGCTGATGAACGAAGGGTATGAACTGAAGTAGGCAATGGCTACTCATCGATTTCCCCTCCTCTCTCATTCCACGAATACCAAACTTCGGAGGTGTGTGTAAAGGGAGAGGTAGCTGGCAGTAGAGTCCCCCTCTTGAGGGTTGGCGTCACTGTTAGCAAGGGTCCCTTTAATAGAAGTTCTTTCCCAAAGACTCCAAAGGAAATGAAAAATGACGACAGAATCCAGAGCTCTGTCCGCAGCACAATCTATTCCTTTCCCCTTTAGAGACAGTGTCTTCTCTGCTTATGGATTTGCTTTGTTGACAAGGGACTCAGTATTGATCAGAGCTGATCGGGTAGTCTAGCAGACATCTCAACTCCCTGCACTTTGTTTTATTTGAAGAAAGCCTTTATATCTAGTTACTTCCTGCCTTCTCTTTGATCCGAGAATCCCTGGCGGAGACCTTGCATCAGTCCGAGGGGATGTAGTTCACCTAGGATGGGTCAGCGTCTGGATTAGGAAGAGAAAATAGGCAAACTCTGTTGCAGTGCTCAACTTTGGATGACACAGTGCAGCATGGTCCTTCTGTGTGAGGAAGAGCTTGGAACATAGCTGGATAACTGCACTCTGGGACAAAACCAAACTTAGTTTAAATCCTGCCTCTCCTTTACTAAAACTAAGTTAAAAAAAAAATCTCTGCACCTCAGTTTCCTCATTTCTAAAATAGGTGATGATATCATCTCTACACTGGAGATAGTAGTGCTTACCTTGAGGGATTGTTGTTGCATGCGTTAAATGGCTCCATGTATGCAAAGCATGTGGAATACAGCAGACGGTCAAAGGGAAGCTATTCTCTTTTCAGGCAATTTGTAATTGAGGTACTTTTTTTTTTATTAGAAATGTTCAGTAGAAAGTGAACCCTATATTTGTCTAAGCACGTGAGTTCGTCCTATGCAAATATAAATTCAAGACACTTTCCAAAACCAAATGGTAATGGGGGGTTTGTAGTGCCTGTAATTTTGACATATCCCTACTGTGGCTCTCTTCACTTATGTAAAAGTATGTACCTACCTTCTCTTCTAAGCCATGAAATCATACTACATTCAAGATTCCTTACCTGCTACGTCTGTCTAATACATGGTGCTTTAAATTCTGATTCATTCACTTAAGTATAGTATGTAAGATCACAGAGAAACTTGTGGCAAAAACTGTATAGTGGCCGGGTCGACACCTATTTCCAATCTCTTCTCTCTTCCTTTGCTTACTGGGAAGATTAAACTGGACGGACAGCATCCCTTGAAGTGAAGGGTACCGTGTGGCACAGGTCTGATGAATAATATGCCAGGGGAGACCTGCCCAAGCTATGTGGGGACTGCTTAGCAGTGGAGTAGCCATCCTACAGCCCAACCCCCTCCAAATAACAGAGCAAAAACACAGAAAAGACCTGAGCTTTGATGTCCCTGAGATGTTCATCAGTGCTTCTGCTATTTATTCCAGTTTTCAGCAGATGTTTATCAGGCATTTACAGGTTACAGACATAGTTTTAGAGTTTAGAGATGTAGCAGTGAAAACAGACAACATCCCTGTTCTCATGCACCTTATATTCTAGTGTCAGAAGAGACAGAACACAAATTTCTGTGTGTGTGGGGGGAGGGGTATGTCAAAATGACAAAAAAAATTATCAGAAGTATAAAGCAGGGAAAAGAGAGGGCTAGGAGTGCTGAGGTGTGGGTATGTTTCACACTGAAAGAGCCAGACGTGAACTAGAATCTCAAAAGTGAGTGATGATGCATTCTGGACTTGATGTCACGCAGTATAAATTAAGAGTATGAAATTAAATTAGCCTTGATGGTTACAACCATCATAGTGTGGATGCGTATTAAGGTGAGGAGGCTTGCTAGGATAAGCAGAATTTTAGGGACCCTCTTCTTAAATAATGATAGTGATGTAGAGGCTGGGGCAGCAGTGATTTTATTCAGAGCCATAAACACGAAGAGCTGAGAGGTTTTCTCCTGACTCAACGCAATGGATGTTAGGAGAAAGTTACCAGCTTTTGCTTCCTGCTGTACCGCTTGCTATTTAAGAAAAACAGGCTAGCATTTGTTTAAGGCACTGTACATTGGGTCTTCTGTTACTGGCAGCTGGGAATATTACTAGTTGAAATATACAGCAGGAAGAGGGAATGAACCAACATTTATCGAACACGTACCCTGTGTCAAACACGAGGCTGTTCCATAAACATGTCACTACTCTTGATTTTCACAATACCCTAAAGAGTAGAAACGTGCATTACCATGTTATAGGTGAGGAAAGGGAAGGACTGTCTCCAGTCTTCAAGTTAGTAAGTAGTAGCCTGGATTTAAATCTAGATATTAGTACCTGAAAAGCATCCCTGCTCATTTTCTCATTTACTCATTCTGCTAGATGCTTGAGCTAGGAATAGTATAATAAATAAAACAGAGTCTTAGTTCTCAAGGAAATCTCAAAGTAGTGAAGAGAACAGGCATAAGCACAGTTTAAAAAATTAAATGTGGTTGATTTCGACATTTCTGCAGTGCCTGTTATGTTCCAGAACCTATGCCAGGCACCAAACTGGTTCCTAGCAGTCCAGCCACTTCCTCATTGGTGGATATTCTATTATCTCTCTACGCCCTGAACAAGAACTGCCAATAAGACTCAAGGTATTTTTTAAAGAGATAGATGTGGAGTGAAAGGATCATAAAGGGGGGACTGAGTGGTAGAGAGTGAATAAGCAGAGAAGGTACTGGTATTCTTGGCAGAGAGAAGCTGTGTAAGTTGGTATTGAAGAATGAAAGGACGGGGTGTCTGGGTGGCTCAGTTGCTTAAGCATCTGCCTTTGGCTCAGGTCATGATCCCAGGATTCTGGGATCAAGCCCTGGGTCAGGCTCCCCACTCAGCAGGGAGTCTGCTTCTCCCTCTCCTTCTCCCTCCCACTCGAACTCACTCGTTCGCGCGCTCTCTCTCTCTCTCTCAAAAAAAGGACATGGAGCCTTGCGGCTGGATGTTCCCATGAAAAGATGAAGGCTGGAGTTGGAGAGAGAGCGGAGACCCAGTGGCAAAGGTCATATAGGTTAACTCAAATGGTTCGGGTTTTCTCCTATAGGCAAAAGTTTTGAACCAGGTGGACAAAATAATCAGGTCTGGTTTTAGAAAGATAGCTCTGAGAGATGCAAAAGGGAGGCACACAGGACCCTGTTTACCTCCTCGCACTTTGAAAACCCCTCCTGTTCATGTAATTCAGGACATAGTCTTTAGATTGTCAGTCAATTTTATCATACTCACAAGAAATGGAAGGTTCTCCTTCCTGGGATGAAGCAAAATTGTGTCCACCATTAAACATGGGTAAAATGGCATTACACACTTAAATTTCAAACTTCTGTCACCTCTGAAACAATCTGTTCATCCTTTTTTTCTGGGAAAAATGATCATGAGCTGTTTTTAGATCAACAATGGACTAATCAGAAAGCTTAGAGAAAAAAGACAAGAGTCACTGACTCCTTGTGTACCAACACTTCATGCTCGGTGTGAGCAGCTTCTTACATTACAGTCTACTTACTTTTCTCCCGGATATAAGTGTGTAACGAGTGCATGATGTGTTTGGCAACCGTGATAAAATACGGTATGTTCAGAAATATTATTGCCTTCTGTTATAAAACAAATAAAAACAAAAGCAAACTCATGCACTTGAAAATACCAAGGCTTCTGATGTCAGTTTTATCCTCACCAGGTAATTTTCCCAAGCCCTGGTTCAGCGGAGATGTGCCACCATCCGTTATCTCGTTTTATGAGCATCAGGATGGCTTTATTGTTGCGGCGCTTGGCAAAATACTCCTCTTCTACAAGTAATCTAGATCCGTCAAGCTGTCTGGTTCTACTTCATCAGTCACTACTTTGTAGTTTATTCGGTGACAGTGACTGCCAATAAAATAATGCTGTAAAATATTCCAGTGTGAGGAGGCTAATTCAGTGTGGGTTAGTAAAGCCGCCCTGATTCATCGTGCCATGGAGCGTGCTTTTTATGCTGAGCCTTTTAGGTGGATGTGCAAAATCACATTGAGCTGAGCTGGGATTGATGCTGTACGCAGGGGTTTACCTAATTTATATATTTACTCTCTTCCAGACCTACGTTTGAAATGAAGTATATAGGTTTCTTCGCGGGATGATGGAGTATATCCAGGGGTGAATTCTGAACAGGCTCATGAACTCGAGTAATAAACTAAAGGCGAAGAGGCAAAAATGACAGCTGTGGGGCCTGCTTTATTATGCCTTCTCTCTGAATCTATGCAAAGCAGAAGTGGTACCCAAACCCTTGTAGAGAGAGTTTAAGCAGGCTGTTTGAGAACCCTGCTCATGAGTATTTTAATGACCTCAGTTCAAGCCAAGAGCAATAAACATCTCAGAAAGACGCTGTTAATTGAAAAGACCAGTGATTTCAGAGGGATTAATATTACTATCAGACATGGCTTGCTTTCTCTCCCTTTTAATTTAGCCTTCTGTTTTAATTTACAAACAGCTATGCAGATTGGAACTTTCGAAGGCAGGACCAGGAGTGGTAAATAGAATACATCTGGGGCCTGTGGACCAGAGCTAAAATGCCAGGGTAGAGACCTCGTCTCAGCTCTTGTCATTATTTTCCTCATCTACAAACTGGGTATATTATATAGTGTCTTTGGAATACCTTATATGTTACTGTGAAGATGCTTTAGCGAATCAATGCCAGAGTGTTCTGTGAAGCACATATGAAATGAGAAGAAAGTGTATAGATAAAAGAAATAGAAATAGGAAAACTTTTAAGGATTTAGTTAATATTGTATATTCGGTTTCACCAGCTTGAGACACAAATATGTTTGGATCACTTTTGTTCTTTTGATTAAATACTTGAGCTCCTATAGATTCTATTAACCAATAATCCAATGCTTGAGACCTTCCCACCTCTCCCAATTCTCAAATGTTGTACAAACCCTCATTGCTAATACAGTCTAATGGGGCAGATGCCAGGCCTAGAGAACTGGCATCTACTCTTGATCTACTCCTCCTGTGGCTTCTGCTGCTGAAGCAACATGGGGGCGCTGTTGAAAATACATCTTGCACAGCCCAATGAATGACCACCACAGCAATAATGCCTTCTTTGTGCAGATTGCACGAGCTACAAGTGGTACCCATAGTTGGGCTACCAAAGTTACAAACGTTTCAGCTGTATACCCAGGCAAAGCCACAGTTTACATGGGCACCGTGAGAAAGAGAACTCTGTCCAAGTGGACTTCTGTCTGCAGCCTGCACGCTGTTCCAGGTGCTCAGTGCCATACCCGAGGCCAGCATCTACTTAATGCTGACAGCCCTTCTGGGTGTGTGAGTCCCTTTCATGGTGAGGACCATCAAAGAGACTATATCTATTGATTATCTGGATGGGTTTATGATCCCTATCCCTCCCAGAAGCCTCTTCAACCCAAATGCAAATGTGCCATCTACTCTCCAACAGTTCTCTAGCACCCAAACAGATTGGAAGGATCAGCCTTTGCCAGGTGCAAAGTGCACTGTTCCCCTTCCCCCCCGCAGGGGTGGGTGTCTACTCTCTTTACGTTTGCCTAACCAGATACTGCTACTCAAGTGTTCTTGGATGAGTCAAAGAGGATGCACACCGAGATTTCTCTGTAGAAGAAAAGAGTTTGAACTTATTTCAGTGAAAGAAAATTCTGGTTAAGCTTCATGAAACTTTCACGTATACAAATAAGTTTTCTTTTTTCTGTTTTTGTTCTATTATTATTTTCAAGTCATTCCCTGAGTGTTCTATTTCTGCTTCAAATCTAGTTCCAAAATCACCCTTCTCTAAAAAAAAAAAAAAAAATTAAAAAACAATTTTAAAAAATCTAAAGGATTTCTCTCTTACCGTGGCTTGGTATGTTCACTGGGGGAAACAAGTTATGTATTAATGAATGTACACATATGGAGTTAAATCTAGTTTATCATCTCTATTTCCTGAAGTAGAAGTGTACGGTGTATACAAGAGAAGTTCTTTATCTTTTATCCTCCTTCTCCATCATGGGGTTAGATTCCAGGCTCTGCCACCTCCTGGTCATGTTGCCTTGAGGAAAATATTTAACTGAACAGACCTTATTTCTTCCTCTATTTGTAATCATTAACTACTGACACTTTTTAAAAAAAAAAAAACTCCCACTATTTTTTAAATCTTGCCTTTTATTTCCTTCGTTAGTTTCACTGTGAAAACTCAACTGTGTACCATCTCTTGTGTGGATCACCACAATGATCTAACCAGACTAACTAGCTTTCTTCTGTCTGGTCTTACTCCTCTCAGAGTCCTCTTCCATCCTGCAGTGAGTGGTCCATTTAAGGTTCTCATCTGACCGTGTTCTATCTTCCAACAAGTCCTCATCATCCTCAGACAAAGCCGTGTTTCTTAACAGGGGTTCCCCCAATTCCCAGCCCTTTCTCCTACTTTATACTCTTTTTAAAATTTTCCCTTTATAAAATTTCTCCCTGACACTGTATCATTTTTTGTCTCCGTTTCTTCTCCCTAGAATTTTTACTTTTCTTTAACTCCTTACTGAGACTCAGCTCCGCTGTCCCTTCTCAATTCCCGAATGTTGTCCTGTTTTCTGTCACTGTATCGCCTTAATATTTCATCACTGTCCCTGTTTCTCTCACGGTAGAGGATGAGTGAGGGTACAAATTTTCCTTCAGAGTCTTCTCTTTAGGGGTTAGCATATAATAGAAGTTCAATAACTCAGTTGAGGGAATGAATCTGCAACATGGAAGTTATGACATCTGCCTCACAGAGGCTTGTTGGAGTGACTGGATTTGCCTTTATCACGTAGCAAGCATTCAGTACATGTTTTATTTCCTTCCATTTACAATGAGTTGCATAAGGCACATTGCTTGAAGTTCATGAAGGAAGGTTTGTAAGTGAAACCATCCTTACTATCCATATTTCTTCTCTAAACCCTGCTGGATATTTTGACTACCGGTCCTTAAAATTACCAATTAAAAGATTAAACAAACAAAAAAAAAAAACATTGTCCATAATGACATTGCAGGATGGCCATCTGATCAAAAGACAGTAAGCCAACCCTAAATTGATGGCTGTTGGACCTCATTTCTCTCTTGCAACTGATCTTATTGTCTCTGTTCCACACCACAGTCTGCGTTCTGACATGGAGGGTGGATCCCTACTCGGGTTTACTGCATGCCTCTAAGATTTACTGTGTGGAGCCCTAGCTGGGATGAGTCCCAGATAGCTCAAACTGGCCGGTAGGGAAAGACTGGGGACTTGGGAACATAGAAGCACTAGTTTATCTGAGTTCTGTTCACAGCATTTCCCTCTCTCCTTTCAATTTTCCTTTTCTCCAAGAAGCAGAAATGAATGGTACCCTTCTGTGTCCGGGTGAACTCTACCATTTACTAGCTGTGTAACTTTGGCAAGACCTTTAACCTCCACGAGCTTCTGTTTCTCGCCTATATAAATGGCATAATTACGCTCATCTTATCTGTGCTACAGAGTTATTGTGAAAGGGTGTGTATGAAAGCCCCTTTAAACCACAAAGCACAATGAACAGGTAAGGGGCTACTATTAAGTTTTTTCTTACAAGAAAATTCCTTCCTCCCACATTATTTCAAAGACTTTTAGAATATGGATTAAGCCATGACTCTCTTTCATGAATTCTGCAAGCTGGCATATAGAACATGATAATAAATGTAAATAATCATAAAAACTTTGTCTCAATAGGTAGATTTGGCCCCCCAAAAATGTCTTTTGTGTACCCAAATGTTGCCTTTTATCCAAATGTCTCATAGCATTTTGCAAACAGAATATGTATGACACATACCAAAAATCATTCCATCCCCATCACTCTGATATTGCCACCTTTCTAAAGAAACTGTTGTTTAAAACCCCAGGCTACCGTCAATCAGAAGAGCAAATAAAGAATATTTTCACCTCCTTGAAAATGATTGCAGTAGGCAGCTAGTAACCACTTAACACTAGAGCCAATTCTTTCAGCAAGAATTATGTTCCAGGTGGCATAAAGGCTTACAGAAGCATATGACTTAGCTTTCTGAAGAAGTTTAGATAACCCTTTACTTCAGAATTGTAAGAAGATTGGGCGTGGTGTGGGGAGAATAGCCAAGACGAGGGCCTGAAGACCAGCTAGGAGCTGTAGCAGCAAGATGACTTCGTGTACCTGGGGTTAGGAGCCGCTGAACCTAATGCCGATGGTGCCTAAGGTCACAGCTCTTAGTTAATAGGGTCGCAGTTGCACTTACAGTATTAGCACTAATGATCAGAATTGAAAGCCCCCACATATCTCAGACTTATTTCTGAAATCTTTTGATTTAGATTCTGTCCTGACTTTGTCATTTCTTCAAGATAAAAGTATCCCCAAGGAAAATCTTTCTTTTTCTGCATGAGGAAAAAACAGGAAGTGAAGGAAGGGAAAAGGTAAATATCTCTGATGAATAATTTGTCCAGACATTGCTCCATCTTTCAAGGCCTTACATCTTGCATCAATAACATCTCTTCAGTAAAGCTTGTCGTTGGTCCAGAAGAAAGACGTAATTGAGAACAGTTGACGTGGGTGTGTATCAGAATCACCTGGAGGACTTCTAAACTAGGGTGGCTGGCTTGGTTCGGCCCACCCCCAGAGTTGCTGATAGGGCCTCAAAATATGCATTTCAATTGAGTTCCCAGGTGATACTGATGTGTTTGGTCCTGTTACCACTCTAAGAACCACTGGTTTAAGAGTCCACTGGGCAAACCACTGGCTTTTTCTTTGGGGGAAAGGTCAATATCAATATAAGCGGTTTGATCTTGGCTTTTCTCAGTAATAATTTCAGTTATATAGTGAACACTTTGGAGGACCGAACAGTAACCCTTCAGGTAATCAGAGTCTGAATAGAGAAAGGTCTTATGAAAATGGGAAGCAGTTGGTGGTCGTAGCAGTGAATAGCGCTCTTCAATTCATGCTTCGAGAGGCTGTTTGCTTTGTCCTTATCCATTTTTATCTTAGTGCTGGAATGTTCTTGGTTGAAGACTTCAATGGAGGACCCCCAAGGGATTTTCAGTCTTGACTTTGCTAATACTCAGACCATATCATAATGGATTTTATTCTTTCCTCTGGGCAAAACAATGCAATGACAAAGCTTACTTACAGAAAAAAGAAAACTGTTCCTATGCTCTTTCTCGTGATTATAGGCATTGGGAAGTAGAAAGAAACCGAGAGATCAATTAGGTCAAAGGTTTCAAAAACTTTAAGAGAACACCTTTATTCAGATGACATTTTCTCGAAATTTCAATATTGAAAACAGGTAAATATGTGTCTGCTTTCCACCTAGGTGGAACCCCAAATCATCTCAGACTGATTTCTAAACTCATGATTCCATACAACCTGTGCAGTTTTCAGATACAGCACCTCATCCTCACAGTGACTGAGGACTTGCTGTTGTTTGAGAGACCGTGGGAAGCCGACGGAGACTTTGAAGCCCAGATCAAGGGCTCTTTGAACAATGCCCAGGTGTTTCCATGTTTGATTAGACCTGGAGGTCAGCATCTCTTATTATTCCTTCCTAAGCAAGTGTAACATCATCTTCCCACAGAGGTGCCTAAAAAGGAAGCCATGCCTAGGAGAAAGTGCAGAAACAAGGACGAGGGAAGTCCAGTTGTCAATGATCACAAGAACATTCTTTTAGCAGCAAGACATACACAGATAATTCATTCCTGCATAATTTAAAGCTATGAGTAGCTTTCTCTAAGTTTACAACTAGGGGAAATATGAAAGCAAAGAAACTGTTTAAATCTAAGAAGCAAAGTTCTAATTTTTAATCAGAAAAAATTAAAACATACCAGAGTAAAATTTAAAAAAAAAATGGAGGGGAGCAAGTATTGTTGCCTATTGGTTGAAATTGAAAGCACTGATGCGCTGACTTGGCTAAAAGAGTTTTGATAAATCCATTAAAAAGACTAATAAAGGGGAATTAATAAATTAATAAAGGGGAAAGAATTATGCTTCACTCAGGATGCAACTTAGAAAATATTAGAAACAGTACATAAATGTTAACATAACCATGCATGCAGGGGAAGGAAATTATTTGCTATATGTGTTAGAATGTCAAGGATATATCTGATTTAGTCAGATCAGTATTGCCACTAGAGACCCTTGGAAATCACCACCATGACTCACATTTACTAAATTAAGTGGGAAGTTGAGAGGTTACAAATAGCACTGTGAAAGTTTACCAAATCCTTAGGGGTTTGTTATCTCGAGTCTGACTTTTGAATACATGCATACTATTTGGAAGATATTAACCTATTTTCAGAATGAGAGACTTTTTCATGTTTGCTTTTAGTATCACCATTGACTATTAGTTTAATAGAATTTCTGTTTATGATCTTCAAAAGACTCTTGCATCTTTATAAATGATTTCTCTCTTAACGCATTCCAGACAACACTTCCTTAGCACCTAGTCATTTTCAAACATCTCTGGCAGATATGGGTAATTTGAGAATGTTTCTTAACAGTGACTTCCTTTAAATTTGTTTTGCCAAAATGACCTTTTTACTCTGCAGGAAAACTCCTAACCCCTGCATGTTAAGAAGGCTTTGAGAAAGACGTTTCTATAAAACCACTTCTAGAAACAATTCATGCCTTTCTGCATTTGTGCATGTTGCATTGTTTATCTAGAACATTCAGATCCTCATTTTTTGCTGGCAAGACTCTGCCCAGCTTTCGAAACTCAAGTAAACATTGCCTTTTCTGTGAAGCTGTTGGAGAGCCAGTGCTCACTTGCAGGGATTGCTCTGGTACCTACCCCTTAAATGAGCAGCTAACCCGAGATGCTAGGATGCAGCTTTCCTGAAAACTTGCAACTGGGACATCATCTCTTTTGGGGTTCCACACTTTGAGATGGCATAACACTAGGGCGGTGGTGGCTTTGCTTGCGTAAGTGCAAACGCACCAGGAAAAGTGACCACCGGAGAAAGAGAAAAATGAAGCTGAGCTATAGAAACAGAAGGTTGAAATTCTGGGTGACAGGTGAGGGACCAAGGGAGAAGAGATTCTTTCTTCAATTCGTGGTGACTTGTAAGAGCACAATCCAATGCCTTTGGAGTTGCCTCACTTTTGCTCTGGATTTCACAAAATGTGCTTCTATCGTCCAGTAAAATCTCTTTTGTTCAAGTTAGCCTGAGTGATTTTTGTCATGAAAGCAAATAATCTCTCATCACCTGCTATGTGTACAACCTAGTGGGGGGGGGTGTCTTTTACTCTCTTAATAATCTGTACTTTTTCTATTAGTATATTATAATTTACTAGTTTTTTCTCCCATTAATCTATGGCACCCTAAAAAAATCAGAGACCACAATCATTCTTCTTGTATTGTCAGCATCTAATATAGTACCTGACCTTTAGTAGGTGTTCAATCAATATGTGTTGAGTGAATGAATAAATGTACTATTATTCATTGTATAAAAAATATATTTTTGAGGAATAACAATAATTGGTCTATAATTCATCATAATAAAGTCGAGTGACTCAGACAAGTGGCAGAAAGCTTTTGAAAGTGCTTGTTTTTCCTCTGCTGAATTTTCTTAAGTTTGAAATGCCTATATAGTTGCTCAGTGTAGTTCCTGTTGCCCCCCCCCTCCTTTGTTGGTTTTGTAGTTGCTGTGAATGAATCTTAGATGTTACTCTTACCTCCTGAACTTCCCGCTAGCAGCCCACTTGTCTGTGCAGTTTGCTTCTATAAGGCATAATGCAGAAGTATTTGTGGTAAAGAACCTAGAATAACAAAGGGGATGATAGATTGCCAGGGAAGACGACTTCTACCTCCCTTAAAAAAATACAGTACATGAGAAGAGACTGGAAATGTTCCTGAAGGATGCAATATTTGTGTGATCTTTCTTCTCTCAGTAGCGTATGGACTGGGACGTTTCCTGAGTCTTTGGCAGTGGGCAGGATATAGCCCAATAAAAATCTCTGGTTTCTATTAGATAAAAGCCCTGTTGCCATTACAGCCTCCTCCCTTCTCTTCGCCCCTTCCTCTTCTTGCTGCTGCTGCTGCTGTTTTTTTTTTTTAATTTTATTTTTTTAACTAATCATTGTAGTATGAGATGCATACAAAAAGTTGTACATATTGTGAACGTAGAGCAGACGACATACTTGTACAACCCTCCTCATGTTCCCTTCTTATCACTACTACTCCGTTTCCAGGGGTAACCATCATCCTTACTCCTAACATCGTAGCTTATTTTGCCTGGTTTGGTACTTTGTATAAGTAGAATTACACAGTATATACTTTGGTGTCTGGCTTTTTTTGCTCAATTGTATGAGGTTCATCCATGGTTTTGTGTGATTGCACTCGTTGCTATATATTACTCCTTGTTTGAATATATACTTCATTTATCCGTTTGACTGGTTTTTTTTTTAATATTTTATGTATTTATTCGACAGAGATAGAGACAGCCAGCGAGAGAGGGAACACAAGCAGGGGAAGTGGGAGAGGAAGGAGCAGGCTCCTAGCGGAGGAGCCTGATGTGGGGCTCGATCCCATAACGCCAGGATCACGCCCTGAGCCGAAGGCAGACGCTTAACCGCTGTGCCACCCAGGCGCCCCCATATCCGTTTGACTGTTGATGAACATCATGGGGCAATTATGAATAATGCTGAAATGAATTTTAGTACATATGTTTAATGCCTGATTTTCTTTTCATTTATCTGAAGCCTCCCAAAAGGCCCAAATACTTTGAGTCACCATAATAACCACTATAAAGAAGACATGCTGTTGATAGTTTCCTAGAATCTTAAGAGTGAGATTCATTGCTTGAGGAAAGCTTACATCCAGTATCTGTCTTCAGGACAAAATATGTGCTGTGATCTCTGATTCTAATAGGCCACTGGAGGATCCTGCTACTTGAGTATCATAACCCTTACAGATGATGTACAAACCGATAAGAGACAAAGGAAGTGCTTCTTGAAAAGCAAAATTATCTGTGGTTGAAAAAGCAGACAGATTATGACAGTTGAGGAGGAATGGGGCTTTAGATAAAGGGGATGATCTGTGGCTCTGTTCTTTTTGCTACAAGAAATGAGGTTGAACTCTGCCTCCCCTCCCTGTCATCATCTCTATCCAGCTCCAGCCCATGCATCAAGTGGGCTTCCACATAAAAACAAAGAAGAATAACTTTGGTGATTTTCACACTTTGTTTATCATGAATCCCTTACTCAGCCCCTAACTGGGTAGGATTTAAAAACAAACCAACCAAAAAACTCTTTTTAGAATTAGCTTATGGGGAAAGAGTGAATTTAAAAAACACAAATAGAACATTGGAAGGTAAACTCCTGTGATATTATTCAAAATTACATATTATAGAAGGTGGTGATGGGGTTAAGTCCTACTAGAATGTTCTGGGCAACATATTTTAGTTACAGAGTCTGGGCTCCATCCCAGGTGATGGGAGCTATGTGCTTAGGTCCCTATGTTCCCAAACTGTCATCTTTCTGAACCTCAGTCCCCTACTTCTTGAGCTTGGGACACTCAGTTTGGGCACTTTGTCAAGTAAGATGCCGTAGGCATTTACAATTACACTACCCAGTAGAAATATAATGTGAGCTACAAATGTGAGTCGTATATTTAATTTTAAATTTTCTACTAGACACATTACATAAAATTAAAAAATACAAATAATTTTAATATAATTTATGTAACTCAATATATCCAAAATATTGTCATTTTGTTATGTAATATAATAATTACTGTGAGATCATTTACATTCTATTTTTTTTAAAGATTTTATTTATTTATTCGACAGAGATAGAGACAGCCAGTGAGAGAGGGAACACAAGCAGGGGGAGTGGGAGAGGAAGAAGCAGGCTCATAGCGGAGGAGCCTGATGTGGGGCTCGATCCCACAACGCCGGGATCACGCCCTGAGCCGAAGGCAGACGCTTAACCGCTGTGCTGCCCAGGCGCCCCTATATTCTTTTATTTCTGAGCATTTGAAGTATGAGGTATATTTTACATTTACAGAATTGCTCAAAGCAGAGTGGTTGCATTTTAAGGGCTCAATAGCCACATGTGGCTAGAGGCTGCCATATTGAACAGCATAGATAACAATCTGATGGTCTATATAATCAGATGAAAATTATCAAACAAGTTGATTACTGAATAAGTAAATGACTGAAAGTAACTTCTCTCAGGTTCTGTTTCTGTTATTTATCCTCTATATATCTTCATTTCTGATGGTTAGGGTGTGTGTTTTATATATATGCGACGGAAAAAGAGACAGTGACCAAAGGAGAAAATGCAATCAGATTTTCATTTTTTAACACTTCTGTTTGTTGCCATTTTTTGTTGCTGTTTGTTTCTTGAATTTTTCCTTAATGAAGGAGTAAGAGGGAAAGAAAAGAAAAAAATGAAGGAAGTTGCAGTAAAACTGAAGGAACGTTATTGACTCCAATTTAAGTAGGGCAGTGGCTTACCAACTATAGCATGACCCATAATCACCTGGGGAACATACTTAAACTGCAGTATTCTGAATCCCAACCCAGAAAACAAATGTAGTAAGATTGGAATGGACGTTTTAACAAATATCCTTGGGGGCGGGGGGTTCTGATGTAGATTGTATAGACCACAATTTTCAGAACCTTAGCTTAGGGGCAGGGCCCAGGAGCACTGGTCCACAAGAAATCATAAATCTCCCTTTTTTAATGAGTTATTCTATGGTGAGGACCGAAAGGCAATTATTTTAGAGTGACCGAAGAGCCACAATTAGAAGGGAGACCAATTGGACGTGGTACTACTTGGACAAAACAAATCTCGAAGAACTGGATGATGCTTATTACTGCCTTGTAAATGCCCTCAGGAAGCAAAGCTTTTCAGTGGCATGTATTTGGTGAGGAAATGGACCTCTTAGAGCAAAAGCATTAATCCCAAGAATCTGACAGAAGAACCAAGAGCCATCAAAAAGCATTATCTCTCATCTTTGAAATTTACTGAAAATGTTTACACGTGCACTGGTTCTGGCATGGTCAATTAGAGATATCCAGGTGAGGGGTGGAGCTCCCCACCTCAAAATACCGATGAGATTCGTGGACTTCAGAATGTCTGCCAACCAACCCTGGCTCTTCACAGCCAGGCGATTTATAGATGTACATACCACTAAACCAAGTCTAACGTGAAGCTGTATACAGGAGGTCCTGTCCTGGAGGCAGGCGGGGTTGAGGCCTGGAGGTGCAGAGGGCAAGAGGCTGCTTAGGCAGGCTGCTGGCTGTGGGCCCCACTGCAACTGTCTTGGAGCGTGAGAAGGCTGTCGTCATGCAGAGACAGGAAGGACATTCCAAGCAGAGATTTGGCAGTGGGAAAATGTATGATTTCTGGGGAAAGTGGTCAGGGTGGCAGAGGCGTAGTATGAGAAGCAAGTGGTAATTCACCATGGGTGGGGGGATCATCATTTTCTGTCCTGAGTACGTGGGTAAAGGTGTTACATATCTAGGGAGACAGTTTGACCCAGTTTGTACCAGACCTGCTTTTCGGTCCTTGTCCTGGTGAAATCATGAATAGTGTTCCCCCTCACCCTCACAAGAGTCCCCAGTTAGGTGTAAATCAAATGGCAATTTTGTGATGTAAGGATTTTCTCTCAGGTGGTGACTCAGGAAGTTGGTGGGAGAAATTGTTGGCCTTGGCATTGAGGCCTAAAATACATTTAATGTTCATATAATTGTGTGTACTGGCCCTCTATCACCTAGACAAAGAAGCTGATCTTTTTATAAACACTTTCTGAAGAACAAACAATGCAATCTCTGAGAGTCAATTTCCTTATCTTTGAAGTGTAGATAATAATAATATTGCAGGCTTACATTCTCTTATCCAAAACCTCAGGGAAAGACAGATTTCAAAATTTAGCATTTTTCAGATTTTAGATAATTTTTTTCTAGAAAGTTAATTATATACCTCCCTCCTCAGGAGATAGAGCACCCTGTAATCATCACAGTCTATTTCTGTAGCAAACGGATGAATATTCACACAAAGTAGCATAATAAATAAGTCTTTTATGGCCTCAGATCAGTTCTGGTCATGTTTTGTCCCAAATAGGTTTGCCAGAAGCTTGTGGGAAAAGTTACTTTGTTTTGTTTCTAAGCTCACTGGGTATCAGAATTGTTGGTAAGGGGTTGGTTATAAAATTGCATTTCATGCACACAGGGATAAATATATTAAATTAGGTTTTTCATGTAGAGTGCTTAGCAGAATGTGTAAGGCCTGTAAGCTACTAACAATGATTCGTAGTAGTATTTCCTAGAGATCCTGGTGAGAAAGCTGCATAAGTTGGTCTGCAGCTGTTCTCCGGTGTCTCTGCTCAGTATCACACTTTCCTCAGATGATCCCAGTCTCATGGCTCCATCAGCCATCAACCAAAACAAACACGGACCCTCAGTTGGCTTTGTGAGTCTGTACTCCCTAATGTGATAAAGTGAAAATAAATAAGGCCCTATGCAAATTCGATTAAAATCCAATCAAGGAAAATAAACTGCAGACGTCTCTTCTCTGTCAGTTCGGTGTCACTGGAATATTTTCTTTTGGTCTTAAAACAAAAACAAGAACCAAACAAAATAACAATTAAAAAAAAAAAAAAAGACTGTTTATTTTTTCTCGAGTGCCTGCCAGACTGGCATTGGAGCATTTGATCCGCTAAATAACTATTTGAACAAGAGCAAAGAAAAAGTAAACAGGAAGGTGAAGGGCACACAGGCTGTATATCATCGGGCTCTTGTTTCTCATTCGGGAATCATATTGTGTGGTGAGCTCACTTTTCTTTCAGATAATAGTAAAACGGTATTTTGAGTCTCTTTGGAAATGGTGGTCCATTTTTGTATCCGATTCTATCAGCCGTGATGGAAAAGAAAGTTCCTTTGAATGTCAAGACAAAAAATTAAGAGCACATCCTGACCTGGTCTCCCTGGGTGAAGTAAATATTGAATGAGTTCACGGGTAGTGGCATCTTCATCTAGGAGAGGCTTTTGTCCTGTTTCCCCAGAGTTTAGCTTGATACCCATTTTTGTGTGATTTCTCCAGCTAGTGGACAAGCAGGTATCCAGGGTTGAGAAATCGGAGTGGGAATTGTGCCCTGCAGAACTTCGGAGAAACATCCTGCCTGAGTTCAGGGTGCTAGAACAGAACACCAGAGACTGGGGGGAGGGGCTTAAACAACAAACGTTTATCTTTCACAGTTCCGGAGGCTGGAAGTCCAAGATCAGGGTGCTAGCAGGGTTTTTATGCTTGAAGAAGGCCCTCTTCCTGATTGACAGATGACTGTCTTCTTGTTGTGAGAGAGCAGAGAAAAAGGGCTAGCTCTCTTCTTCTAAGGACACTAATCCCATTAGGGGGCTCTAACTTTATGACCTAATTACATCCCAAAGCCCCACCTGCAGGTATCACCACATGTGAACTTCGGGGGGATACAAACGTGCAATCCATAACACATCCCAGTTAGCTGGGATGCAAAGAGCTTATACATTATGATGCTTCTGCCAGACTAGAAAGTCCAGGCAGACAGTCCAGTTCAGGTCGGTCACTTCAGAGTTTTAAAGATACAGCCACACTATGGCCCAGAAATGCTGCTGGCCCAGTTGTATTCTCCATCCTAGACCGAATATCCACTCAGGACAAACTGACCACTCAGGTCTCACTAAATGGATCAGAAACATCACAGCTTGCCTTATCCTGATGTTTCAAACTCGTGGGTGACAAGCTGGACACAACCACCTCTGCAAACCTCAGTTGACAGTACTGACGCTCTATTTCAGCCACGTGAACAACTGAAACACGCACTATCCCAGACATTCCAGTGATGCGGGGCTCATCTCATTCTTACCACCCAAGGTAAAATTATGTTAGGTATTCATCACTCAGGCCCCCAGATCACCCCCTCACCCCTGCTCACTATCTCACCTCAGGACTCCAGAAAGACCTCTGCTTCTCTAGCCGAAGGTGTTCCCCACAAGGGAAGGGATTGAGATAAGAAAACTAGGAGTTCCCTGTGGCTGTCTGCTCCCGTATATTTACAAGCCCCAAGACAGCTGAGGTAGCAGAACAAAATGCATCCATTTATTTATAAGACTTATATGAGCTTCTTGGTCTGTCTCAGGGACAGATGTGGACCAGGCCTTGTACTTCGTTTTAAGGATTTGATCATTGACCACGTTAAGTGTTGTGTCTGGGAAGAATGAGAGCATTAATTATGTTTATAATGAAATATGAATTAATAAAATGGTAATATTTTAATAACTTCACGGATGCCTTATGTTGTGCTGAGTAGAGCTAGTTGAATTTAATAACGTAATATGGGTAAATAAATTAGAAAGGCA
Organism: Ursus maritimus; assembly: GCF_017311325.1. Lineage (NCBI taxonomy): Eukaryota > Metazoa > Chordata > Mammalia > Carnivora > Ursidae > Ursus > Ursus maritimus. The sequence continues at coordinate 36,408,090 of NW_024424453.1, forward strand.
AACAGAAAACACAAGAATTTGTTTAGTAGTTGGCTTCTGTTCTACCCAAATCATTAAATTACTTGCCCCAGTTCACCAACGAGCTTCTTCTATGTAAACATATTCTTTGTCAAAGCAAATGGTCTGCCAGAACATGAACAGTTATAAATCTGTTTAGCCAAAAGCCCCTGTGAGGGTTTAACAACTACTTTCTCTGACTGTTTGTGGAAGTGGGTAGAATAATCATCTTTCAGTCCTCAAACAAAGTTCGGATTTGATACTGAGGGTAGGAGGGAGGAGATTTTGCCCTCAGAGGACATCTGGTAGTGTCTGGAGACCTGTTTTGTCTGTCACAGTCGGGATGGGAGGAAGGTGCTCCTGGCGTCATACAATGTAGAGGACACCCCACCTAACAATTACCTGGCCTGAGTGTCAATAGTGCAAGGTTGAGAATCTCTGGTGTAGATAATGAAACAAACCCTGTAAAATTTCCATGGCTGGTCTGTAAACAAACCATCTGACAATGCAGTGGTCTCCATCTAATACATGGCCTGGAGTAACTCTTCTTTTTTGCAGAGATGGAAAAGAGACACAAAAGAAAATACAATACCAAGAGATGTGCTAAGGAGTTAGCAAACCATCTCTTAGCAATTCACGTTACAGCTCTCTGAGTCAGGAGATGTTAATGCCCCCTTCATCCAAATGAAGAAGGGGAGGCTCAGTAAGAGTAAGAGAGTTGTGTGCAATTGGTCAGTCCTGCTTTTGAAGATCATGCCTTTGTCTACTCCACTGCATTGCTGTCCAGTATTGGGGAGGACAGAATCCTGGGCTCTGGTAAGATTCATGGTTGGGGTGCTCCAGTTCCCAAAGCAGAGAAGTATTTCTGATGGTCTGTGGGATCGTGAGTACTTACTTTTGTTAATGAGGGGAAGGCAGCAGTGACCTATCGCTCTCTGGAAAACTCTGCCTCACAGCCAACATTGCGGAAGAGCACCCTTTTGCCGTTCCTGCATTCAGGTAGGGTGTGCGTACGGAGCAGTACAGTACAGGGTGCCATAAAACCAGCTTTAATTCTAACTCTCCTCCTTATTTGACCCTGGAATCATGACATTTGACCTATTATAGTTGAATTTTCTTTTATTTATAACTATGGTGATTATAGTTCCTGCTTCTATAGGTGTGTGCTGGGAGTTAATAATTCGTATTTCTAACACCTACCCAGGTGGTAGTGGTGCCGCTATCTGGGGGACTCAGCTTTGAAAGCCATAGGACATGAGGACTTAATTCTACCACAGAAACTTAGTTGAGCTCCATAATATTTAGCTGTGTTTTTCTTCAGTAATTTTCCATCAATCTTACTTTATATGTAATGCCTCCTTGATGAATTTGGTAAAATACATTATCCCATAAAGATACTTTGGTTCATATGTGTGAGATGGCTTTGAGTCTTGGGGCTGACACTGATTTGTCTGCATGAGGCTGCATATTTTAGCTTTAGAGTATTTCTCTCTTGTGGTGTTCATTACCACTATGGAGTTCTGTATGGTCTCTTTGCCAGGCCACCTGCATCTTTTTCACACTGATTGAGGCTGACTATGGAGTGTCCTTGTATCAGTTGTCCAATTTGCCTTCAACACACTACGCCCAGGAGCCAAAAAGCAGGAAGTACAGAAGGCCCAGTCACACTTCAGTGCCATATATGTCTTTAGCATTACTCACCACCTGTTTTCCAGAGAGGAAACAAATTCCTCTTCTGTTTTCACTGATAATCCCTGAGTAGGGAGAGAAAGACCCATGCCAGAGTGACTTCCCCTTAGCAGCTTCTTTGAAAAGGGTCTAACTCACTGTATCTTTTCATCATAAAAACTCACTACTCACGTGACTGCTGTGAGTGTAAGAGAGGGAGGGCAAGGCTGAGAGCCACTGCTAAGAATACTCAACCTCTATTTTTATTTTTTCTTGTCATTCACCCACTCGTCCTAGGTCCAGTAGAAATTCCATCAATTAAGATGTAACCAGAAAAATAAAACCACCATGCCAAATTGTTCAGGAGAAGGAATGCAGTATGGGGAATTATAACAGGGTGTTTGAAAAAGGCACACAGGGGAATTAAAGGAAACCCAGAAAATAGCAATTCCCAGAAAATAGCAATTCTTCAACTTCAGGGCTGAGGGGCAGGTGGTTTAATCATGGGTTAGAGGGACTTGGCAGAAGCTGCGGCTATGGTGGGCAGGTCTGATGGGAGCTGAAACAATAGTGAAGTCACAGGGACTACTGCTCAAAGAACAAAAGCACTGAATAAGAGGAGGAGAAATATCCTGGCTTCTCTCTTGGTTTTATCTTCCCTCCTGTCATCCACTAGTGAGTACTTCCCATTGGCCCAGCCTGAGAAAAAGAGGGGCTTGGGAAACGTAGTTGGCAGGGTCAGGCCTCTTCAGTGCAAAGCGAGGGGAGGACCATGATGGATCCAAATGAAAACCTGCGTATGTCACAGCAGCCCAGCCCAGCCCAGCCTTATATGTACCCACGTTAAAGTAGCATTTGTTGTCAGGTTTTCGTTCAGCCTTGTTTAATTGTATTTGTTTTAAGCTGATAATTCTTTATCCAGGAGACACTGGAATGGGGAAAGTACCAAGAGCACTGGGATGTTTCCACACTTCAGAAATGTTTTAGACTCAACCACCCAAAACCAGATCTAGTGCTAACCTTGGAGTTTTTCTTGGTGAGCTGGTCTTTGATGTGGAGCCTCCTAGCAGTTCCTGTGAAAGGTGCCACTTGGATACCAATTATGTTGTCATTGCTGTTATTACTTTGGAAGAAGGAGTCAATTTGCCTTTTGTTTGCCCTAAGAAGTGCCAGCCAGGTCAAGTCGGTCACCACTTTGTGTTATTTTGTTTGAAAAAGGCTGTTTATGATGCAAAACAATGAGCACTTCTAATTTCAGCATCTCATTGTCCTAAGGTGTCTGTGCCTATCTAGGGTCATGTCATTTAGGCATTTAAGGCTGGCTTTCAGCTTTTGAAAGGGCTGGGCAACTTGCTTTATTCATATGAAGACACATTAAAAGCAAGAAGAATCAAGGGGACAACTATGTTTGGGTTCTGGCAGATCCTAGAGTCATCCATTTTGGACTTAGGGAAAAGCCAACCCGGTTTTGTTGTTTTCTAGGCAATCACTGGCAGCACGATGGTAAATGGATGGAAAAATGTCACTGCAAAAACAAAAGAGTAAAAGTCGAATTTTAGGTTGTTGAATTATAGTTTTAGGATGAATGCTGTAGCTAAAACATTTATTCTTGTTTGTATTACCATGTTCATCTAGGTCAAAGGCCCACTTTTTATTCTCAACATAACATTTTTAAGAGACTATATTTGGCAGATTTAGAGGAAGGTTATTTTAAGTTGAGATAACCTGCAATTTGGAGAATGCACTGTTAGAATAAGAAAAAAACACACAAACACAAAGGTCCTAAAGTCAAGTACAAACTCTTGATGTCTCAAGTTCAGTCTAGCATTGCATTTTACGTGCCATTTAGAGAGAACAAGTTCCTGTATTTGAACCTCAATTCCACAAAGACGTGCAAGGCATTATTCTGCTTTTTATCATTTTTTTTGTGTGTTTTCTTACTCTAAAGAAAGATAAGGCTCTGCCTGGTTTGGGCCCAAGGCCCCAGACTGCTCAAAGTATACAGAGCATGGCTGGGTCGCTTAGGACATAGGCTTGATGTCAGGAGTCCTGTTGTCTCTGCTGGATCATGAGAAGTCATCTTGGATTTGGGCTTCTGGGTCTTCTGGAGAGTGCTGTACTTTTTTTGCCACATGCGGTTGAATCAGTGAAACCATCTTCACCAATGTCGGATACTCTTATTTTTATTAGTGGTAATCCTCTGAGGTTGAGAATGTTCTGCTTTGGGAATATTTGGAAAATAATTGACTGGTTCACAGGAGAATGCAAATTAAAAGGCTTCATTCTGCAGAAAAACTCAGTTCACCCAATAGTTCTTGAGGTTTTTTTTCTTTTTTCTTTTTTTGGTCAGAGTGACCATCCTGGTTTAGACATCTCTAAGACATCTCTGGTTGGCCAAGACCTTGCTGGCTCTGACTCTGCTGTATCAGACCTAATGCAGAGCTTATGTTATATTGAGCTATGAGGCTCAAACTTACTTTAAGTCTATTTAGCCTTTAACTTTCATTTGTTCATTAATCCAGGCATTCTTCTGCTTATTTATGCACTAATTCATTTAACATATTCATTAAACCCCATTAATTGCCAACTTCTCAAGGAGACACTGGGCCTAGACTCTCAGTATACCTTGCTTTTCAAACAAAGCTAAACACTCAAACAGAGACAGTGGCTAGAACATCAAGGATGACAAAGATGGCAGGTGATTCCAGAAAGAAAGGCAGAGGACAGTATAGTTCTTGTTGGGGATTTGGGCTATTCATCTTAAAACGAACTGGAGATCATTGTGTGATTTAAGCCAGGAGTTGTGTTTTCTTACTTTGAAGAAAGGTAAGGCTCTGCATGGTTTGAGCGCAAGGCCCCATGCTGCTCAAAGTATACTGAACGTGGCTGGGTCACTTAGGATATAGTTTAGTGTGGGAATAAGTTTAGTGTGGGAATAAGCAATCAAGGTATCATGTTTAGATCTATGTTCCAAAGGATTATTCTGACTGTAGCATAGGTTGGCTGCACCAATGTGATTGCTAGAGCAGTAGTAGCAGATGAGAACTTGGGTAACTTGGAGTGGGTTAAAATAAACATGGGTTAAATATGGTGAAGTGGGAAGAGGACAGAAGTAAGGATGCTTGATGGTGCCATTAACTAGGACAGAGAATCCAGGAAAGGGATTAGTGCTGTCTTGCTCGTCTGCCTCCCCTTTGTTCATACAGTATATCCAGCATAGCAGCATATCCATCCACTTGTGTTCATTAGAGAACATTCCAAACATAAGTGTAATGACCACTGATACACCATACAATTGAGACTAACTTGTTCCATTGGTATTGGCGCTGCTGCTAGAAAAGAGTTCAGTTATTAAAACTTATCTGAGTAACGTAGTGGAAAGAGCATGAGCTTTGTAATTAGATACACCTGGTTCTAAGTCTTGGTTTACCACCTCTGAGTTTTGAAGGAATGGACAACATTTTTTCAGTCTCTCAGTCTTGGTGCTGTTGACATTTTGGGCAGGATAATTTTTGGATGTGGGGGGGTGCCCTGTGCTGTTTGGATGTTACGCAGCACCCCTGCCTTCTGACCACAAGATATTGGTAGCCCTGCTCCTTTGTCATAACAATCAAAAATGTCTCCAGATGTTGTCCAGTGGCCCCCAGGAGGCAAAATTTACTCTGGTTGAGAACTCCTTTACCTTCTTTGAGTCATAACTAGATTATTTGTAAAATAGCCATGATCTATTTACCTTCTTGGCTGATATTTACTTAGTGCATATAAAATCAGAAATATATAATTAGATACGAATATTTAGAATAATCAACTAACAACAAACCGTAAGTTTTAAAAGCTGACAATGTCATTAACAACACAATATTTCGGTGTGTGGATGGCTCAGTTGGTTGAGCGTCCCAACTCTTGATTTCGGCTCAGGTCATGATCTCAGGGTCCTGGGATCGAGCCCCACTTCAGGTTCGCCACTCAGTAGTGAGTCTGCTTGGGGATTCTCCCTCTCCCCCACTTGTGTTTGCTCTCTCTCTCAAATAAATAGATAAATCTTTAAAAAATATATGTATCAAAATATTTTACTTTGCTAATTCGCTTTCCAGAGATGCACAAGTGAACAGCTCTGAAACTCCATGACCATCACAGAAGGCAGGCCTCCAAACAGAAATGCGTCAGGGGTGCCTGGCTGGCTCGGTCAGTAGAGCATGCAACTCGTGATCAAAGGGTTGTGAATTTAAGCCCCTTGTTGGATGTAGAGTTTATTTCAAAATACATGCATACATATATACGTACGGAATGCATCATTTAAAATATAGAAATGGAATTAGAACAAAAGTTACTGACTCCAAGCCCCGCATGGGTTCTCCCTTGCAGGATCCACTCTTGAATTTACTTTGAGGTCAAATGTTCTTCTGTTCTATTTCTCCATACTGCGTGCTATAAACATCCACGACAAGTCTTCATTATTACAAGTAGTTACCATCTACTAGAAGAGAATAAAATTTCTGTCTGTCATCCAGTCTGTTTTTGAAAAAAAACCTTTTGTTACTTTAACACCCTACTTAATTATCAAGAGACAGTGCAGGCTCACCTTCAAAGCCTGTTGATTGGGGGGATTGACGGTTCAGTGACTGAGTAAGCAAGGACCAGCCTGCAAATATTCTGGGCCTCACTCTACAATTTAACACTGATCTTATCACCTTAGAAACTGCTTCCTCTGTGACCTCTTCATGGGATTCATTGACGAAATAATTACCTGTTCTGAAATCTGGTGAATTAGCATGGGTATCCAAAGATCCATTAAGAGTTTATGGTTTCAAGTTTAGGCAGCCACTGGCTACTGAGGGAAAGGGAGCAGGTTTCACCCCAAAATATGTCTTTTTGGCATAAGGATTATTTTGAGCTAAAGCTAGTCAAAACCCAGTGTTTGAGGAAAAGCTCTTTACTTGCCCCTCAAGTGCCTCAATTTACATTGGAAAGGGGGCCTGTGCCAGGAAGACAGCTATTATTGGAAGATAGCTTTTACCTAAGAAACTTAACTGTGTAACGGTTAAGGGAACTGTTACGGGAACCTGTGGTTTCCACATGTCTCCACTCTCACCTTCCTGTGAATGGTCTTCCTTCTCTTTGTATCCTCAGACTTCTACACCTCTCCTTAGATCAGCATGTTATATAAGCCTCAATTATCTGGCTACCCTCTGGGTCTCAGATTTTTATGGGGCTGCCGTTTGTACAAAATTTGTTTTTCTCTCATTAATCTGCATTATGTCAATTTAACTATTAGACCAGCCAAAGAATCTAGAAGGGAAGGAAGAAAATTTTTTCCTTTCCTACCGTCAGTGACCATGAAGGGACAAACTTTATTGTCTGGACACTTGTTCCTGGGGCTGTTGTAGCTGAGAAGTCCTGGGTCCAGTGGAAAGTAGAGTGGCGAGAGTCCCTTTTTGTTTTCTATGTTTTTTCCTAAGGATTTTATTTGTCAGAGAGAGAGAGTATACAAGCAGGGCGAGCTGCAGGCAGAGGGAGAAGCAGGCTCCCCACGGAGCAAGCAGCCAGATGTAGGACTTGATCCCAGGACCCTGAGATCATTACCTGAGTCGAAGGCAGAAGCTTAACCAACTGAGCCACCCAGGCATCACTTCTTTTCTACTTAAAAATTTTTTTTAATTTAAATTCAACTTAGTTATCATATAGTGTATTAGTTTCAGGGATAGAATTTAGTGATTCATCAGTTGCATATAACACACAGCGCTCATTCCATCAAGTGATTCCTTAATACCCATCACCCAGTTACCCCATCCCCTGACCTGTCTCTCCTCCAGCAACCCTCAGTTTGTTTCCTGTAGTTAAGAGTCTCTTATGGTTTGCCTCCCTGTTTTTATCTTATTTTTTCCTCCCCTTCCGCTATGTTCATCTGTTTTGTTTCTTAAATTCCACAGATGAGTGACATCATATGGTATTTGTCTTTCTCTGACTGACTGACTTTGCTTATCATAATACCCTCTAATTACATCCATCTTGTTGCAAATGGCAAGATTTCATTCTTTTTGATGACTAATATTCCAGTGTGTGTGTGTATAAAAACCACATCTTCTCTTTACTAAATATAGATTTTAGAATAGCAGGAAGAAATATTTGTGGAACTAGTTCCTTGAGTATAGCAACTGCAATAAAGATTTGCTATGAGTACTCTTGATTTCTGTTGGTCCTTTTTCTTCCAGAGATGGTCACTGTTTTGTCTCTGTTGTGTCATTTGTCACCAGGGAAAAACCATAGGGTGGAATGCAGGCATAGGACCTGTGAACCTGCTGTTTGAGTTAGCCTCACAGACTGATGGGTTTATGGTTCTTAGGAGACTGGTGGCTGTTTAGACTAACTTTGCTGTGAGTTAATATGCATATATGTTAAAGGCTGTGGCTAAGGGACATCTTGGAAGCCAAAGCTGCAAAATTGGTGGGCATGGTTGGAGCATTAAAGTTATTAGAGTGCTTGCCACCTAACTCAGAGACAACTCCCATGTTAGAAGTTGGTCATGGGTTAGATTGACGCTAGGTCATTTGCCAACCTCAAGAAAACTGTGCGACAAGATATTCTGTAAAACCACATAATCCCTAACGCAGAAGCACATCTGTCTTTGGTATTAGTTTGGCTCTGAGAGACCCGAAGCTTAGCTAAAGCTGTTAATGCGCATGTGAGGAAACTGGGGATGAGATTTCATTTTATCTTCTGTCTTGAGAGCTGAGCTTTGTGACCCATGAGAACATTCTCTCTGGTTTCCACCAGCTGGAAGATACACAGAACTGGCGAGTGTCTTGGTGGCCACTCAAACAGACACAAAGTCACAAACAGCAGTCTCATTATCTAAATGTGATAGCTTTCAGTTGTCTTAAGGGGTCCCCACTAAGAAGTTTTTGTCATTTCAACCTTTTTTGTCTCGTTAGTGCTGGAAAAGTCTCATTCCAGTAGTTCCTGCCTGGGCTCATAGGTTAGCGGGCTATGCCTGGAGATGTCCTACATTCTGGTGGTAAACTGGAGACTCTTTTCATTGCACCGTTCTTACCGCCTGCAGTAACAAAGGAGTTTGCTTTCTTAGGCTAATTCTGGGACCACAGTGAAGTTTTTAGATCTTATGAGGACTACATCTTTTGTACTCTTTTGGGATGCCTATGACACCCATGGTTAAGCCATAAAAAGGCTTATTGAGTCACCATTGAGATAAATATTACAATCCTACTCATCAATGGTGAGATGATGGATCATTTGAATTGGACAGACTTCTATAATGGAATTTTTTTTAAAGAACTCTCATCCTTAACAATTGTCTTATTGGTACCTATGGAAAGACAACATTGAAAAGAGGACATGAAGTTAGTATAGCAGCTAGTCTTATGGACTCCCTTAAAAAGATGAAATTACAAAGCTCTTTTGGCTTTACTGTGAGAAGATTTACCACATTTTAGAGAAGAGTTAGAAAGATCAGTGGTCCTTCACAATCTCTCTCACTCACAATCTCATTTGATTGACTACTAAGGGGAGTTCTTCCCACCCATAATTACACTGTAACTATCAGATAAACCAGACAGTCTGAGGAAAATGCCCCCTCACGGAAGAAATGGAGGATGATAATTTTTCCTTGGCTCTTCTATAAGCAATCAGCTGAAGGCCAATATTCGGGGGTTGATAGAAGCAGTAGTAGAGGTTCTTCTCCTTAAGGTGAATTGGTCCAAGGTTGAATTGTGCACTCAGAAAGCCTTTGTTGAACACTTCACACAGATTTTTTTTTTTTTAAGGACATATTGCATTAAACCCTGAAGCTCTAGAAGTCTTTTGATTCCCATCTTCGTTGGAAATTTCCCGATAAAGAGAAGCAAGTTGGAAAGGTGGGTCAGTCCTTTGATATTCAGGCTGTACTTAATACAGTTCTCTGGGGAGTTGGAAACAGCATCTTTGTCTTTTAAATCTCCACAAAACCATAAATACAGCTCTACAAGCAGCAATTCAAATACCAACTATCTTTAAAATCTCTAAACCTCCCCTACTCATCTCAAAATGCTTGTAGACATTGTAAAAGATCAGAACACTGGAAACAGAATTGTCTTGTCCTTAAGGAAAGGAAAAATTTAAATAGTAATTATTTTATACCTCTGATAATAGGTAAATATACCCCAAAACTCCTTGGAGGAAATTTGGATACTTTCACTATGCCTTTGTGATGTATATCTCCTAATTCCATCTTCTCTAGGCCATTCTTTGAAATGCAAACTTTAGGGGGTATATTTCTCCTCAGGGGAGGGAAAGGAAAGTATTTGGAAACTGGGCTAGTGAAAAATCTTGAATGACTTTTTCACAGATGTTAGTAGAAAAAGCTGTAACTATCTAAGCAGGTAAGCTTGATTTAGTCCATCTTCCAGAAACACAGTTTGGAATTAATTGCTCTTTTATAAATGAGTGAATTTTGCATAATCATACCTGTCTCATGGCTTAAATTTTAAGACTAAAGCTATAATATCTGTGTCTGTCTGTATGTTTATGTGTGTTCATATATGTATTTTCTAGATTTGTGATTTTTTTGTCTCCAGATGGTATTGCTAAAATTAACTCGTAAAGCACCCTTTTTAATTGGCTTAAAATTGAACACTTATAAATTAAGTATTCCTGAAGTTCTCAGAAATTTAACAGAAACTAACCCAAGTATATTTCAGGTTCACATGATCTGGAAGAATATTTGGTATTAAAGCTACTCTAAGTTCATTGGTTTAATTTAAAAAGTCATCTTTTTAGAGTTATCAATGTTGAATATAATGTGGACATACTTTTATTCTGCCTGGTTTGCTAGTCAAATAAGTTCATGTTACATCTCTTACAAACATTTTTCAGCAAGAAAAATAATTTGAAATGATGGCTGACTTTGTCTAATGTCTCATGAAGTTGTCATGAGTAATCTAAACATAATTGTTGGAAGCAAATTATTTTGATAGATGTAAGTGGGATAAGAGTTTTTAGGTAAACTTTTTAGCGATAATTATATTTTATGGTATGTGTACTTAAAAATAGCTTCCAAAATCTTTTTGGTAATTTTAAACTTCAGAGTTTTGTTAAGTTACATGATGGAATTAACACAAGCGTATTTATGAAATTTTATATGGTGAGAGACTTGGTTACCATAGAAATTACCTCTCTTTTGTGTGTGTGTGTGTGTGTGTGTGTGTGTATATATATATATACACACACAAAATTTCATATATATATATATATATATGAAATTGTGCTTGTAGAGTTTTCTCCTTTAGGAGAACTTTCTCCTTTTGAAACAATTAGATTTATGATAGCCTATTGTATTAAAAACTTGTTTTAGCTTGATAGGATTTATAGGGACTTTAACTTCTATTGTTATTTTAACTTCAAATAACAATAATAATAGCAACTGTGTTGGTTTGCTAGGGTTGCTGTACAAAATACTGCAGACTGTGTAAACAGCAGAAATTTATTTTCTCACAGTTCTGGTGGCTGGGAGTCCAAGATCAAGTTGCCAGCAGGGTTGGTTTCCTCTTTGGCCCCTCTCCTTGGCTTGCAGATAATTGCCCTCTTGTTGCTATTCAAAGGGTGGTCTGTGCGTGCAGACCTCTGGTGCCTCTCCATGTCCTAATCTCCTCCTTTTACAAAGACCCCAGTCAGATTGGATTAGGACCCACCCCGATGGTCTCATTGTGACTTAATTGCCCATTTAAGGGCTCTATGTCCAAACATAGTCACATTTTGAGGTACTAGGGTTTAGGGCTTCAACATATAAATTTGGGGGTACACAATTCAGCCCATAACAGCTGCCCTTTATATTTAGATGGAAACTTACTGTTTATAAATCATTTTAACATATCACTAGACTAAACATCCTTAAACTTTCAGTAATCTTGACAAGAAGTAATTCCATTTTCCACGCATAGCCTGGGAAAAACAAATGATTCACATTCATGATTTAATAGAATATAGGTCCAAACATGTGTCACGGAGCTTATCCGTTAAGTGTAGTATAGTCACTGGTTAGTGCATCCCGGGAAGTTGCTTGTTACTTTGAACACAAGTTTTTCACGATGAAGGAAGACTATTTTTTTGGTTTGTGTTGCTTTGTGAGAAAGACAGATTTTGGTCATGACATATGAGCAACTATATAACTTTTAAAGAAATAATATAGTAATAATAATAATAATTAAAAAGTCAGATTCTGAGCTGTTTAGGGTAAGCTAAAAGCTCACTGTGTGCCTGACTTCAAGGACAGATGTCCCTTACAATCTGGACTCTCTCTGAATATTTAATATAATAACTGGTAAAAAAATTTTTACCGGGAATTCACTACACAAAATAATTTCTTGTAACAAATATACATGTGTATCCTACTAAAGTCATTTAAGTTACACGTGAGTTCCAGATGAGAGGATGTAGAGTGCATTGAAGTCTTAATTTAGCTGTTTTTTTCAAAGGACTTAATATCGTACTCTTGTTGTTCAATGTACTATATGTTGTAACTATTATTCTCCAATATTCATGTGACTATATCTNNNNGATCAGGTAGAAATGCTCTTGAAGAAAGTAGGTGAGCTTAAAGACCTTAGAATAGCCCCCAGATTAAAAAGGAAATGGAAAATAAGAGCTATTGGGAGACGTTTGAATCTAAAAGTGATTGAACCCAAATAAAAAATCTCTGGTCTTGCTAAGGACCTGGGATTTAGTGAACAGTGAAAGTGCTGAAGAACTGTTAACATCAAATAGTGAAGGAACTACTCTTTAGAAAATCCATCAATTTGATGGGTTCATCATTCCTCCAAGGAAGATGAAGAGCAATCTTGATTCAACTGTAAAGACTCAAAATAAATTTTAGGAAGGTTATATAAAATAGTTTTTGTTGCAAGTGAGTGTGATTGTGTCCTGATTAAAAACAACATATCAAAAAAGTTGCAATTATTGTGTATTATCAGTAGAAAATGGAGCCCAAACATGTCTGCTTTGAAGGTTTTGTTGGTGTGTCTTTAGCCTGTTGCTTTGTCCATTCATTTCCAGAGTCCCAAGAACCAAGGGAGAGAAGATTGCCTCTTATTCCCTTAGATTCAGAAAGTTGCCAATTTACTGTTTTACTGAGTTCTGTAGCAGCTCACTTTTACTCACCTCCATCCCCAACAAATAGCAAGTGTGACCACAGCAGCTTCCAGGCGCCTCTTCTTGCCACCAAACTTTACTAGAGAAACTCTTCCACTTACAGGTAACCATTAAAAAGCGCTTTACTAAGAGTGATTTTCAACCATTGGTTACCTGTAACATTGTCTCACCATTTGTATTATATTGCATTTCCACTGAAGTATAACTAGAAAATATATGTTTACCTGATACTGTGTGGTATCCAGTTGTCTTAGTGCTAAGTAATTAGGAATTGATATTACTTCTGCATCTCCAGTGTTTAAATATTCTAGGAGCTCATGTTTTGGATGGATGCATGGATGGATGGATGATAGAACGAAAAAAAAAAAAAAAGCTATCTCTAACATTGCCAAGTTCTAGGCTACCTGGGAACTTGATCATTGTGTGAAATTTTTTTTCTATGAAGAAATGTATTTGGAGTTACAAATAACTTTCACCTAAACTTTTGGAACACAAAACTGGTGTACGGCCCTATTCCACATCACAGTATTCCTGGTAGAGTTTTCTAGGATTCCTTTGTTGAGACCTGACTTATATTTTCTCTTCCTACCTGATTTGTAATTACTCATCTCAGGACCTTGCACTTCAGGAACAGGCTTACTTTTACTCTCCAGCTGAAACTACTCCTTCTGGGACTATGCCTAATGTGCTACCCTACATGCCAAAGAATCAACTAGGCATGGTCTAAGAGAAGAGTCATAGGCAATTATGTGATGCACAGATGGCTTTGGAGGATGACAGCAGAGGCTTTATTTCACCCCACAGACTTAGCAACTTATGCTGCGGCTCCAGCCCCATCACTCAGTAGACACACAGTTCCCTCTCACTATAATGAGGACAGCTTATAATGAGGCTTCTCCTTTGCCCCTGGTGCCAACATTATGGTGGGGTATCACTTCATTTCTGTGTGCTCTGTCCTCTGGAGAATTTTTCAGGTGCAGCCTAACTAGGAGGGTGTCTTCTCATTACTGTCATTGCTACATCTGATAAGTTCTTGCCTTCCTGTTAGGGTTGAAGGTAGAAATTGTCACTCAGATTTGTAGTACAGTATAAAACATTTTCAAAGCTTTCTTGGAAAGGCTAATGGATGGAATTTCTCAGGAAGGTATGCGGGAATGTTGACTTATTTCTACTCCTCTATTTTTGTTTGGTTTCTTAGAAAGGAAAGCTATCAGATGAGGGTCCTTTACCAAGGCCACAACAAAATTAAGTACTTCGAATATGTGCTACAATTTTATTTTCTTATTTGCCTTTCTCTTTCCTTTTCATGGCCTTGGAAATTATTTTTCATTTTAAATTACTCAAGCAAAATTGTGTGTTTCTATCCATTTCATTTCTGTTGATCATTTCTATTGACCAAGAAGCTTGAGAAGCAAATAGAAATTCATAGTTTTTATTTAATAGAAGAGGAAGTAAGGACAAATTGGACACAAATAGCTTCTTACAACCTCACCATATATTTTGAAACTGTCCATCCAGAAAAAACTTAGAAATCTCTATAGAAATTATGAACTCAGCAATGATTACCAAAAGTTGCTTACATCACAAAAAGAAAAGGAGCCAGACATTATATGCCTCTAGGGAGAAGAGCACAATACTACCTAAAATACTTTTTTACCAAAAAATTAGATCTGATTTTGATCAAACCTACATTTAACTAGCCTTTTCCAGGAAATGCAGGGACAAAGGGACCTGTTAACACTACAGGAAGGCAATCAGCAAAATCTGGAGCTTGTTTATCCAACAAATAAATTGCAAGGGGAAACAAAAATGTTGGAGGGAAATTCACAGATTTAAAAAGACTTAAGAAACTCATCAGCAGTCTACCCTTGACTAGATCCTGGGAGAGAAAAATTTGGAAATATTGCTCCAATTCTTTATTCAACTGATGAAGGAATGCAGTCTTAGAAAGGTTAACTAACTCAGCCAAGGTCATACAGCTACAAGAACCCTAACTGTCAAAGCTCTGGTTTTCTGATGTCATAGGTCTTAATAGCAGTATGGAGTATCTTAAAATATACATGTTGGCCATGATATCAGACTTAACTAGAGCTCAATAGAAAGTAAGAAATAAAATTCTACTTGGTCATATAAGCAGGTAGTAGTATTTATTTGTCTTAATCAGAATTTTATTATTGGTCATATGTAACAATTGTTATATCCTATCATATTCCACGTTTGAAAAAAGGAACTCAAGTAAAATGGAAACAAAACCTCTCAGAATTCTTTTCCTCAAAGATTAAATTTACTCTTTCCAGGTGCATGACATTAACTAGGGAGGATATACATGTAATGCTGAATTTTCCTTTGAACCAAAATATATAGCAAATCATAAAATGCATAACCAAAACCAAAATAACTTCATTTGATTAGCATTCTAGTTCATGAGCTAGAATTAATATGGACCAGAACTTTCCTAATCCCTTTTCATATACATATTTGAAAGTAGATGTCATAGTTTACTGTGTAAGGAGACAAATTTTCTCTGCATTTAACTGAATTAGGATTGAAATCTCTTATGAAAGATCTCATTCTTCATACCTTGCATGAAAGTAAGCAATACAAGAAAGTCACTCCTGGCAAAGAAAACATACTCAGGGAAAGATACTGTGTGAGAATCTTCTTCCTCTTCTTCTTCTTTCTTCTTAAAATATATTTCTGCATTTATACTTATCCCACGTGTGTAAACCATGGAAAGAGTTAAGACATGAGAAGATTCAAAGTATGAATGGAGGAAAGATTTTGAATGCTTTATCACGTAGGCAGAAAAGAATATATAGTTCACAAATATGTGAAAGTTAGGACAGGGGTGCCTGGCTGGCTCAGTCTTAAGGGCATGTAGCTAGCTCTTGATCTGGGGACTGTAAGTTTGAACCCCATACTGGGTGTAGAGATTACTAAAAAAAAAATACATAAACTTAAAAAAAAAAATAAAAGGACATTTTTTTCACCACTTCTTTCCCATTATTGAAATTCTTAACTTTTGAACTTGATGACATATCCATGACTGTATTCCAGTCATATATTGAAAATAAAATGATGATGCCGGTGGAGTAGTTCAAACACAAGGCGTATCTGTCTATCACCTATGGTAAAAGAAGTAATTGCTGGTAGATAGTACATAGCCTCTGGAATATAAAGATGCAAGTCAATTGTTGAACAATTTGGTTTATCTTAATTTGTTTTCTTTTGTTTTTGGTATTGCAATCAGAAAATCTATATTAAATTGCTAAACAGAAAATCTGGAGTGATTTTGAGGTAAGCAAATAAATTTTGATTGAGTGCTTACTGTGTATAAGACACAGGGCTATATGCACTTTTTTGAGATAGAGCAAAATGAATAAGACTGCCTTTCTAGTAATATCTTATAGTGATTTCTAGTAGTGTCTTTAAACCATTTAGAAAGAGTTAACTGGGTTATAAGAAAATGTATTCCCTCAACTTTTCTTTGAATGCTTAACATTTTACCTTAAACAGAATGTAGTGGAATTAGGAGTCATAGGACTTCATATATTCTCATTCCACATTAGATATGTGGCTACCATATTTTCAGATTCATAATAAAACACATCTGACAACAAAACGTAATATTGGAAATCAGGACTTACAGAATTCATTTCTTTGAAAATAAAACCCTAGTTTAATTCGCATTTGTTTATTGTAAATGTTCTACCTTTGTCACTTTGGGGCGCTTTAGACAAAGAAGCATGTCAAGGATGAGTCAGGGAGAATGAGATCTGAAGGGCTCAATATTGTGTAGAGGAACCAATCAGGAATATTTTCCGATTGGACTATCATATCTGTACAAAGTCCATTAAAGCGCGTGTCTTATCCTTCCAGAAAGTGATGATCAACATTTTCATTGGACCAAAGTGAACCTATCTGTTGGCTTTGCGTCATAGTTGGATGGGTTTCCAAGTCTTCTTCCCTTCTTCATTATTTAAGCAGGTTCTCAAACACTAGCCTGCCACGTTACTTACATTATACAGTAGAGCCCATTTCATAGCTAAGTCATCCATGGTGAATACTTTTGTTCCAGCTTGCTTTTTGTGCTGACATCTGGCCTCTGTTTATACCTCAGGTCACATCTCAGCAAAGTGACCAGAATCCTGAATCTCTGACTTTGTAGGTCAAATCTGAAGGAAACTACAGTTTCTCTGAACCATTCAAGCCTAAATATGGCATACAGTGGGCAAGACAAAGGTCAAAAAAAAAAAAATTAAAAAGGAAATGAAGTATTCAGTTACAATAGAGAACGCTCCAAAATGCCACTGGATTCACTCTTTTTGTTACAAAGGTCATTATAACTTTGATGGCATTTCCACTAACTGAGGGTTTTCAAGCATTTTCTACCCTACAATAGAAAGCTTGTGCAATGGGGACTACTGGGGTTGTTGCACTGTAATCACACTGTGAGAGTTTATTGAGGTGGCGCAAACTGTTCCTAATTCCGTGCAGGGGAAGAAAACATGATGTTTGCATAAATTTGAAAAGTGCATACCATAGACAGCGTACAAAAACAAGTAGAATGTAGTGAATCAGTTAAGTGTAAAACTCTTTAAAGAATCCCAACATCATCTGAATATAGCATGTCTTAAGCCCCTGTTCTGGCTTTGTTAGGCATTTATTAGGTTGAGAAAACCAGAGTCCTTATGCAAGGAAAATCACAGAAACAGATCATGAAAAATGAACTGTAGTAACTTATTCATTCTGGGATGGGAGAGTGCCTAAGGTATATTGAAACATATATAGAGAAAATTTTTCTTCCTTGGAGGAGGGATAAAATCAGAGAAGGTGACATTTGAATTAGACAAGTAAGATGTGTAAGACAAACGGTAGGAATGTTAGCATAAAGTTCTGTGCCTTTAAAAAAAAAACTGATGTGAACATGTCATGGAGGGTCTTACATTAATATTCTTATATTTCTTATATTAATATTCGGTCCATATAGCACATTCACTTTTCAAAAGGCTTTCAAATGGATCACCTCATTTGTTTCCGTGTATAGCTCTGGGCAGGTGGCCATGTGGTATTTTACCATCACTGATAATCATCAGTATTTTTTAGATGAAAAAACTGAGGTGCAGGGAGGGTTTGTGATTCCTCACAAGGCTTTAGAAAACAAGCAAAAGAACTGGGCCTAGAAGCAGTGCTCTTTGCCATCTTGAAGTTGGGGGCTTTGTTCCATACTTCAGCCCCGAGGGACTGTGAGATACAGTTAGTGGCAATTGCTACTGATCCCGTTCACATGCTACCAAGTGAAGTGGAAAAGCAGCAAGCAGCTCTGAAGTCCAGGAGAAGTCTATTTTGTTTCTCTTGAGAGTATTGAAGGGAACATAATTTGGTGGCCATAAACATAAAACAATGGATTCTAGACATAATACTAGAGAAGAGGTAGTTTTGTTGTCTTTTCTTGTGTCTTCATTGAATTAAAACATATGTAGGGAAACCCCCGCAGCCATGTTTCAATTACATGAATCTTCACTAAGTGAGGACACCTGTGTGATAAGCAGTGCCCTCAAGAAACAGCGTGACCGACAAGCTCAGAAGTGCCCGTTCTAGTCCCCGAGTCACAATCATTTTTCTGACTTCTCATCGTTTACCTGGTTTTGAACTTTATGAAAATGGGATCATTCACTATGCCTTCTTGTATCTGGTTTCTTTTGCTCAACATTGTGCGTAAGATTAATTCACATTGTTGCATGTAGCTGTGCTTCATGCTTTCTCATTGCTGCTTAATATACCATTGCATGAATATGTTACAAGTTATTTCTCTTCCTACTGTGAGGAGCATTTGTGTTGGGCTATGAATAATGACATTAGGAACACTGTAGTACTAGCTTTTGTTTTACCTAATTTTAAAATTTTATAGAAAGAGCTTTATGAGGTAAGTTAAAAAATGTGCGTGAACTTCGTTACATTTTTTACAAGTACTTCAGAAGTAGGAATAGAAAGGGAGGTGATAAAAGAAGTGGAAAGAGAGAAAGAAAAAACATGGGGGTACTATTGACGATGTTTTCCCTGATTTATAATTATTGTGGTCATTGTGATAACGATCATTACGATCGTGACAGTTATAACTATTGAGCATTTGGAGGGCACCAAGCACTCTACTAAATGTTTCATGTTTGTGATCTCTTTTAGTCCTAAGAACAGTTCTGCGCTAATTTTACAATAATCATATTTTATGGAGGAAACTGAAGCTTACATATATCAGGCTACTTGCTTAAATCACACAGGAAGGTTTGGAATCAGAATTTGAGTTCTGCAATCTGTCTCTAAATTCAGTGAGCTTAACCACTGTCTTTTCCATTACTTCTTAAAATGTAGGAAACTTTATTCCTATTTCACAGCCGAAGAAACTGGATTACTGACTCAGGGTCACAGAGATAGGAAGCTAGGATACAAAAAGATTGACCTAGAAATCCAGATTTTTCCAAAAATACTGATCCAGAATAAGGGATAAGAGGAAAAGAGCTAGAATAAGGAACAAAATCACTAAGCACATTTATAACTTAGTGTTTGACCTTGAAAAGAAACATCACTCTAAGTATTTAAAAATGGCAGATTTTAATACAGGAAATACGTTATGCTGATGATGATAGGGCCAAGCCAAAAGTGAATAGTACCATAATTCGGAGATTAGCCTGAGTTGGAAAGCAACCACCCTTTTCAGATTACAAGGACAACAGGAGTAAGTGGTATTGTACTTCAAAGGTCTTGGTTACCAGTAATAGCTGGAACCATTGGGATTTGTGTGGTGCAACAGGATAGAAGTGATCAGACCTAAAACTGGACATCCTGAAGGGAAAAGACCCAAGAATTACCAGAGATGCCTCCAAGGCTGAGGGTAGAATCTGGGTTTATAGGAGTCTCTGCTGTAGGAAGAATATTTAAGTAATTTACCTTGGTAGAAGAGAGAGCAGTAGGAAAAACAGTGAATGCCAGCACAGAATCCTGGGCTCCACCCCAGAAATTCTGATTCACTACGTCTTGGATGGGACTGCAGATTCTGCATTTCTAATGAGGTCAGGGTGTTGCTGATAATAGCTGGCCCATAGAAGGTACTGGTAGTACTGCTTTAGCATTTAAATACAGACATTTACTTATCCAGTGAGTCATTCAACTGTTCCATCAGAGGATCTTCTGATCACTAGGATATGATGGATATTAATATATTCAATATATGTAATATCATCCACCCTCACTACAGCAGCATCCCCCCCACCCCCGCTTCCCCCCACCAAGACACACACTTAGGTGTTGGCATAGGGTAGAAGTTCATATATTTATTCAGTTATGGGTAAGTATCTGTCAGCCAAAACGTCATTTCAGTAACATTTTTCACTTAAAAATGGAAATAAATCAACCATTATTTCAAAGGCTTTTCATGAGCATCTTAAGTAGTTGGAAACAGCATCTTTATTTTTCACATTATCTTATTGTGGATACTGTGACATGACTATTTTTACATTGACCTAAATTCTTAATTTAGGATTCGGTACATGGATAGGCAAGTGTTGATTTTCAGTGATAGTGTAATGCTTTCCTGAAATCACCAATAGCAAATTCGCCAACCTTTATTTAGTAGTAAAAATCCACATGGTGATTTTAAATGCTACAGTTGTCACGTTATTCCCTCTCCCATGTAGTCAACACTTCACTCATAGGAACAAACAGACGTTGCCCAATTCCAGCAGCCACCCAGACATATTTTATAACTTCAGTAAATCTTTATATACACACACAACTTCTCCTCTCCTCTTAGTTTTCATTTTCTTGATCTCTCTCACAGTGAAGGACTCAAGTCTCCTATTCTTTTCTGGAATGCCTCAGTGTTTGTAAGCACTGATTGAACTTCCCTTGTCATTTGGTCAAAATCCTTTAAAAGATATGAATCTACTTTGCATCTGGAACCCAAGATGCAATTTCCTTTACAAATTAGGATGTTATTTCAGCTCTTTAATCATGTGTTCCTTTCCTAGGACTAACATCCATTTGTTTCCTGTTCTGTCTTCTCTAAGCCAAATTTCTAGTTTATTTTATGATTGTGCTTGAGAGCACAGGCATTGAAATATTTTTGCAACACATGTGTCATGCTGGAAATATTGTGGCTTAATGTGGAATTATTTATTTTCAAGTTTAAGTTATGGATGATGAACATTTAGAAAAATAGCATATCTCCCAATATAGCCATTCTTTACTGAAATGTTAAATGCCAGTTTTTTTTTTTTGAGCCATGAAAAGTTCAGAAAAGTAAAAGAAAGCAGGGAGTATGTCAAAATTCAGTTATCCCTTTCTAAAGTAATGTGCAAAATAGATGATTCAGCAGGAGCATAGGTTATAAAGAAGGCTCATGTGGGATGGTTTTGATCTCTTCCAGGTGACTTAGAGTTACAAAGAGATATAATTTCCATGCAAAGCCATACTTGAATTCTAGGGAGAACAGAACTCTCAGGAATGACTCTTCCTGTCTTTAGGCAAGAAATTACCTAGGCCAATTCCCAGACTAAATTAAAATTAACCGGAAGAAAAGACCCTACAGCCTTCATTACAACCCTTAGTCCAGTATTTAGGAGCCCCCACTGTTCTTTCTTTTTCACTGCACCTGCATGAATTTTCTATGCATATGCGAGGCTTGTGCTGACCATGCCTTATGTACTTTGTGTGGTTGATGCTGAGAATTACATTGCTTCTTTCCTTCTATAACATGGCCAAATCTGTAAGGAAAAAATACTAAGAATGGGATTTCAAAATTGTATGTGGAATAGATAAATGGAGAAGTTACATGCGGTAACCAGAGTATACAATTTTAAAGTAGATGTCTTTGAAGGCCAGATCCCTTCCTTCAAGGAACCAGAGACAATGACCAAGGGGCTCAGTATGAATATTTGCAGCTTTGTTTCTGGGTTTTTCAACTGGGCTAAGAGATTTAATTGCTTCTCATGGGAAACTGCTATATAATGGTGTATCTTTAGAGTCAGGAAATAAATAGGGGTGATAGAAACTTCGCAGCTCTGTCTTGTAGACAGTCTGCATGCTGGTCACCTCAACAAGGTTGGTCCTTATTGTTGGCTAGAGGAAGCAGTGGACACAATCCCCCAGAGTTGAAAGCCATTTGAAAACCAGTTGAGAAGTTTGAGAAGATGGCATGGAATAAGCTTGAAACCCTGGCTTAGCTGCTCAAGTCTTGCTGTGAATCATATCACTTTTCTTTTTTCTTTCCCCCCCACGCTGGCATAGAACTGAGTGACTTCTCTTTAGAGTTGGATTGTAAATTTTGTAAGTGCAGGAACTGTACATGGTTCTACACTTCTGTATGCCCATCATATAAGATACCATCTGGCATAAATTAGAAATGTGTCTAAGAAATCAATTAAGCAAAAGATAGAATTCAGCAACTGAAGAGACAGAGAAAGAAGTTTCCTTGACTTTTTGTATCAACTTCCCCTATATGCTAGAGTTTTCCTTTTTAAAACAATCATCACCCTGTTTTTTTTTATTTAGAAAATGAGATATTTATGTAACATAAAAATTGCCTTTAAAAATGATAATTTGGTGGGTTTTAGTATATTCTTGAGGTCAGACAAACATCCCCACTACCTAATTCCAAAACATCTTCATCACCCCAGAAAGAAACCCTGTACCTATTAGCAGTCACTCCTCATTTCCCTCTCCTCCCTTACCCCCTGGCAATTACTAATCTTCTATTTATATGGATTTCATATTGATGGGATAATAAAATATATGGCCTCTTAAGTATGGTTTATTTAACTTAATTTCTAAGGCTTAGCAACATGTACCACTTACTGAAAAGACTGTTCTTTCCTCATTGAATTCTCCTGTCACCCTTGTTGAAAGTAAATTGACCATGAATCTATGAAATTTATTTTTGGAATCTCAATTTTATTCCATTGATCTGTTTGTTTACACTTATGCCATTAACACAGTCTTTATTTCCATAGCTTGTAGTTTTTGAAATCAGGAAGTATGAGTCCTCTAACTTTGTTCTTCCTTTTCAAGATTATTTTGTCTATTATAGGACTCTTACATTTCCGTATGAATCTTAGGGTCAGCTGGTCAAAATCTGCAAAGAAGCAGACTGTGATTTCGAAGGAGAATATGTTAAGTCTGTATATCAATTTATAGAGTATTCCCATTTTAACAGTAGTAAATCTTCCAACCTATGAACATGGGATATCTTTAAATTTACTTAGGTTATCTTTAATTTTTTTCAATGATAGTTTTTAGTCTTTAATATGCTAGTCTTGTACTAACTTTTGTTAAATTTATTCCTAAATATTTTTGATGTTATTATAAATGAAATCATTTTCATAATGTCATTTTCAGATTATTTATTGCTTATGTGTTGATATGCAATAGATTTTTGTATATTGATCTTGTATCCTGCAACTTTGCTGAATTCATTTATTAGCTTTAATTGTATGTAGAGTACATGTGTATTCTTTTTCTTGCCTAACTGCCCTGGCTAGAACCACCAGTACAATGTTTAATAGATGTGGCAAGAGCATACATCCTTGTCTTGTTTCTGAGCAACACTTCTCAGAAATCAACACCATATACATTTACCCCAAACCTTTTTTAGTTTATCAAGTGTTCTTCCCCACCAAACTTTTAATAAAACTTCTGACACATAGCAGCATTCAGTTAATAGCATTGAGAGGGAACATATGATAAAATGCCAAACATAACTTGTCTTTAAAACTCATCTCTTGGGGTGCCTGGGTGACTTATTCGGTTAGGCATCTGCCTTCAGCTCAGGTCGTGATCCTAGGGTCCTGGGATCGAGCCCATGTCAGGCTCTCTGCTCAGTGGGGCTTCTCCCTCTCCCACCTGCTCATTCTCTCTCTCTCTCTCTCTCTTTTCTCTCTCTCTCTCCCGCTCTCTCTTGCTATCTCTCTAAGTAAATAAAATCTTTAAAAAAAAATAAAACTCATCTCTTACTAGGGAAAGAGAATGCCTTCTCACAGAGGGCAAAAATGAAAATGTTATAAGAGAATTATAGGTAAAATACGATGGGCTTTCACAGGACAGAGAGAAGATGTTCCATGAAAAATCATACAAGGCGCTGAGAGGAAGGAAATGTTTGATTTGGGTCTAGTAGAAAAAGCAATGCTAGGAAATACAGTGACAGAGAACTTAGGTTTTTGAATGAGGCAAAAAATGTAAATAAAACATAGCAGTGGGAAACCAGACAGCATCTTTGGGGACCCATGAGTAATTCATTTTTAAGAAGTTTAAATTATCCCTGGGAATTAGTTTGAAATAAGGGTCAGGAGCTTCTGAGATCATGAAGGGAGCCAGTGACAAGGAGAATAATTTTTAAATAATGGGATTTATATAAATTTTTGAACTCAAGTTTTATCTAGATGTTAATAGAACTTACTATGTACAAGGCACTATTCCATATATTTGATATGTGTAGCAGAGGGTCTTAGTAAGCATTCACCACTTTCCACCAAAGGCTGCTTTCAGAGAACACCTCTGGCTCTCTATACTTGAACTATTTCCTTCTGGGTGCAGGAACCCACAAATCACACATATAGGACAAGACAGAAATTCTGGGTAGATAATGACCCTGGAAGCACACCTCAACCAATGGCAGATTAAAAAAATAGGCAGATAATACTCCATCATCCTTGGCCCTGGTGAGAACAACTCTTAGCTGTGTTCTCTACTGTCTCCCAATGGAATGAAGTTCTTGTTGATCACATCAGTAGCTTGCTTGATACCATGCCCTTGATTTGTGTCCTTCTCTTCCCTGGTTTACTCTCCCACTCCCCTGCTATGTTTCCTGAAATCACTTCCCAGATAAACTATTACACTTACATATTTTTCTCAGGGTCAATTTATGGTGGAACACATCCTAGAAAACATGCGTCATCTCCTTTATTACGTACAATAACCCTCAAAGTGTCTTCATTTTACAGATGAGGACACCAGTGTATGGAGAAGTTTGGTCATTTGTTCAGGACACAAAATTAGAAAATGACACAGACAAAATTCAAACCCAGGCGGTCAGTCTCTTAACTTCTATTAAAGACTAGGCCTTCTTCCCCCATAGTGATAGATTAATTCATCAGCTGCATCTTTAATACTTTGCAATGGCTTCCATGTCAACAGACTGAGGAAGAACAGCCAGGGGGGTGTTTGTGGATAACAGTGCAATGAACAGAACCAACCACAGAAGCTCACAGAGAAGCCATGTTTTAGCAGCCTCTCCCACACTTTCCTGTTGCTCAGGGGTGGTGGGGGTGGGGGTGGGGGTGGGTGGGTGGGTAGGTGGCAGGGTGTATTATAAATCATTTTTGCTATTCATGAAAACACTAGTAGTGAACCCAAAGATGTTCCTGTTTTTCTGGATGGTAACTGGGTTGCATTGAGAAGATCATTCCCACCAGACCACTTGACCTTGTCAATTTCAAATTTTGCAGCCACTGGGGGTGAGCCTTTGCTATAGCTCTGCCTTCTGACTTGAGGAAATTGCAGGTATTTGAGAGCCTGCAGGCCAAAGAAGTGTGAAAATAGACGGGATGGTGGTAGCCTTAAATTCCAGATAGAACCAAGTTTTGGAAGTGAAGTCTCCTGAATGTGTCTAGAATCAGTATGCTCTGTTACACTTGGGTTCTGCTATAGGCTTGTGTATTGAGGACAAACAATCCAAACCTCACAAACAGGCTTCAAAACTTACTGTTCCTTCTAAGCAGAAGAAAACTCTTATTATCTTGGTCAAGCTACTTGACATATCTGTGTTACAGAGTCCTCATCAATAAAAAGGACAGAGAAGTGTTAGCTGCTGCTGGTGAAAGATGTAAGCATTTGATGCATTTTTGTTCAAGCATTTTAAGATATGGAAAGTAGCACTTTTTTTTTTTTTTTCTTTTAGCACTGTTTCTCAGAAAGGATTACTCTCAATATCAGTTCCAAGAGATAGTAAGACAGAAAAGGACTCTGGGGTCAAATAAATTAGGAGAGTGCTGCATACACTATAACCTCTTCCAGAATACACATGAACACAAGAGGAAGTTCTAGAAAGTCCTGCAGTGAAGAAACCACTTAAACTAGTACTTCCGAAATTTATTTGATTACAGAACATTTTATTCATCTAAAAACCATTCACATTCCACAGGACTCATTTTCTGTGAATATATTTTAGGAAACCATATTCCAGAGTAAAGAATGGATTGGGAGTTTTCTTTAGAAAGAAAAAACCCAATGTGTTTAAAGTTTGAGCTATGAAGCATGTAAACACAATTTGGTGGCTGCAAATGATTAGGAAAATGGTTTAATGAAAAACAGAGCAGAAGAAGTGAGAAACAATCACTGAAGAATTTTCTTGCAGTGGCATCTTGCTTTCCTGCAGCCCCCTTTTGGTCCTGCTTATTTGACCAGATGTCACTCCTCCCCTCACTAGTGTCCTGCTTGTGCTGGTCCTGTTCTTGCTCCTTAAGGCCCCCATTTGCATAACAGTATAGTGTTAGAAGTGAATACACTATTTACTGAAGAACTTGTAGACTAGACGACGGAGGGGCAGGTTTTTATCATGCACCCCAGCAAATATTTTTATTCCAGAGCTTTTGGTTTGTGTCCTCAAAGGGGCGGGGGGGGGGGGAACTCTTTACGCTTCTCTTCCAGTCTTCCATTTCTTCCTCTCTCGGATCCTCCTAGAAAGCTCTAGGTGTCTTTCCTGTACCACGTTGCAAATTCTGCTCTCTCCTGCTACTACTCCAGATTTGTATCCTCCAGCCCACCTATGTACATAGACAAATACGGAAGCACCTCTAGGTACTGCAGTGCTCCATGATGCAGGTAGCAATTGAATGGTTTTCTTTGTTTATTTGAGCAAGCTCTTTAGGGGTTCAACCCCATGTGGCTTGTTCAAGTGTTCCCCCCCAACCCCCTACCCTATCACACATAGGAGTGTTCCCATTTAGCCTTCTAGTGAATGAAATGTCTTTATCAATTTCCTCTTAAAAATTAAGAACTGACCTGTTCCACAAGTTTTCTACTATTGCCCTCTTCAATTCATTGACAAACAAGGATTTTACATTACTTTCTAACAAACTAAAATTGAAAGTGTTCTTCAACTAAAACTTTGCTGTCTTTAAGATATTCTCTTGTTAGAATTTGATAAGTAAAAGTATCCCTAATATATAAGGGAACCTCTTTGGGATTTTACTGAGATAGGACTCCTAATAGAGTATCTCCAAAGTATTTCTGGGCCAGGTCTTTATCACAGACATTTGTATCTTGACAGCTCTGTTTTTGTCTTTCCTAGTAGAGAGTGGTCGTTGGGCATCTCAAAATGCAAAGACCAAGCAAGCTCAAACATAATCCTTTTAAAAATCAGGAGCTTCATTAAAATGTTCATTAGCACAAAGGCTAATTGCTAATACCTAATTCCTTCTACCATTAACATTGCCATTTTTAAAACCACAATGAGATGCTTACATGAAGCAGAAATAATATCATGTCCTCTTAGATATATGGCCTTAGAGAATGAGAGGTCTACAATTATATATTTTTCTCTGTAGCACCTATTCATTCATTTAAAACATCTTCTAATCTGTTGGTATTTTCTTACTAAATAATCTTCCTCAGCCACACCAAACCAGCATTTCTGGCATGAAAATAGGGCCACATGTAGACTTACGTATTTATAAGAAGTTACATCAGAGTTTCTTTAATTAACAGACATAAGAGTAGTAACATCAAATATTTTATTTTTTTGTTCTCATGAGTAAATCTAGTTTATTATCTTATTCTTAAACAATGAGATCTACTTCACCATAAGCCACTTGGATAAATACCATTCGTGAACCCATAGGAACCAAACTGCAGTGACAGCCGATTTTAGTAGGCTTGCTTTTAAAAATGGAAAGTGACTTTAAAAATGGCATAAAGAAGGCATGACACAATGCAGATTGAGACACATCTTCACTGGAGACTTGCATAAGTACTTAGATTTCTGATTTCCGGATGTCAAACTGGTAATATATTCCCTTCAAAATTATAATCACCAAATACGTCAGTCACTCCTGGCAGCCGGTGTGTAGGTATATTGCATTGGGGTCCAACTTCTGATACATATATGGTGTGAATAATTATTCATTATGTAGGGACCGAGTTTTTCTAAAACTTGGCCACTTTTCTTTTCTAGAAAATGACCTGGGGTGGATTAAAGAATGGGTATTCTGTTGGATCATATTGATAACTGGATAATGTTTTAATTGTGCAAGACTACATAGAAGTCATTTGTGGTAGTTTATATTTTATACAGTACATTAGGGCCATATATCCAAAAGCAAGATGAATATTAGATATATTCTCTGTTTAAATAAATAAAAATCTCTTTTGATATTCTTAGTCACTTGTATGAGAATGTTAATCCCATGATTTTTTCCTCTGAGATTCATTACCTGTCCATTCACACTTTCCCTTGTACGAAAAAAGAAAATGCATCTTAGAAGATCTGGGGAAAAAATATTGTGATGTACTTCTCAATGTGAAAATGGAAAAACAGGGATGCTTTTTCACTGTTAGTCCTATTTTATTGAGAATGTGAAAGTCCTAGGTACCTGTTCACTAGGACTAGAAAATTTTCTTCATGGAGCTTTCGAGGTGTTTTGTCACTGCGGCAGACCAGGCAGGTATGGGGTTGAGTAGCATCAAGTAAATGGTTTTTTCAGTATCACCACTTCCCAACTTATGAGATAGTTAAATACTCAGTTTTTTAGGGTTTTCTTCCATAGAAATAATCTCTAATATTTATTTCCTCAATCAGACCTTACTTTTTTGCTCCTCTTTATGTCCTTAAACAGGACAGCCCAATAGCCCTGTGGTTATTAAACCATAAGAATTCTTCTCTTGCATCAAATGCGATCTGCCTCTTGAGTGTTATCCCACTGTACGTTTTATTTCCTGATTTGTTTCTGGATTCCTTGGGTCCTGATCCCTGGGATTATCTCCTGACCACATCTTTCTACTTTCCCTCTTAATGCTGATAACTGATGTTATTGTATGAGACTTCATCATCTCTATTCAGTTATAATAAAGGCCAATTCCCCATGCTGGGGTCATTTCCTGGGAAGAGCAGCCAACAAAAGAAATGCAAATATATTTCCTTACAATGCTCATCAGAAAGTCTGAGCCAAAGTAGGTTGTATTGAATCATAGGTCAAGTGTGTGTGGCAATTTTGTAATCAAACTCTCTGATTCTTTGATTCTTTACTTCCAGGTACCAGAGCTCACACCACCTATTTTCTGTTCCCGTTTATTCAAATTGGGTTTTAATAGTTCTACTGGTATACAAATAGAGTTGTGTATTTAAGTGATGATTAGTTAGGTATAAATTGTATAATACTATGGAAAGAGATCAGATTTGGTGTTAGAAATTATGAAACTTGGGTCTAGATTATTGCTTATAGTCTCTGTGTGATCTTGGATGAGTCATTTGAACTCTCTCAATTTCATATAAAGAAAATATTAACAACAATGACAGTAATACCTAACTACCTAACTTGCAAGATAGTTGTGAGGAATCACAGAAAATTGCTTTTTTTTTTTTAAATAATATTGCTTTTTAATCATGAAAAAATTGTTGACAGTTCTAAACTGACAGGTTTTATTTTCTATTTAATACTTCACCTTCTTCTAATTGGCAACAAGGACCCACCCTGTAGTTCCTGTGAGCTACACCCTTTAAGCACCTGCTCATTCCTGATCAGACCAGAAAGATCCGAGAACGTTGCCCTTTCTATTCTCAGTTGGGTGAGTTCTGTAGCTCCCAGCCTGAGGAGGTGAGGGCTCTGTATCCTGGACAGGACTCAGTCAACAAGAATTCACAGGAAGGTACAGGGAGATTCAAGTCTGGGGGATCACCTTTTGTTATGGAAAGACCATATGCCTTAGAACCAGACAGACCTGGATTTGAAGATTGTCTCTACTAGGTACAGCTTACTGTGTGATCTTAAGACTTGCTACTTAATCTCCTTCAACCTCCCGTTTTCTCACTGATGAAAATGAGGAATAAAATCCAATTATAAAATTGCATATTGAACAATTAGCCCATGGTAGATACTATTATTTGCATTCATGGAATGTTTCTACAAATGTTTGTGAAAACTTTTCTAGCTTAGCTTCATGAGGGGTATTTCACCTTGAGGTGTGATAAATGCCACAGGCAGCCCAGAGGGCTCCCATACTTAATATGTTGCCTTCCCGAATACTCACACTTGGGGATATTCCCTCAGTAGGAATGTGAAATAATTCAGCTAAGAGCTTAGTGTGTGGAATACCTTTAACGTTCATTTTTAGAGGGCATGTGAACCTGTACGTTCCTCACCAAAGGAATAGAGAGAGCATCATTTAGGTTTTGGGGAGCCTGCATGGGGCAGGAATTTGGCAGCAGAGATCTTTTTCCTGAAACTTCTCAAATCTTTGTATGCGGAAGGCCACGTACTTTTAACTTTTAGAGGACAGAGGAAGTGTGAAAGGAAACTTCTTAATGGCCTTAAAATCTTAACTAAAAGAGCCTACATTTGGAGACTGAAAATTTAGATTTTGAATCTTACCTTACTGCTTCCAGGTTTTGTGATCTTGGGCAAGTCTCTTAAGCTCTCTGAATCTACAAAGGGAAAATGTCACTACTACTACTAATCACAGTAACAACATTAGTAAAAATACTACTACATCATAAACTTTTTTGTGAGGATTAAAATATCTGAAGTATTTAAAATTTCTTTTTTTTTTTTTTTAAAGATTTTATTTACTCATTTGACAGAGAGACAGCCAGCGAGAGAGGGAACACAAGCAGGGGGAGTGGGAGTGGAAGAAGCAGGCTCCCAGTGGAGGAGCCTGATGTGGGGCTCGATCCCAGAACGCCGGGATCACGCCCTGAGCCGAAGGCAGACACTTAACGACTGAGCCACCCAGGCGCCCCTGAAGTATTTAAAATTTCTATTTAATAGGGATAAAACAAATTATAACATAGTATTATACATTGGGAGGTCTTAATTTTTGTTCAGTTCACTTCATTCCCTCTGGTGATAAAGAGAAGAGCATTCCTGTGAGCCACGCCCTCCCCCTCTTTTTACCCTCCTATTGCTGGGTGTTTTGTTATTGTATTTTTTTTTTAAGATTTTATATATTTATTTGACAGAGATAGTGAGAGCACAAGCATGGGGAGTGGCAGGCAGAGGGAGAGGGAGAAGCAGGCTCCCGGCTGAGCTGAGAGCCCCACGTGGGGCTGGATCCTAGGACCCTGGGATCATGACCTGAGCTGAAGGCAGACACTTAACCAACTGAGCCACCCAGGTGCCCCTCGCTATTGTATTATTGCTGTAAACATTCTTGCACATGCTTCCCAGACCTCATGTGCTAATTTTCCTCTAGGTTATTGTTTAGTCAGAGTTCCATCAGGAAATCAGAAGTCTTTCAAAGTAGTATAAATATAAAAGTTTAATACAGGGGAGTAGAGACTTCTACAATCATTGTAAGGACAGGCCCTGCAGGAAAAGTGTATTAGAGAATGAGATAGGATAAAAATCTTGGGAGAAATTTTCTGACTCTTGGAATTTGAGACTGTCAAGGAGAACTGCTACATATGGGCAAATTTCATAAGCCCTGTCTGAAGAAATTTAGCGCACTCCTGGGCTAAGACTCTAACGGAAATGATCAATACGGTAGGCAGAGCATGCAAAAATAAACTGCTGAATATATAAATGATCTAAATGACAAAGCAAATGAGAAGTTCTCCATAGAGATCAGTTTGTTTTCATAGACAAAGTTTCAATTAAACTTTACTTTTTTAAAGGACAGTTACAGGGGGTGGAAGGAGGGAATATTTAACAAGAGGTGGCTGCAAGAGTTGTGAAGGCAGTTGAAGGGCAGTGGAAGGTCACAGTTCTTCAAGAGACAAGTCATGGACTTGGGTCCTAATTCAGAAGCATGTCATCACGATACTTTTGAGAACATAGCATCACCTCTCAGAATCCAGTTTTCATCATTATAAGATGGGTATAATACCAGTCAAATTATAACAGGAACATTATTGGTAAACTTGATAAATAAAGAAAAAGCACAAATTGTTATTATGTAAAACAAAAATAATATGACTAAAACAAAAGCTCCAATTTCATGAAATTGCACAGACCAGTCAATAGGCCCTCTTAATTATTTAATATCAAGAAGGGCCTTGTCTTTAGCTTGAAGCAGGAAGTTGGTGGGGGCGGGTGGGGGGGGGAGATGAAATGGACACTATCTGGCTACTTGATTCTTATTTAGCGTATCTCTCCCGACAAAGAGCGTTAGCTTTAAGTTCAAAAGGACAAAGCAGGGATAGTTAAGACAGACTTGAAGCCTAATACTTGTGAAGATATAATGACTTTACTTTCAGCAAAGATTTATTTGATGCCTACTATATGCTGTTAGGAGCTGGGGGTGAAGGAGTGAATAGAGCAGAACAAGCCCTTGATCTTAAAGTCACACAGTCCTATGGCAACTTCACTGAATATAGCATGTTGCTGTTTTCAAAGAAATTATGTCCTAGGGTACCAAGTGAAATTGAACAGACCTTTCAACATAGTAACTGAACACTAGTTTTATGTTGAATGAATAAAGAATTGAATCACTATTGATTAAGAAATTTTTAAGAACACAGGACCTCTGGAAGGAGATGAACAAGTATTAACTCTTAATTTCATTAAGCTTCCGTCCTTTACTTATAAAATAGGGATGAGTCTTCAAACTGCCCCAAATATTTAGTAAAATATCTCATTGTATCCTTGAAACAAAATGGGGAAATTGTGAGATACATAGATTTGTAATCTACATTTTCTTGAATTATGATGATTTTGAAGTGATAATTATTTGATTTTTAAAACTTGAAAGAATTTTTATGGCAAAAGATAGCCTTTGCCTTTGGTTAGTCAGTCCCTAAATTTAACCAATAATTTAAATGAGTATATAGGACACAATTATTGGATTTTAGGTGGCAGATTAAGACAGCATTTAGGACAAAGATATAATTTAGTTTTCAGTTCTTAGAAGAAAACAGAATTCTGTCCCTGGGAGGCATTCTCTTTTAAGAGGAACACAATAAATTGTTTGCTTCCATATTAGAGTAGAAAAAAATCAAAGACAGGGGTAGCTAAATAAGCTGGGTTATGTTAATCTTCTGGCATAAAGACAAACATTTAGCTTTTTAGAGTCAAGTATCTATCAAAAGCTGAAATTTTAGCATTCCATGTCAGTGAGCCTGGACTTAAGGAAAGGCCTCAGCCCTTGTATGACATTGGAGCTCTTTGTGAGTAATTAGGGATGAAACGAGTCATGATTCTGGAAAAGTATGTCAGAGACTGGGGGAAACCAGAACTTCTGATAGGACTCAGCTGCTAGGGCGCATGCAAAGGACCAGCATATACTAAAGTCATAGCAGTGCAACTAATCTCAGGCTTCCTACTAATAGGGATGGTGCTCTTAAGACGCTGGCTCTCTCGATTAGGGCTGGATGGAGTTTGTGTATATTTAGCCTCAAGGACTCCATCTGAGTGGGAAAAGGAGAAAAGGAACTGTTCAAATTCCTGATCAAGCATTAAGTGGCAAGATGTTCTTTTGGGACTTGTTCAAGCAGGAGTTTTATGACTACAGAGCTTGATTTTTAGAGAAATGATTGTTAACTTTATGAGCATTTGGACTAGATGGATATTAAGACACCATTCAACTTCTTTCCATGATTCTATACTCAACATATAGGTAAGCCTAGCTCTATGGATGGCTTTTATTTGCCTTTATAGTTTCTCTTTGTCCTGGGGACTTTGCCAGTACTTTGAGACAAATCATTTCCTAAGCACATAAGCAGGGGTAGAATTTCTTTCTTTTCTTTCTTTCTTTTTTTTTTTTTTTCCTTTAGAAAGATACAAATGACCTACAGCACTTGGCAAGCACATGGTTTCTGGCACAAGGTAAATTCAAAGAGGTTTTGTGAACAGCATAATTCAGTCAGTTGGGAATGAAGAACAATATACTTTAAAGAATACCCAAAAGCCAGTTAGAAGGGAGGCAAAATGGGATAGTCTGTTGATCTCCTTGGTACACACAGCTGTGCTCAGAACAGATACCATGAGGGCAGTGGGTCTGAGAAGATAAGGCTGCTTTCCTTCTATTGAGCACGTCTATTGTGAAGGCAAGGTCAAAAATACTAATAAAGCAGCAAAAACCTGAGTCAAATTGCGTAGGCTACAAGGGCTTGTTCCTCGATTCTAATTAATGTTATCACAGAAGATGGCTAAAATGAGAATATTACCTACTAGTAAATTAATAGGATATGCTGAAACATACCACAAGGGAGGAATTGCCTGTGCTAAATAGTATAGAAGAGATTGCCGCTGGCAAATGGTTACTGGTAAAGAGTTTTCTACATTATGTATAAACTCTAGGAGATACGACTTAAAGTATGCCATGAATCTTTAATTGAGAGAAAAATCATTTGTGCAGGATAAAGTGTGATGGCAAACCCCTACGTCTTTTTTTATTATCTATACAGAACGCTGATTGTGAGCCGTTTGAAAAGAATATGTTGCACTAAATTATTCCATGATCAGATCAGATCATGTGTCTATATTCGCTGCAGAAGTCAGCAGGATATCTCTGTTTTAAGTTGTCACCTTTGACTGTAGTCTAATTGCTAACTGCACTTACATGGAACTTAAACTAGGTTGATTCATTGATGTAATTCCCAGAAGAGCCAAGAAAAATCTATTTCAATGATTTTGGAAGTGGGACCTAACTTTTCTTTATTGTAAATTCAATTTTTATTAGATTTACCTAAAAAGTGGAGGAAGGCGGAGGAGAAGGTCTTGGTAGGATAGAGAAATGAAAAATAAAAAAATTTCTGGATGAAAACTATGTTGAGAGGCTGATATAGCCGTTCACAGATTATGTCTCAGACCTAAAACTCTGAAGTGTTCTGAAATAAGTACACTAATATTTTTCAATGGTCATAAACTATAGAACCCATTCGTTAGTAATTTTAAAAAGAACATGTATCTTTTTCTTCTTTTATTCTCTCAGACTCTAAATCTGTGCAGTGACATGCTTCCTAGTTGGTTTTTTTTTTTTTTTTTTTTTTTTTGTTTTTTTTTTTTTTTGGTTTTTTGGTTTTTTGGTTTTTGTTTGTTTACCCTATACAATTAACTGGTCGACTATATTCTATCTGTTCTTTTACGGTTGTTGTTAAATGTGATCTGGTTATTCCTTCTGTTATTCTTAACCTTATGGTTTTTATCTTTATCAAAGTTATCAACCTCCTTTTTGTCAGTATTGATCAGAAGCTGCCATTGCTCAAAAAAGAAAGAAAGAAAGAAAGAAAGAAAGGAAGAAAAGAAAGAAACAAAGAAAGAGCTATCTGCCTTTGCTTATCTTACCTAACTTCCCTAGATCATTTACCTCTGTTTGTCATTCTTACCAGATCCCCTGGCTTCCATACCTACATGCTCTTGATTTTCCTCCCATTTCTTTTTCTAATTTTTGCCTTCCTATATAGGAATATCTGGTTTTTTTTGCAAACTTTTAAAATTGGAGTTCTTTAAGAATCTTAGTCTCTCTCTTCTCAAGCTGCACAGTTACCTTGAGAAAGCTCCTAAAATCCCATGTCTTAAGTTATTCGTAGGAGACTGATATCTTCTAAATATTTATCTCCAAGTCACATCTATTCCCGACCTTCAGGCTGGCATATGATCAGATTCATTTAGCTTGTGCTCAGACATCTCAAACTCATTTTGTTCAGAACCAGACCTGTCATCTTTTCCCCATTTTGCTTATTTTCTCAGTTCCATAGCAAAGTGACTGGTTCCATGTTCTTCTCAATTACCCAAGACCCCAGTGTCATCTATGAGTTCTTCCTCTCTTTACCTTAAATGTCCAGTTATTTTACATTCTGTTAATTCTGTACCTCCTAACTCTGCCTTGAATCCTTCCATTTCTCCCCTTTGCCCTAAAATATCATCTTTCACCTAGATTGCTGTAACAGTCTCTTAAATATTTTGCCTTCAGTCTTGGCCAAACTTAAAATATGCTGAACGATCTTACTTAGATACAAATTTAGAATATATTATTGCCCTCCTTCAGACCCTTCAGTAGATCCCCATCACCCCCAGACTTAGGTTTACTGACATTGACTGCAAGCCTTTATCTTCTGTCTGTGGTTTAATTTTCTGCCTGGTCTTTTGCTTATTCCTCCCCCTGAAAATTCAGTCACTCTGAATTTCTTAAAAATTTCCAGCCATTCCTATTTCCTGGGCATTGTGCGTGTTCCTTCCTGTTCCTGAATCATTCACTCCTTCTCCTCTATTCTTTCCACTCTTTGCCCTAGTAATTCCTAATCTTGCTTCAATTCTTGGCTTATCTGTCATCTCTCTGATCTCTATGATCAATGTAGCCGTTCCTCTGCATAAACTCTATTATTTGTCTGATGCTATATTGTAAAGTCCTACTTACTCATCGATCCCTTTACTAGATTTTGAACTCTCTGAGTCCGGGGAGTGTACCCTTCTGCCCTTTCTTCAATGTCCAGTTGAGTAGGCCATAAATATTTGTCAAACGAGTAAATGGCAGCAGAGTCCTAACTGATCATAGCCCCCAAATTCGATGAATACTACTAGAATTTTACTTACCATATCGAAATCATCTACATTTTAAATTGGAATTCAGAATTAATCTGTTACGGTTCTACTTTCCCAATCTTATTCCACTAATTCCTGACATACCATAAAAAATACTGAAGTAACTGATCTGACATGATAACCATCAACATGAACTCTGGCCCTCAACCTGTCACATTACTTACTATTCTCTGAGGGTGATATGGTCATAGTATCCTTCATTCTTTTAATTTTTTTTTATTATGACACATATAATATGTAAGAGTATACATAACATATTGGCACATTTTAAAAATAATGAAGCAAAATCCCATATAGCAATCACATTACTCAAATATTAGAACATCATCAACATTATTCAGGACCCTGCGGGCCTCACTCGGATTGTAGTTCACTTCCTCCTACCTCAGATATAATCACTAACCTGAGTTTTATGTTTATTATTCTACTGATACACTTTACATTTATTTATTTATTTATTTATTTATTTATTTATTTATATTTTCTGTGTCTGTGGATTTCTTTTTTTCTTTCTCTTTTTCTTTTCTTTTCTTTTTTTTTTTTTTTTTAAAGATTTTTTTCTTTTCTTTTCTTTTTTTTTTTTTTTTAAAGATTTTATTTATTTATTTGACAGAGATAGAGACAGCCAGCGAGAGAGGGAACACAAGCAGGGGGAGTGGGAGAGGAAGAAGCAGGCTCATAGTGGAAAAGCCTGATGTGGGGCTCCATCCCAGATCGCTGGGATCACGCCCTGAGCCGAAGGCAGACGCTTAACCGCTGTGCCACCCAGGCGCCCCTTTTTTTTTTTTTTTTTTTTTTAAGATTTTATTTGCCAGAGAGAGAGGGAGTGCGAGCACACAAGCAGGGGGTGAGCGGCGGGCAGAGGGGAGAAGCAGGGCTCCCCTCCAAGCAGGGAGCCAGATGCAGGAGTTGATCCCAGGTCCCTGGGATCATGACCTGAGCCAAAGGCAGACGCTTAACCGACTGAGCCACCAAGGTGCCCCACACTTTAAGTTTTAAATATATAACCATGAATCTTTAAATAATTTATTGTTTAGGTTTTTCATGTTTGGGGTATTTGTATAAAAACATTAATGCATAATTCTTTATTCTCAATTTTATGTTTCTGGAATTCAGCCATGTGGTAGCTCTAGCTAATTCATTTTCATTGTTAAGTAATTCCATTAAAATATATATTGCATTTTATATATATTTTTCCCTTTTTCAGAATGTTTATATTCAGACCCGTGAACAAAATTGTTCTGTAATTTTCCTTTAAAATTTCCTTCCATTAAAACATATATTTCATATATATATAAATTTATATTACAAATATGAATTTATATTATAGAATTTATATTATATAAATTATTAAATTTATGTAATATATATATTTGTATATATTTTTCCCTCTCTCTTTTAGGATATTTGTAATCAGGCTCATGAATCTAATTGTTCTGTGATCTTCCCTTCTTACAAAGTTCTTCTATTTTTATATCTTCTGTTTTGGTATCTGTTGTGTTAACCTCATAAAGTGAGTTGAAAATTTTTTTTCCCCCAAAAAGAAAGGAATTTTCTCTTTCTTGAATGTTTAATTAAGTTAGCCTCTAAAATCATATAGGTTTGGTGTTACTTGGGATAGTTTTCGACTACAGATTCAATTACTTTAATGGTTACAAGATTATTTAGGTTCTCCATTACATCTTGAGTCAGTTTTTGTAATTTATATTTCTGGAAATTCATTTCATAAACATTTTGAGATTTATTTGCATAAGTGTTTCATAATGTTCTTAATATTTAATCTCTGCTATGTTCTTTAATTCCTACACTTAAAATTAGCCACGAGGCTCATTTATTTTATTAGCTATTTTCAAACAACCAGTATGTATCTTTCTTTATCCTTTCTATTAAGAAAATGTACTTTTTTGGGATTTATTTTTATTTTCTTTTAATTTTTTCTGGATAAATTACTTTGTCTGCTATCTTAAGTTGGAAGCTTGGCTCATTGACTTTCAGACTGTTTTCTAATATATAATAAGCCTGTACATTTCCTTTTAAAGACTATATCTCATAGGTTTAATATGATTTTTCTTATGGTTCAGTGCTAAGTATTTTCTTATTTATAAATTTATTCTGTAATATCAAATTCATTATTTAGTTGTTGTTTTAAAAAAATTACTTTAGGGAGTGCCTGGGTGGCTCAGTTGGTTAAGTGACCAACTTGATTTCAGCTCAGGTCATGATCTTAGGGTTGTGAAATTGAGTCCTGCGTCTGGACTCCATGCTCAGTGGGGAGTCTGCTTGAGTTTCTCTCTCTCCCTCCCCCACTTCCATGTGCGCATGCTCTCTCTGTAAAATAAATAAATCTAAAAAATTACTTTAGAATTAAAAAATGAGAATTATAATCATGATTAATAATCATTAGAATTATGAAAATAATTAATGTTAATAACTTTTCAGAATGTATTACATTGTACTTACAGAATAGTCTTAATGATATCAAGTTTTTAAAATTTTCTGACACTTTGTGGCAAGGTAAATGGATGGGATATGATCTACTTTAGTCAATGGTTAGGCCTGGTGTTACATATGTTGTTTAGTTCAACCTTGTTCTTTGTGTTGTTTTAATGTTCCAAATTTTTACTTGTTTGATGTCTCTTATTTTGATGTTGGATTTCTTTCTTCGTGTGTTTGTTCCAGGTTTTACTTCATTTATTTTGACTATGTTATTATGCTCATAGAAGTTTAGAATATCCCCCCTTCCTTTTAATCCTTCATTGGATTAAACCTTTTATTAACATGTGTCATCTCTATTTCTAGTACCTTTTGCTTTAATATCTATTTTCTCTGATGCTAGTAGAGCAAAGATAAGTCTTATTATTTACCCAGCATATCTTTTCCATCATTTTACTTCCAATCTTCTGTGTTCTTAAAGGTTACATGTACTTTTATAAAGAACATATAGATTATTTTATTGTTTTAATTTCAGGCAAAAATATTTATATTTTAATGAGAAATATTAGATCATTTTGTCTTTATTTTGATTACGGATTTAAGAAATATTCCTAAAATGGTTTTTGTGCTGTTTCTTCTGCTTTTTCTGATTGTTTTGTCTGGAATTTTAAGATTGGTTGAGGTTGTTGTTAAAATAGTA
Source organism: Ursus maritimus (assembly GCF_017311325.1). Classification (NCBI taxonomy): domain Eukaryota; kingdom Metazoa; phylum Chordata; class Mammalia; order Carnivora; family Ursidae; genus Ursus; species Ursus maritimus. The sequence continues at coordinate 36,447,768 of NW_024424453.1, forward strand.
GTTGTAGTTATCATTTAATGTTTTGTCTATACATATAGTTTTTTGATAGTCACCCTGAAAATTTTAGCATACATATTTAACTTATAAAAGAGAGATCTACTGGGGTCATTTTCCTTCTGCCTGAAGTATCCTTTATCATTTAGTAAATTTAGTAAATTTCATCTATTGGTGAAAACTTTATCCAGTGATTTTTTGTTTATGTTTAAAATTATCTTCTTTTCCCCTTATTTTTGAAAGAAAATTTTGATGAGTGTATAGTTCTGGATTTCATTTTGAAGTTATTATTCGACTGTTTTCTAGTATCCAATATGAAATCAGGGATCAAATTTGCCAGATATTATTTGGTTTATTATTTTATCTCTTTGAATGCTTTTAAAGTCTTTCTCAGTTTTATTATGGTATAAATACATGTAGATATTTTGTTTGTATTTATAATATTAGACATTCATTGGGCTTCCTCGATTTGAATATTTGTGTCTTGCATTAGCTTACGAAAACTCCTCATTCATTTCTTCAGACATTTACTATCTCTCATTTTCTCTCTTTCTTCTCTCTGTAGTTTTAGTTTTTTGATAGAGTAGTCCATTCTAGCCTCCATGGTGTTCAACTTCCCCATTTTCCATCATTCTTTTTTTTTTTTTTTTTAATGATTTTTTATTATGTTAGTCACCATACAGTACATCCCCGGTGTCCGATGTAAGGCTCGATGATTCATTAGTTGTGTATAACACCCAGTGCACCATGCAATACGTGCCCTCCTTACTACCCATCACTGGTCTATCCCATTCCCCCACCCCCCTCCCCTCTGAGGCCCTCAGTTTGTTTTTCATAGTCCATAGTCTCTCATGTTTCATTCCCCCTTCTGATTACCCCCCCTTTCTTTATCCCTTTCTTCCCCTACCGATCTTCCTAGTTCTTATGTTCCATAGATGAGAGAAATCATATGATAGTTGTCTTTCTTTTCCATCATTCTGCCTTCTGGTACATTCTTTAAACGTGCTTGTTTCTATATTCCAGTTCACTAGTAGCCTTTTAATTTGCATCTTATTAGCTCTTTATCCAATTCATTTAGTTTTTACACTCTTCTCATTCCAAAAAATTCTTTTTGTTTCTTTTTGAAATTGCCCATTTGTTTTTGATTTTTTTAGGTTCCATTTTATAACCTCATTTTTAAGAATAATATAAACATATTTACTGTTTTGTATCTGATAATTTTATGTTTATACTCTGTGTGATCTGATTTGTTTCTTTGGGTATTTGATAATTTTTCATTGCAAAATTATTTTCTTTGCATGCTATCAGTATGATAATTTTGAGGCCCGGTTAAAGTATGTTCCTTTATAATTTTTCATTGCAAAATTATTTTCTTCGTATGCTATTAGTATGATAATTTCGAGGCCTGGTAAAGTATGTTCCTCTAGGGAGAGTTATTCTTTATTCCCACCAGGTTCCTAGAGGCACTACTACTGAGAACCACTTCACCTAAATTAGTATTCTTCTTTGGGTACTCGGAGGCATCCAAGTAGGACAAATACTGGCCTTTTACCAGCATGTAGCTGGAATTTTCAGGGAAGATTTTTTTCTTTTTGATTAAAAGCTGAAGTAGCCAGGTAGTCCATTTTCTTCTCCTTCTTCGAACAGTCCGCCAGACACCCAAGATGCTGAAGGTATCACTTTTTGGGAGTCCTGGTTTTATGTCTGTATGTGTGAGTATGTTTGATTCAAACTTCCATGTTCCTCAAGACCCCACCTTTTGACGTTTGTCCCAACAAAGCCCTTTAAGTCTTAGTATGTAGGCCACTTGGATTGATACATGCCTCCAAGGTAAATGCCAGAGAGGTAGTTACTTGCTTCTGTAGATTTTCTCTTAGACTTATTGTTAACCTCTCAAACTTTGACCAGAACTTCAACTCACTTAAAACTTCTAAAGGTCATGATTTTTCACCTTTAAATGAAGCAGTTAGCAGTAATTGTGGGTGATCTCTTATATTATGACTGTTTCAATAACTTTAGGTAGCTTTTAAATAACCATCAAACTGTATATTTTAGGGATGAATTAACTGGTGGTCTTAATGGTAAAAAGAGGAAGTTGACATTCCAAACCTTGTGAAGAGTGCTCTCGGGGGACTTCAGTTAGGGGGCTGTATTCACCGGCTGGTGTTCAGTGCTTGAGAACAATTGCTTCATCCTGAAATAAGAGAGTATACTCCATGGGGTGACTTGCAACTCTGTCATTTTGTAAACAAATTCCAGATGCTGGTGATAGCTAATGTGTTGCTTCCCCCAGGTAACACCTTACATAGTAAAAGAAGTCACTTTAGGAAAATACTTTCACACAAAGTAGACGGTAAAAATGGGAAAATGCCAGGCACTTCAGCAAAACTTTTATGCAAAGAAACCTTACTTGATATTATTCAAATTATGCCTACACAGTAAAGCCAATCCATAGCTATCATTACTGAGGCAGAGATGCCAATATGTCTTCATTTGGGGCCAATAGATGTTTACCTACTTAGTCTAGGAAAAGTGCAGCTTCATTTTTTCAGCTATCTCCAAAAATTAGTGACCATAGTTAATAGGATGTCATAAAAAGTATACCACAATATTGGTACATAAAAGACAATTTAAATAAATTGAGCTAAAGAATTACCATTGTAATCATTTTATTATTCTCCCTTTATAGACCTTGTGTCTATGAAACTGCTTTCTTTGCTCTGTGAAGATGAGCATTTTCACTCCCCAGTCTGAATAGCATGGCACTGACGAACAGCTGTGAATGAATCAAGTACAGGGTAAACATACCAGACAGCAAATGATTTTGAAGCTCAACAGCCCATGAACAATAACTGTAATTAAACTCAATAAAGAACAAGAAAAGAGAAAAGATGCAGAGTAGAAAATACAGCAGTAACAACAACAACAACAACACACCATCACAATAGCAAAATAACCTGAAATGATGGAAGGAAACCAGCAGAACACCAGAGAATTGCTGAAACCACTTTGCTTTGCTTTCACCATAATTGATCATTTTATATATCAAATATCACTTTTCCTCCCAAGGGATCTAAAGGCTAAATTCATGGTCAATACGTCCTTGAATATATTTACTGGATTTTGGAGTATGTAACATATGACAGAGAAATAAAACATACCTTATGTTTCCTTCATCTTTTTTTTTCTTTTGATAGTCATTTTAGCAAGCAATTTTCTGCATTTAATAGAAACACAGCATCTGAAAGTGTCTTTAGTGGGATAGTTTGTCATTTCCCTTGTTTGCTCCTAGCTTCTGACATTATTTATCTAGTGTTTTTCTCCCTGGTCTCATTTTCTTGTCTTCCTGTCACTCTTTGTGGGATGGGTCTGACAGTTCATTGATGTTCTTATAGAACCTGACTGTTGTATTTTCCAGATGCAACATTTAGAGCATATCGAAAAGTCACAAAAACACATATGCACCCAGCAGTGTGGTTTGTTCCGTAAGAGTGTATGGAAATAGAAGGTTAACATGCCAATTTACATAGCCACATCTGTCTTATTAATGTGAAAGAAAAAAAATTTTATGTTTCTGATTTCACCTTCAAAAATCATCTTTCCCAATGTAAACTTGATCAATTTCAGGAAGCTATAATAATCCAGCTGCAACTAATGGAGTGTGTGAGAAAGATGTGAACAAAAATCAAATCAATGCAATCCAAAGGGTGATGACCCTACTTTGTTCAGAAGCAATGGGAAATATAAACTTACTTCTCTCTTTTGTGAAGTAAATCGAATAAATTGAATAGAGGCACTTTAAATTAGCCAATGATAATCTCTTTCTGATGTGACCATGACATTAGCAGAAATAATAGGAAAAGGGATTCAATCTAAATTGAAAACAGTCTGAACCAATGAGTATTTTACTGTCATTAAAGTTTCTACTTTGCAAGAGGCTGGCACTGAAATCTGTAGTATATTGAGTAACTTCTACAGATTTTTGTCAGGGTTTTATTATTACTTTGGAAACATGGTACAGCCGAGTCTGGCTTCTCAAGACCCATGTTCCTAGATTTAAATTCCCATGGAACCTGGGTGAAGCTAGCCACATTACTTAGATTCCCTGAGGATATGGTAACTATTCCAAAAACGAGGACAATGGTAACTGTTGAGGAGAATTGTGCTGAAGATGCAAGATTTCACATACCTAGAGCATAGTGAATTTCTTGGCACTTATCAGGAGCTCAGTAGGTGTTGTAAGCCCCACCCCTACTTACTTCTTCTTCCGTCCTAACAATAAAAGCTAATGTCAATCAAACACTTATGTATCAAATAATTCTTATTTCATAGCACATCTCTTATATCCATTCTAGATATTAAGACACTTTGCTTATCATTCTCCACTTTGCATTTCTTTTTACTGTATAGTGACTTGTCCAAGAATGTACTGCTAGTAAGTGTCAGAGTCATTAGAAGTCAGGTTTTTCTGACTTTGGAACCATATTCTTTTTTTTTTTTTTTTTTTTAAAGATTTTATTTATTTATTTGACAGAGATAGAGACAACCAGCGAGAGAGGGAACACAAGCAGGGGGAGTGGGAGAGGAAGAAGCAGGCTCATAGCAGAGGAGCCTGATGTGGGGCTCGATCCCATAACTCCGGGATCACGCCCTGAGCCGAAGGCAGACGCTTAACCGCTGTGCCACCCAGGCGCCCCTGGAACCATATTCTTAACCACACTTAAACTTCTCTGCTTTCATAACGAACTGAGGAAGGACAGCAGGTTTGCTTCAATCAATAAACTACTCTCTTGATTCTGGTACAGTGTGTTTGCTTGATTTCTGACCTCCATAGATGACCTACAGGCTCTCACAACATCTCCTTTTTTTTTTTTTTTTTTTTTAAAGATTTTATTTATTTATTCGACAGAGATAGAGACAGCCAGCGAGAGAGGGAACACAAGCAGGGGAAGTGGGAGAGGAGGAAGCAGGCTCATAGTGGAAGAGCCTGATGTGGGGCTCGATCCCATAACGCCGGGATGACGCCCTGAGCCGAAGGCAGATGCTCAACCGCTGTGCCACCCAGGTGCCCCTCACAACATCTCCTGCACTGTATTTGCTATCTATTGCTGTCTGACAAATTACAACAAAACTGAGTGATTTAAAGCAATATACATTTATTATCTTGTAGTTTTTGTTGGTTAAGAATCTTGTCATGGCTTACTTGTATATTCGGTGTCACAGTATCTCACAAGTCTCTAGTCAAGTGCCCACATGGGCAGTCTCACCTGAAGTCTCAACTGGGGAAGGATCTGCTTCTAAACTCACTCACTTGTTGCCAGCATTCAGTTTTTCATTAGCTGAGGGCCACAGATCCTCACTGGTTGGTGCTTGGAGGCCACTGTTATGGGCTGAATTGTGTCCTCCCTCACCCTCCCAATTTATATGAATTTGAAGCCCAAACCCCCAATGTGTGTTTGGAGATGGTCCTTTAAGGAGGTAATTAAGGTTAAAGGAGGTCATCCCTAATCCAGTAGGACTGAAGTCCTTATAAGAAGAGGGAGAGATGCCAAAATTCTCTCTGTTCCCATGTGTGCACAGAAGAAAAAGCCATTCGAGTACACAATGAGATGGTAGCCATCTGCAACCCAAGGAGAGAGGTCTAACCAGAAACCAACCCTGATGGCACCTTGATCTTAGACTTTCAGTCTCCACAAGTATAAGAAAATAATTTTCTATTATTTAAGGCACTCAATTTGTAGCATTCTTTTATGGCAGCCTGGGCAGACTATTAAAGCCACTCTTAGCTTCCCACCACGTGGGCCTCTTCAACATGGCGGTTTGCTTCTTTAAAGTGTGCAAGCTGGGAAGGCAATAAAATCCGCTAGTAAGACAGAAGTCACGATATTAGAAAGCTAATCACAGAATTGACATTCCCCTTAGGTTACTCCATTCAGTTAGTTCAAAGCAAGTTACTCAAAGGAGGAGATTCCAAAGGCTGTGAGTACCAGGAGGTGATGTTCACTGGGTCTGTTTTAGGAGCTCCCACACTTACTGAATCATAGGAGTCATGCCTGAGTTTCTGGTTTGGAACTTTGGAACTAACGTCCAGTATCAATTCTTGAGTGCTACCTAATTTCCCTCTCAACCTAAGTTGAGACCCCCCCCTTTGTTTATTCTTTTGGAATTATGTTATGAAGTTCTAAGGATGCCCTTCCTAGAGGTCTCTTTCTTGCATTCAAATGGGCAGTGAAATAGAGGTCTGTCTACTCTGAGGATTCCTTTCTACCCAACTTACATATTTCACTTTTTTCTCTATGACTTTGGCCTAGATAAGCAAGGCGTGGGCATGTTTCTTATTCCCTCTTTTCCTTAACTCTCATCTTTTCCTCTTTTCAATTTGTTAAGACTGGACATAGCTTTCCTTCTTTTTTTTCTTCCTGTTTGGGAAATAATTCCATTTTGTAAAATTCTATGACCAAATTAACAGGGATTATTTCCTCACATTTTAAATGGGAGAAAGGGGCATGCCTGGTTGGTTTATCAGTTAAGTGTCCAACTCTTGATGTCAGCTCAGGTTACGGTCTGAGGATCATGGAATTGAGCCCCCACAGCCAGTGGGGAATCTGCTTGGGATTCTCTCTCCCTTCCCTCGGCCCTCCCTGTCCCCCATGTGCCTTCTCTCTCAAATAAATAAGTAAATAAATCTTTAAAATAAATAAATGGGAGAAAGATGACAAGAAAATTAGCATAAACCTTTTTTTTTTTAAAGACAAATCCTAGTTTTTACTATGTATTGTCTTTCTGTAGACTTTAAAATTCAATTAAGATGGCAGAAGCCAAACCTTAGCTGCTTCCCTAACCCTTGAACTTGAAGTAGATACATACTTTGGGATGATGAGGGGAAAAACAAGTCATGTATAAGGAAATACAATGATAAAAAAGCACATTAGTATTTTTGAGAAAATTATTTGTTGCATGGTTTTTCTTATATAGAGAAGGTGGAAAAAATCTGTAGCCTAAGGAATTTGCCTAATTCTTCCTTGTATACAAAGCTTTTCTCTACAAAATTGGTATGTGTGTAGAGCACAGCTTGGACCAAAGCCAAACGACTCCGATTCTGGCAATATGTAGCAGTACATCTGTTCTCAGGCTAATAGAGGGACTTGTGAAATCATAATATCATATTTGAATCAATTGCAGTTTCTTAATCAGTGATGAGGAAAAGGAGTGTCAGGATTTTAGCAACACTATTTAAAAAAATGTTGAAGCACGTGGCCTTCCAGGCCACATGGATGTGAGCCAGAACCACCAAAGTACCCATTACCTGGAACATTCAGAATCACCTTGGAAGCACAGATGCTGGGGCACCTGACCAATTCAAATTACATTGGCTTTGTGTCTGCTTTCTTACAGATGCAGAGGCAGGCTGTGCATGCATTGGCCTGTGGTCCCAAGGGAGCTTGGCTAACTTCTATCCAGAAACAGGATTAAAATGGAAATTATATTTTAGATCTTTGAAGGATTTATATTAGAAACCTGAAGGATTTTTATTAGAAACTTGATTTTCTATTATCTACTGAGTTTGTAACTTCATTACCCAACTCAGAGTATCCAGAGGTTTTTTGTTTTGTTTTGTTTAAAGATTTTACCTATTTATTTGAAATAGAGAAAGCATGAGTGGAGGCAGAGGGAGAGGGAGAAGCAGACTCCCCACTGAGCAGGGAACCTGAAGCAGGACCCTGAGATTTTGACCTGAGCCAAAGGCAGACACTTAACTGACTGAGCCACCCAGGTGCCCCTAGAGCACAATGGGGAAACCTCTGGAGCACAATGGGGAAATGGCTGCTAGGGTTTGGGTTATGGGTATGACATACAGCTCTGTGCAATAAAAAACAGAAATTATGAATCTACTTGGACTATGCTATGGAAATGTCACTCAGATTACTCTATTTTTGCATCCATGCAAGTAGAATATATTTGTCTTTTCCTGGGATTTGGGGGTTATGTCGATGTGCTGTTTCAGACACTGGTAACAATATCATGCACACACAAACATTCTCTCAACCATTTAGGATTTAACAAACATTTACTAAGTAGTAACTACATTTCAGGCACTGGTAAAGGCAGCAAAAACTCCGGCAGATAGGTACTGGGTAAGAATTCTGTTAGAACAATAGTAGAACTTCCCTACTTCTTTCAAACATGATTTCCTGTAAGATAAGTTCATTAAAAGATGAACTAATTATTTGCTATGAAAGGAGATGAGAGCTCTGATAATGAAGTTTATTCTATTAGGAAAATTTATGTAATTATCTGTTGGCTATGTAGGAGTAAATATTTCTATAGAAAATCATCCTATAGAATGTTAGAATCGGAAAAGATGTTAAAGGCCGTTTACTTGAGTTTTTTAGGAGGAAGAGTTCAGTAGATTCTATGAGATTCAGTGAGAAGGCTCATTTTATTTAATCTCATTATTGATTAGGCACAAAATTGACATTACTGGAAGAAAATCACTCTTGGTGTATTATTTCCTACCCAAAAACATTCCTCTTATTATGACCATAGGAGAAGTCAATAAGAAGGGAAGTCAAGACAATAAAACTGCCAAGTTTTCACCTGATCTAACTACATACAGAGGAAAGACATTTTGGTAGATATTCTCCAACGATGACCACCATCAATCCCTTTCCTACTTATGTGCACATGTTGCCATACACATTAGAAGGTAGAGTCCAATTTTCCTTCTCTTGGATGTAGGGTGGATTCAGTGACTTGTTTGAACAGCCGATGGTAGTGAAATGATGTTCTGGGACTTACCAGTTCAAGTCATAAGATGTCTTGAAACTTCTGCTGTATATCTCTTGGAAGGCTTGCCTCTGGGTGCTCCCTCTGGAACTTAAGCACCATGTTCTCAGAAACCCATGCCACATGTGGAAGCCATGTTCAGCTTCTCTCATGGAGAGCTCAGCTGAACTCCTCCCAGCCAAGAGCCAGCATCAAATGTGAGTCAGTGGAGCTTTCAGATGACTCCAGGATCAACCGCCATTTGACAGAAAACACATTTAAAATCCCGAGCAATAACTGCCAAAACGAGCCAAATTGATCCAGAGAACCATGGAACAAATGATAAATTGTTGTTTTAAGCCACTGCAGTTTGAGGTTGTTATGCAGTTCCAGCTGTGTCCATTCTGGGTCTAATCAATAGCTTCAGATTAAACCTAATCCTTCTCACTAAATCTCACAGAATGTATTAATTGAACACTGCTCTCCAAAGAGCTAAATTAGATATTTTTTAAGTTACTTCCAATTCTAAGATTCTCTAAGAAAAGATGATTTTCTGTAGAAATATCAGAATAGATGGCCATTGGTCTTGACTAGATTTATCAGACAAATCAGTTGGCCAAAAATGTAATGAATTGTCATGGAAATTGTTCTGTTAAGTTTTACAAACATTTTCTCACAATAATCCCAATACTCTGTGTAGACCCAGAACATCACAACCCAAAGATCATTTATCTATAAGCAAAAATATGAAATCATGGTTTTTAGTATAGTAAGAGGCAAATTCGGGAATTGAAGAAAATTACTGTATGTGGCCAACAATTCTTCTATTTTCTTTCTACTATAAAACTGAGTACTCTAAAGGCTAGGATATTAGTCTTTCATGTCTTGATGGGTTTTGACTCATCTTCTTTATTTCAGGCATGTTTGCTTCTTACTATTTTATACTTTTTATTCAGGTTAATTAACACACAATGTTATATTAGTTTCAGGTTTCCAACATAATGATTCAAAAATTCTAATATTATTCAGTTCTTTACCTCAATAAGTATGGTCACCACCTGTCACCATACAGCCTTATTACATGTTATTGACTGCATTCCCTATGCTGTAATTTTCATCTCCATGACTTTTTTATTTTATACTGGAAGTTTGACCCTCCTAATCACCTTTATCTAATTTTACCCATCCTTCCACCCACCTCTCCTCTGGCAACCACCAGTTTGTTCTCTGTATTTGAGTCTATTTTTTGTTTTTAATTTTTTGTTTTCTTTGTTTTTTAGATTCCACATGTAAGTGAAATCATATGGAACTTGTCTTTCTCTGACTTATTTCATGTAACAATACTCTGTAGATTTATCTATATTGTTGCAAATGACAAGAGCTCATTCTTTTTTATGGCTGAGTAATATTCTAGTGTGTGTATGTATACACATTTCTTCTAGGATTTTTATGTTTAAGGTCTCACATTTAGGTCTTTAGTCAATTTTGAGTTTGTTTTTGTGTATGGTGTAAGAAAGTGGTCTAGTTTCATTCTTTTGCATGTAGGTGTCTAGTTTTCCTAGCACCATTTATTGAAAAGACTCTCTAATCCCCATTGTATATTCTTGCTTTCTTTGTCATATATTACTTGAACATATAAGCATGAGTTTATTTCTGGGCTCTCTATCTGTTCCATTGATCTGTTGTCTGTTTTTTTTTTTTTTTTTTTTTTTTTTTATTACTACAGCTTTGTAGTATATCTTGAAATCTGGGATTGTGATACTCTAGCTTTGTTCTTTCTCTAGATTGCTTTGGCTATTTTGGATCTTTTGTGGTTCTGTATGAATTTTGGGATTATTTGTTCTAGTTTTGTGAAAAATGCTGTTGGTATTTTGATAGGGATTGCATTAAAACTGTAGATTGCTTTGGGTACTGTGAATATTTTAACAATGTTCTTGCAATCTATGAGCATAGCATATCTTTCCATTTGTGTTGTCTTTAATTTCTTTCATCAATTTTTTTAAAGATTTATTTATTTTAGAGAGGGGGGAGGAAGGGCAGAAGAAGAGGGAGAGAGAGAATCTCCAGCAGACTCCCCACTGAGCGAGGAGCCCAACACAGAGCTTGATCTCATGACACTGAGATCATGACCTGAACCAAAATCAAGAGTTGGATGCTCACCCAACTGAGCCATCCAGGTGCCCCCCCCCCTTTTTAAAGATTTTTATTTATTTATTAGAGATAGAAACAGCCAGCGAGAGAGGGAACACAAGCAGGGGGAGTGGGAGAGGAAGAAGCAGGCTCATAGAGGAGGAGCCTGATGTGGGACTCGATCCCATAACGCCGGGATCACGCCCTGAGCCGAAGGCAGATGCTTAACTGCTGTGCCACCCAGGCGCCCCCAGGTGCCCCTTTCATCAGTATTTTATAGTTTTCAGAATACAGGTCTTTTACCTCCTTGGTTAAGTTTATTCCTAGGTATTTTATTCTTTTTTTTGTGTGTGCAATTATAAATGGGTTTATTTTAACTTCTCTTTCTGTTGCTTTGTTATTAATGTGTAAAATTTAACAGATTTTTGTATATTAGTTTTGTATCTTGTGATTTTACTAAATTTATAAGTGCTAATAGGTTTTTTTTTTTGCTAAAGTCTTTAGGCTTTTCTACATATAGTATCATGTCACCTGCAAATTAATTTTTTCCATATTAATTTGGATGTCTTTTATTTCTTGTCTGATTGCTGCAGCTAGAACTTCTAGTACTATAGTGAATAGAAGTGGCAAGAGCAGGCATCTTTCTCTTGTTCCTGATCTTAGAGGAAAAGCTCTCAGTTTTTCACCATTGAGTATGATATTAGCTGTGGGTTTTTCATAGATGGCTTTGATTACTTTGAAGTATATTCCCTCTACACCTATTTTGTTGAGAGTTATTATGAATGAATGTTATATGTCAAATGCCTTTTCTGCATCTATTGAGATGATCATATGGTTTTTAATCCTTTCTCATTAATATGATGTATCACGTTGATTGATTTTGAACTACCCTTGCATCCCTGGAATTATTTGATCATGTGAATAATTTTTTTGATGTATTGATGTATTGTTGAATTCAGTTTGATGATTTTTTTTGTTGAAGATTTTTGCATCTATGTTCATCAGAGATTATTGGTCTGTTGTTTTTACTTTTGTGGTGTCTTTGGTTTGGTTTCAGGGTAATACAGGCCTTATAGAATGACTTTGGAGGCTTTGCTTCCTCTTCCAGTTTTTGGAATGGTTTGAGTAGAATAGGTATTAACTCTTTAAATGTTTGGTAGAATTGACCTGTGAATGCATCTTGTCCTGGATTTCTGTTTTTTGGGAGGTTTTTGATTACTGGTTCAATTTCATTGTTGGTGATCTGTTCAGATTTCCTTTTTCTTTCTGATTCTGTTTTGGATGATTATATGTTTCTAGGAATTCATTTTTTTCTAGGTTGTCCAATTTGTTGCTGTGTAATTTTTCATAGTACTCTTTTATAATCCTTTGTTTTTCTGTGCTGTTGGTTGTTATTTCTCCTCCTTTGTTTCTGATTTTACTCAAGTCCTCTTTTTTTCCTAGGTGAGTCTTGCTTAAAGTTTATCAATATTATCTTTTCGACAAACTGGTACTTAGTATCATAATCTGTTCTGTTTTTTGAGTCTCTAGTTCATTTATACCTGTTGTAATTATTATTATTATTTCCTTCTACTAGCTTTGGGCTTTTTCTCCCCCTTTTCTTCTTTTTTAGCTCCATAGGTGTAAGCTTAGGCTATTTATTTGAGATTTCTCTTGTTTGTTGAGGTAGGCCTATTTTGCTATAAATTTTCTGCTTGTAACTACTTTTGCTGCAATCCAAAGATTTAGGGAAGTAGTTTCCATTTTCATTTGTCTCCATGTATTTTTTTAATTTCCTCTTTGATTTCTTGGTAGACCTGTTCATTCTTCAGTATCACATTGTTTAACTTCCTTGTATTTGTGTTGTTTCTAGATTTTTCTTGTAATTTATTTCTGGTTTTAACTGCTGTGATCAGGAATGCTGCTTGATATAATTTCAGTCTTCTTGACTTTATTTAAGACTTTTTTTGTAGCCTAACATGTGACTTTTCCTAGAGAATGTTCCTTGTGCCCTTAAAAGAATGTGTTGCTTCTTTAAAGAGGCAGGGTATATAGGGTACTTTGTACTCAGAGCTGGGTTAAAATTCTGGTTTTGCTACATCCCTACTTACATGGTCTTCAGCAAATCTCTTTTCTTCTTTTGACATCTCATTTTTCACCTGAAGTAGAAATGGCAAATTCTGTCTCTGATGAATTTTGTTTATTCTGATTTAGTTTATTGTTAATAGAGATATTTATCAGTTCACCTTATAAAAAAGGGGCATTACTTTAAGGCTATTATGTGAATGGGACTAATATTCAGCTGGAAATAACATCTCTTTCTTGTATCCTACAAAGACTTCATTTCATATTATCATTGTTTATCACTGTTTCTTTTTTTCTAAATTTGCTTCTCTCTACCTGATAATTATTCTCTGCATAGTGTTCTGGCTGAATTCCAAAGGGAGCTAACATTACTGACTGAGTTAATGATCATATTGTCTTCTGGGATCTCTGATCATCACATTTTTTTTCCCAGTTCTGTGTTTTCAGGATTTCACATTGCCCCTAGCCCAGATAGGTGTTCCATAAACATTTGTTGAATAAATAAATGAATAAAACAATGAGATGTTGGGAATGGCAGAAACCATGACAAAATTATCTGATATTTGTTACTTTTAATGATTAACTGAGATAATTTAGAAAGAGTTATAATTCTAATTCTAGCACATAGTAAGAGCCCAAAAGATGTTTGTTTTCCTATTTACTCTTTAGTTCTTTTTAAATGGATTCCCCCCCCCCTTTCTACTTAAGAAATTATAGTAATAAAGAAAAAAGATGTTAGGGGAAAGGAGATTTCTGATGCTTCTAAAATCTACCATTTGGGAAGTCACCTACTTTCTTATAGAATAAGAAAATAGAAAACTGCTTCTAAGGCAATGCTATTTAGTTTTGTGGGTAAAGAGGCTTCTGGGAATACAGAATTCTATGATTCCATATCCCTTTTGGCAGTTTCTTGGCATTTGCTGATACTCTTCAGAATAATAACTATTGTTCATATGCTAAAATATTTTTCCTAGGAAAAAGAAGAATAGCAGCATGGCATTACCAAATGTTTAGGTTACAGTAATTTTAAAGTAACTTAAAACTGCATATTCTTAGCGTCGTGAATTCTTTTGAGAACTTCATGGTAAGGCCTTGGTAAGGTGTAGTGGATGATAGTAAGACCTTTGGTTCTTAGGGACAGTGCTGTAAGATTTTACATCTCTCTCTCTCTCTCTCTCTCTTTGTAGTCATGGTAGGTCTCTGACAGAATCTTTGCCTTAAGGGAATTTGTTTTCTCCCATACCAGAGTTTCTTCTCAAGAAAACTGGATTCTATTTTGCTTCTGGAATCTTTGCCAAAATAAAGATTTCTTGTTAAGCCATTGCTGTTTGCATTTGGATTTTCTCCTTTGGTTCACTACTGTCATTTTTGCAGATCTTTGGAACTGACCTAATGAAACTTGCAGTAAGTGTCAATTATAATTGAACAATTCTATGTAAATTGCAGTTTTGCCTCTGTTAGCATCATTAGAGACACAGATACAGAAAATTCAGTGGTATTTGGAGGGAAAGTATGCTTGTGTCTCTTTTTCAATATTTGGTTTCTAATACTAGACATTTTTATTAATATTTAGCCTAGCTGATAGTAGTTTATAGGCAGAAATGAGATGGCTACATGTTCTTGCTGTTTCAGGAAACCTAAACTGAAATCCTGTTCATGATATGTCAATGAGAACACCTAATAGTTACCTCTTAGGATAGTTTCCTTTTCCTATTAGGATAATATTGCTGAATTGGAGGCGGTGGGAAATGGATTTCAGGGAATCATATCACAGGCTTATATTAGGTCATCTAGGAAGATACTCTTTGGAGAAATGGATCCTTGAGTATTTATTTTATATCACAGGAAAAACTCTAAATATTAGTATTATATGCCATGTTTCTCGACAACCCATAATCTCTGGAGCCAGCTTATTCTTATAAGCAACTAAGAAGAAGTATAGAAGAGACGAGGGACACAAAGGATTTTAGATAAAGAGTTGTAGGGTCCCCCCAAATAAAGCAAATACTATTCATGTGGAACAGCATTGCTGTTCAAGAAAGATTATTGAAGCAGAAAATAAGCAAGGACTCAAGATTTTTTCAAACCTGTTGATAATGTATACTATACACCCTCATGACCGTAAAGAAAGAAAGTTGATTTCCATTTTTTTTTTAAAGGTTTTATTTATTTATGTGACAGAGAGACAGCCAGTGAGAGAGGGAACACAGCAGGGGAGAGGGAGAGGAAGAAGCAGTCTCCCAGCCGAGGAGCCTTATGTGGGACTCGATCCCGGAACGCCAGGATCATGCCCTGAGCCCAAGGCAGACGCTTAACGACTGCGCTACCCAGGCACCCCAGTTGATTTCCATTTTTGCAGAGTACTTGTCTCTTCATATCTGGCCCAGACCAGATCTGGAAAGTCGAAAGACCATTTATGAAGATAAATAGGACCCTTTATCTTTCCCTTATTGGGCCAAGCCAGCAGGATGGGATGAAGAACAATAAATTCAGAACATTCTCCCCCGTGAAGGTAGAGTTGTTGGGGGTGGAGATTGGTGGTGGTAGTTCTGGATCAGTTGTGTATTATATTAGACATATGCACAGGAGATAGCCCCAGTCAGTTCTGTTTTTTAAAAATCACATTGCCATAAACTGGGATCCCAAGAAATGGACTCAGAGCTGGATGTATGTGTGCATGAGGTTTATCAGGGCTGCTCTCAGAAACAGTACCCATGAAAAGCATAAAGGGTGTGGAGGGAGACGTTGAAATATAACATTAGCAACAGGGGTCACAGCCGATTCCATGGAGTGCTCTGGAGCTGGAATGGCCTTTCAGAAAGGTCCAAAATTGAAGCAAGACTGAAAGCCTTTGTGCCCCACCTCTGCCAGTCTTGGCTGCCGTGATCCGCGGGGAGGAGTGTGGCCTTGGTGAGGCAACTCTCTGGAGGAAAGGGACATATGTCTAAGTGGCCACAGTCAACATTCCTGACAAGTAATGAGAGGCTTGATCCTAATGAGAGGAATCTTGGTGACACACCCCAGAATCCACTACACACATTATTAAATCTTAGCTCCATGGTCTACTAAGGGACAAGCTGTAATTTTTTTATCATTTAGAATATATTTATGACTAGGTGTGAGTGTATATTAATGTCATTGTTTTGATTCTGTATGTTTATCTTTCCTATATGAGAGGAGATGGCTATTTATAAGGGTCTGTTCTTAACATAAATCCTCATGCTAAAGATTTGAATACTTTACAGTCAATTGAAGAGTGAATGAATCAGGTCTGTTGTCTTCAAAATTACTCAGAAAAAGGAAATTACAATAGAGATGCTGTCTGTACATACATGGACAAAGATTTGACTTCTTTTTTCACCCCCTCAATGATTTTTATCCTGCCCGTAATAATATATGACTGTTTATCGCTCATGAATTTGACAGATCTCCCTTCCACTAGGTTCTAAATCTGATGGACACAACTGAGTCATTACGGAATTAGTTATACGCATATATACATTGTCAACCCTTAAGTTATGCAGTTGTTACATATAGCCTGTCTCAAAATACATTATGTCAGAAATGTATATGTGAATGTGATACAAAATTATGTCTCTAAAATCCATATTCTGTAATATATTTAAAACATCTATCTAGAATACTATCAGTAAACATCACCATTTTCTCTTAGTAACATTCCATTTCTGCCTCTGGAACTCCACTAAAATGACAACATGCTCTGAAAGTCAATGAGTAATGTACATGGGGAATGTACTACATTCCTGGCAGATCAAAAAAAAATAACAAATCAGTGAGAAGGTGCTTGGAGGATAACTGGGTTTTGAGCTCTTTGCATTTTCTCCTCACCAAAAGAGAGTATTTGAAGATGCTTTGAATTGAGGCATAGGTTTTTTTTTTTTTTTTTTTTTTAAGATTTTATTTATTTATTTGACACAGAGAGCCAGCCAGTGAGAGAAGGAACACAGGCAGGGGGAGTGGGAGAGGAAGAAGCAGGCTCCCAGTGGAGGAGCCCGATGTGGGGCTTGATCCCTGGACTCTGGGATCACGCCCTGAGCCGAAGGCAGACGCTTAACAACTAAGCCACCCAGGCGCCCCTGTTTTTCCTTTTTCTTTTTTTTTTCTGGTTAAACCCCGATTGGTTTTTTTTTTCCTAAACCAAATTTTTTCTCAGGCTCATTGAAATTTTGTTCTGGCAAGAACTGCCTCCTCCTTCAATAATAAGAACCAACATTTTTATAGCACCTTCCACTGACCCTGCATCAGTAAAACTCTTTATAAAAGTGTTGTTACAAAAGTATACAAAATACACAGAGGTAAGAAATATACCTTTTGGCGACACAAGAAGAGTAAAAGAAAGCCACAGCCTCGATCTCCGTATGCTGTGTGAGGTAAAGTAGGTTCTGCCTGCATACAAACAGGTAAATAATGAGATATTTGGTCCTTACATATTGCCATTATTTATCAGTGGGTTACTTACGGAAGTAAGGCCACAAGTAGCTGATATGCTACATTACTCAGGAAACACTGAAATACCTATGTAAGTGTGAGTGAATGTATTAATCTTCACAACTCTATGTCCTAAGGCTAAGGACTAATATGGGCCTTCAACCACACTAGAAAAGAAAAATTAGGAAACACATGAATTATAGGTCTATTTCTATGCCTTAGCCATACCAATGAATATTTATTGAACATTTATGTGCCAGGCAGTGTGCTAAAGGTTGGCGATTTCAGTAGTGAGCAAAAGAAATTTGGTCAGGAAGCTTATAGCAGTGGTTACTGTCTCACTTTAAGAGATTATAACCTTATTAGAGCTCTAACGGGCCAAGAAAAAATGGAATTATTTCATAATTTCAGTATCACTTGTAAGGGAGGAAAAGTAATGTGTCCTCCACCCTTCTGAGTTCTTGGCTAAGAGCCCCTGTGGTAAGACAGATTAACAAGGAGAGAACGAAACAGTTTAATTACATATATACTTTCTGTATACATGACAGATACCCAGGAAAAATGAATAAACTCCCTGAGATGGTCCAACCCACCACCTTAAATGCCACCTTTGGCTAAAGAGGAAAGATGTTGGTGTAGGACTTGGGCCACTTATGGGAGGTTGCCAGGAAAAGCACTGTAAACAAAGATAAATTTTGTTATGCAGATTTAAGTCAGTGCCTTCTCCATTGATAACTTTCTTATGAGAGTCATCCTTCTCCTCAGGATATAGAAAGGGAGACACACAAATGGAGATTTCCTTTATAAATGTAAACTTCCTTCGTGAAAGGATAACTTCAGCTTGGTTTCCAGATTTTCTTCTGTGTCTGCTGTTTCTCAAAATAATCAGCTCAAACTATCGTTATGCCAAACAGGCATATTTTGGGGTGATATATTCTGCTGTCCATACTCCTGTCATCCTAAGACTTCACATGTGACATGGCTACCTCTCCCATTACTCAGCTGAGCAGACTTGGCACCTCTCCAAGCCTCTGCTATCTCATATATACAGAATGGCAAACAATGTCTACGGGGAGTGTTATTCTGAGGAAAATGTACGATAATGTATTTAAAAACTTAGGGTTATTCCTTGTACAAATATATATGTGTTCTGTGTATTTTCCTCCCTTTCTGCTATGCCAGTGGTAGCTTGTGAGCCATTTTTCTTTTTAAGCTCATCCAAAGGTAGGAACAGATATTCAAAGAAACATTTCCCCCAAGGGCTGAAAAGAAAGATTCGCAATGCATGTAAGGTTGCAAAGTAAGTTTTTCTTTCACAAATCGAGGTAATAGTGAGACTGTGAAAAGGGTGGGGAAGGCAGATGTGTTCTAAGAATGGAGCTGAGGAATCAGAGTCCTTGATGAGGGAGAGGTGAGAATGATCTCTTGTCAGGAGTATAAAGGAAACCGTAGAAGGAAATCAGAGCACCAGAGGTGTCTTCAGTGTGGGATCCCCTCCCCCACCATTCCCTGTGGACAACTCTTGTCAGCCAGCAGTCCTGGACACCTGGAACCCCCCCAAAGCTTCTTGAGGGTAGCAGACTAGAAATTTTCTTGAAAAGTTGGGACATGAAAGGAAAAATCTTATCTCCTAATCAAGGTGGAATTTAGAATTTCTCTTTGAACTGAGGCAGTGAGGGACACTTTAAAAATGTTGTAACTAGGGGCGACTGGGTGGCTCAGTCGATTAAGCATCTGACTCTTGATTTCTGATCGGGTCGTGATCCCAGGGTCCTGAGATTGAGCCCCGTGTCAGGTTCCACGCTCAGCAGGGAGTCTGCTTGAGATTCTCTCCCTCTCCCCTCCTCCAGCTCACACACGTGTGAACTCTCTGTTGCACACGTGCTCTCTCTCTCTCAAATCTTTAAAAAACAAAGTTATAACTAATACACATTGAAATACAACAAATACACTACTATTGTTTAGGAATAGCATGCTTCTCTGCCCCTTCTCATCTCAGTCAACACTCTGTGTACTTGTTTACCCCAATCCCTCACAAGGCAAGTATGACCAGAAGCATAGTTTGCGAATATGCCGCTTGTTCTTCCCTGTTGAGGACATCTGCCATGTTTGCACTTCACCATGGCGTCAGTGTTTTCACATGGACGGGCCACAGCATGGGTGAGCCGTTTGATGCTTCCCCTCTCAATGATCATGGACGCTGTGTAGAACATTCAATTTAGCAGGAGCCATTCCTGCCTCTCGTGGAGACTGCCAATGTGAACAGATGGGCCATTCTACAACCCAGGTGGCCTGTCCTACACAGATATAACTTAAAAGGTTTCCTCCTGGAAATGCTTGCGCACTGCTTTCTGCAAAAGTCCGTTTCAGATGGGGAACTGCTACAATCCAGAAGACAGAACTTCTGACAGTGCTGTAACTGGTCACATTGATTTCTCTTTTCTCAGAGGAATGAGCCATCATCTTTTTCATGTAACAAATATAAGACAAGAAGATAGTACACGAAAAGAAAAAAAAAATTATATACACACACACACATGCATAGCTTTAGGTACCCTGAGGTTTCAATCTCCCTGAGTGCTATTCTCCAATCTCTTTGATTTAACCTCTGTTTTACCATGTGTCTTTGAAATTGGTACTCATTTAAAATATTTTGTTCTCATGAGGTCTGAGTTTAAATATCTTGTGTTTTTTCCTTAAAAAAAAAAAAGGGAAGGAAGGAAAGAGTGCAGAAGCGCAAAGCTATAGAGCTCAGTGGGAAAATATCTTTTAGATGAAAATATTTCAGCACTGAGAATCAGACTTTGGACTTCTCAGCATGGGCTGGTCTGGATAAAGCACAAAGCTTTTGTTGACATCTATTTGCCAACTCACATAAGGACTTTGTAATGACATTCTTTCAAACCCATCTGGTGATTTAGCCAAGGCTGCTGAAAAGCTTCAGTCAAAATTCTGAAGAGTTATAAAGCTGAGCCATGTTAGAGGACTCTGGCAGCTAGTTCATATTTTGCTGGACTCTTTTGGGCAGAATTGTGTGATAGGACTTGCTAGAAATTGGTTTGATTTAAGAAGTAGCTTTATAATTGCTTAAACTAGATAACCATACTTTCTGGCTCTGTTTCCACCTCTTATCATAGCCCTATAACCGACTTTGAAATTTTTGATTCGTCCTTTCAGGAGTGAAATTGAAATATATGAAGTTCCTGGTATGAAGAAAGAATTTAACACATAGAATAATTAGAAGAAAAAGTTTAGCCTGAAATCTGAAGATTTAAAGCATAGTCCTTGAACCTTGAACAGTGTGGGTTTGAACTGTATGGGTCCACTTATACATGGATTTGTTTTTATAGTACTGTAGATATATTTTCTCTTCCATATATATATATATATATATATATGGAACATATATATTTTAAAGATTTTATTTATTTATTTATTTTTTTAAATTTTTTTTATTTTTACTTTTTATTATGTTAGTCACCATACAGTACATCCCCGGTTTCCAATGTAAGGCTCAATGATTCATTAGTTGTGTGTAACACCCAGTGCACCATGCAATACGTGCCCTCCTTACTACCCATCACCAGTCTATCCCATTCCCCCACCCCCCTCCCCTCTGAGGCCCTCAGTTTGTTTCTCATAGTCCATAGTCTCTCATGTTTCATTCCCCCTTCTGATTACCCCCCCTTTCTTTATCCCTTCTCCTACCGATCATCCTAGTTCTTATGTTCCATAGATGAGAGAAATCATATGATAGTTGTCTTTCTCTGCTTGACTTATTTCACTTAGCATTATCTCCTCCAGTGCCATCCATGTTGTAGCAAATGTT